>NC_071103.1:3815000-4147500 GCF_024256425.1 Clarias gariepinus | reverse complement strand
CACTACTTATTAAACAGAAACAGATTTAAAAAAAGTAGATCAGTGATGTAGTTTTGTGTGTGTGTGTGTGTGTGTGTGTGTGTGTGTGTGTGTGTGTGTGTGTAGAACTAAAGCTTTGGTCCTGGAGCTGCTGGCTGCCGTGTGTTTCGTCCGAGGAGGTCACGAGATCATCCTGGCAGCTTTCAACAACTTTAAAGAGGTGAGAGACGTGACATGAGAGACGTGACGTGAGTGACGTGACGTGAGTGACGTGACGTGAGTGACGTGAGTGACGATGTGTGCAGAAACTGAACGCCGCTCTGACACTGGAGACTCCTTCTGTTTAGTAACGGATTAAATAGAAACTGTAGTCTGTGCTGCATCATGTGACCACGTGACGTTGGGATCAGCTCTGAGCATGACTTACTGCTCATAACATATTTACATCAGTCCTTAATTCAGGGATTCCGCGCGTGTGTGTGTGTGTGTGTGTGTGTGTGTGTGTGTGTGTGTGGGCAATCTGATCTGGTCAACAATGAATTAAATGAATCAAATATTTAGACTAATTAACAATGCATAGGGAAGAATGAAAGATCACACAGGCATACATGCTACCATGTTTTTTATTGCACACACACACACACACACACACACACACACACATTTTATGCTAATCAACGATCAACATTTCCATTTCATTACAATGCATCGCCGTCCAGGTGTTGAGCGAGGAAGGGATAAAAAGTGAATGCGGGGGATATGCTGTGTGAGTGTGTGTGTGTGTGTGTGTGTGTGTGTGTGTGAGGGAGTTCAGGTGTCCGATGGTGATGGTGGTGACATAATATAGGTATTGTTTGGGAAGGGAGCAGTAGGCCAACTTCTGCATTATTCAGGAGTCTCTCTCTCTCTCTCTCTCTCTCTCTCTCACACACACACACACACACGCACACACACACAGCATATCCCCCGCATTCACTTTTTATCTCTTCCTCACTCAACATACATATGTATGTATACACACAAACACTTTTTTTATGTTTTTATTTATTGTATTTATATTTATATGTATTATACATTCTCACTATCACGCCTTTAAAGGGCAACTATTATGCAAATTTCACTTTGTATTCATTCTTTGACATTCTACAAAAAAAACAAACATTTCCTGATTTTTGTGGCCCCGGGCTTAAACAAGCTAATTAGATTTCACACCTAATATGACCTCATATAAGAATAACATCAAATAAACATAAAATACTTATGTCCAATATTTATTTAAAAATTTGGATACAATAAAGAGTCTAGAGAGCTATAGGGCTTATTATCATATTGTTATTTAAAAAAGCAAGAAAGATTTGGCTTCAGAAAGAAGAAACTTTTCTTTGAGTTGTGTGAGCTCTCCCCCTTGTGTGCATTTATGGTAGTGCAACAAGATATTTCCAAGATACTTATTACTGCTAGAATTAGGCATAATACATTCACTAATCACATCAACCTAAAGCATATCATGTGTCCTTACTAATATGTACTGTTATTAAACGTGTGTGCATTTGTGTGTAGGTATGCGGAGAGAAGAGCCGCTTCGAAAAGCTGATGGCCTACTTCTGTAGCGAGGACAGAAGCATGGACTTCATGGTGAGTTCCAGGTTGAGAGTCACCCCGGAATGATGTGTTTTTTTTATTTTTATCCATCCCACCCATAGACTCACAGGTGGCCCGTGGACTTGCGTTGACAGGTGATGATGTTAGTGTTAGTGTGTAATGGTTAAGATTGTCTCTCATCAGGTGTTCAGCTTCTCTTTATGGGGATTCAGCCAAAGCATTATTAACTTCTGGATGTGATGCTAGCAAGGAAAAACAGAAAAAGCATGACCAATGTTTATTTATTGCCAAAAAGGGCTTTATTTTGTAGTTAAAGCATAGATCAATGCAAGCTGTAGCTATAAAGCGAAACAAATAGTGATGAACGTTTTAAATATTGTAAATATGAATATGAAATTACATGTATAATTATATTTTTATTATAGTTTAATTTAATTTATTTTAATTATATTTTGATTGACTTCACAATAAATTTGTGTTCAGTTGTGATTAAAAAATGCCTTATATACTGTAATCTCTCTCCACTAGGTGGCGTGCATGCAGTTTATCAATATTGTAGTGCATTCTGTAGAAAACATGAACTTCAGAGTTCATCTGCAGTACGAGTTCACACAGCTGGGCCTGGACGATTACCTGGAGGTGATAAAACACACACACACACACACACACACATACACACGCACACACACACACACACATACACACACACGGACACACACACACACATATATACACACACACATATATACACACACACACACACACAGACACACACACAGACACACACACACAAACACACACACACATACACACACACGCACACACACGCACACACACACACGCATCCTTGAACTAAAGCATCCTTGAACTCTAACCCTCACCCTGGCAACAAAACAAAAAGCCACAGGACAGGACGAGTCAGCAACAGATAAACCATTAATAGTAAGTGAAAAGAAATAATGAATTAATACACATCAATCAATAAATAAATAGATTTGTTGTTGCTTTTTGTGGTATATATTCTGTAAATATAAAATGTAAAAAAAAAAAACACCAAACAAACAAGTAGCCAAAAAAAACAAACAACGACATAAACAAATATTTTAAATGATTAGATCAAAATTCACAGCAAACTGACAAATAGACATAAATACATACAATTCATGAAACATGACAATAAGAAAGTAAACAAACAAATAAATAAATAAATAAATAAATAAATAAATAAGCATGTATATGAATTTGTGTGTTGTTACTTTTTCTGTAATGCAACATTGAGTGTTAGAGGTGCAACAAACAAAAAGCAAATAAAAACACAGTAAGCAACAAATAAATACAAAACCAAGCGAACAAATAAGCAATAAGTAATAAACATACAAAGAGATAAATACAAAGAACAAAGAACTAAAAAGCACATTAAGCAACAAACAAGCTAAATTAAAAATAAACACTAAATCATAAATTAAAAGATAAATCAATAAATTAATAAATTAATACCAAGCAATAAATAATCAAACAAACAATAAGCAATAAGAAAACTAATAAACATACACCATAAACAAACAAACACTAAGCAATAAACAAACAACCAAACAAACAATCACTACATAAATAAACAAACAAATAAGCACTAAGCAATACAAACTATTAAACATATATAAATGTGTGTGTGTGTGTGTGTGTGTGTGTGTGTGTGTGTGTGTGTGTGTGTGTGTGTGTGTTTAGACATTAAAAGAGAGTGAGAATGAGAGGTTGCAGGTCCAGGTTCTGGCGTACTTGGATAACTTGTTCGACGTCGGAGTGCTGCTGGAGGACGCAGAGGCCAAAAACACCTTGCTGGAGCACCTAGAGGAACTCCAGCAGAACAACACTGAGGTACACACACACACACACACACACACACACACACATATCTATATTAATTAACTGAACAGTGTCATCTAGAGTTTTAAGCTACCTTATTCATGTGTGTGTGTGTGTGTTGCAGTTGAGCAGCAGGCTGCAGGAGTGTGAGAATGAAGCTATGGAGAAAGTGTCAGACCTGGAGAAACAGCTTATAAACACCACTAAAGAAATGGACCTTCTGAAGGAAAATCTCCGGGAATCCTGCGCGCAGCTCTCCACCCTGCAGCAGCAGGAGCAAGAGCGAGAGATGTCCAGAGAGCAGGAGAGGGAGAGAGAGAGGGAGCGAGAGCGCTGGTTGAAGGCGCTGGAGCAGCAGGTGCAGTCCCTGGTGGAGCGAGGGCTCATCCGCATGGAGCGTTCCGAGTCCGGATCCGTGGACCTGAACGTCATCCATGAGGCAGGAAACGCACAACTACCTCAAACTGGTGTGTGTGTTGTGTGTATGTTGGTTATGGATTTTTGTCTTTTTCTATATCTTGTTTTAAAATCACATATTATTTCTCAAGTCATAGGCGAGATTGCTCAGGAAAACGTTTGTGTGAGTGACTCCTGTGCAAAATCGCAACCTTCGCCTCCAGCTCCGCCCCCACTGCCGGGCCCTGCCCCTCCCCCACCACCTCCTCCTCCACCGCCGCCTCCACCTCTGAACACCTCCAGCACACGTGAGATCTCCATCCACACACTGCAGGGTTCTCATCAATCCAGTGTGTGTTTGTATATTCGTGTGTGTGTGTGGTTTGTTTTTTTAGGTATGAAGGAAAAGAAACCGATCCAGACGAAATACCGCATGCCACTTTTTAACTGGCAGGCGCTGAAAGACGAGCAGGTCGCTGGAACCGTCTTCACCGAACTGGACGACGAAAATGTCCTAGCAGTAAGGCGTGATTTCTTTTTCTCCACCTCACAATGAGTTGATTACCTCGTTGATTAGTTTCCTATAAAAGCACACCACCAGGTGATTCTATACATTCAGGCAATTGAACAAATCATATAGTGTAAAACATCTGTTTCTTCCAGGAGCTGGACATGGATGCTTTCGAGGAGCTCTTTAAGACGAAAGCCCAGACTCCTCCCTCCTGCGGCAGCACGCTGAAGATGAAAGTGGCGCGCAAGTCTTCCAGTAAAATCTCTCTGCTGGAGCCGAACCGCGCCAAGAACCTGGCCATCACTCTGCACAAAGGAGGCATGGACGCCAAGAAGATCTGCACCGCCATTGAGACGTATGTCCCCTTCTGTTTCTCACACAAATACACATACACACATATTTGTCAGATAATGAGCACAATATCCGATATGCAACTCACCAACAATAAATAATAAAAAACAAATATTCAAACTATTTTTCCCTATTTGTAGTAATGATAATTTTTTTGCAACAATAATAAGAATAAGAAGAATCATTATCAACATCTTCACCACCATCTTTCCCATTATCATGATTATCATTACAATCATCTTCATCCCATCATAATCATTACAATTACTGTGATTACCATCATCATCATCATCATCTCATCACCATCATTGTCATTACTAACATTATCATCGCTATTATCATGACGTCATTACCATCATTAACTTCACCATCATCATCCCCATGATCACTATCATACCATCATCCCCAACATCTTTCCCATTATCATAACCATTATCATCACCGCAATAATCATTCTTTTGTCACCATCATCATCCCCATGATCATGACATCACTATCAACATTTTATCACCGATAAAAATAATCACAATCATCTTCATCATTATCATAATAACATCAGCATTACTATCACCATTGTCGTCATTTATTATCATCACAACCATTACCATCATCCCCAACATCACTCTCATATCATCAACATTCCATCATCAATATCATCACCATCATAATCATCACCATCACTGTCACTACCATCATCATCATCATCATCATCATCATCATCACCATGATTATCCCCATGACCATAACCATCATCACTATCAGCACTATCATCATCATCATCATCATCATCATCATTATCACTATCATCATCTTCTCATCACCATCATCATTTACATCATCACTATCATACCATCACCATTCCATAATCATCATCACTATTAACGATATCTTACCACCATCACTGTCATTACCATCATCTCCATCATCATCATCAACATCAACATCATTATCATCATTACTATCATTATCATCATCATTATCGTGTGTTTATCTCCATCTTATGTTTACATACTTTTATGCACACCTCACTCTCTCTTAGGTATAACCTAAAGGAATTAAGTCTAGACTTTTTGGAGCAGTTGGAGCATTTCATTCCCTCCGACCACGAGCTGAAATTGATACAGAATTTTGAGCATGATGGACGATCCGTCCAGGAGCTCTCTGAGGAAGACCGTTTCATGGCCCAGTTTGGGAAAATCCCGCGACTCGGCCAGCGAATCAGCACGCTCACGTTCATGGGGAACTTCAGAGAGAGAGTCCAGCTTCTGCAGCCGGTTAGTGCGAGCTCTAAGGGAATAGATATATTATTTGTGGGAAAAGTGAAACAAACTGAGGGAGAGAATATAGTTGTGTGTATTCAAAGTACACACTGATGTAGCACACTATAGCCAGACTAAGCCAGGACGAGGTAGCACGCCATGGAGCAATGAATCAAGTTCATCCTTTTTTATACCAGATTATGTTTATCTGTAAAAGAATAAAACAAATCATTTGATTTAATTGACTTGTACTGTAGGAAAGTCTCTCCAATTTTAAACATGTCAGGAACAAAAAAATAAATAAATTGGAAGCATTTCTTAAAATTGTCACTTTTAAATTATTAAATCTAAAAATTCCAAGAACTGTATACGAAAATTGTAATATTTTAAAATTACATAACTCTATATAGAAGAAATGCTTTTTGTCCTTTAAAATAAAACTATAATAAGTCAAAAATGCGATTTAAAGTGGTAAAAATATTTCAAGAATAAATTGTTTAGCTAGTACAAATTTAAAGTATAAAACTATAGCTTTACTGACTACATTCTCCAATTTACAAGAAATATTAGTTTTTTCATGAAATATAATAAAATGTAGAAAATAGGAGGAAAAATAAATAGCAATTTAACAATTTTTGTAATTTTACAATTTAATAAACAAATTTATTTAAGAATTACATAAGTAACATTGTTAGGATTATTCTTAAAAGTTAGATTAATGTAACCTTAAATTAATTCATTTAAAACAGTTTTATTAACATGTTTTTGATATTTTAAGAATAACTTCTTAAACTTGCAGGAAATATACTTATGCATAAGTAAAGTTATATATCCATTATCATTTGAAATTAAACTCCCAAATGTTATGAAAGTGTTATTATTTAAATTACTTTAATTATTGAATAATAATATTTGATTAATAATAATAATTTATTTATTATTATTTAATATAAAATGTGGTTATTGTATTTACAAAAAAAAACTTTTTCCCCATTATTTTTATTATTATTATTATTGTTGTTGTTGTTGTTGTTGTTGTTGCTTTGAGAAATGTTTCATTACAGAAAATATTTGCGGAAAATAAAAATTATGTCTTAAGGATAAAAGTGCGAAACCTAAATTTTTTTTAAAATAACGTCTTGAATATTTAAGATAGAAATTTGTGAATATTTTAAATTTCCCAATTTTAGAAAAAAGAAATGCTTATTTTCTATACAATACTAATGTTTTGAGGAATATTTGTAATATTTGTGAGAAAAGTAATTCATATAAAAGATAGAGAGAAAGAGAGAATGAGTTGTGTGTATGAGAAAAGGGTAAATTCTAATTTTGTGTGTAAAATGCCATTAATACTGAAGCAGTGTGTTCTTAATGAGATTAATGTAATGCCAATTTAAACACAACACACTCACAGGAATGTAGTCTTTTTAGTGGAACTGAATGTTAGTGAAAAAACGAGTCAGACCACGTGATTTTTTTCCTTAAAAACCCTGAAATACAAACCGTCCTTTTACAAAGCGGTGAGAATTAAGCAACATGTTAATTAAAGCAGAAAAGGATTCTGATAATCACATAATTACAGCGTTTATCCGCACATTATCACAGACATGTCAATGCAGATTGTTCAGATGAACAGCAGCTCAGCATCTATTTGCTCTGATTAGATAATTGGACCATTTCTCTGCTTTTTGTTCTGTCTTTATTTGTAATGGTGCTTTTTTTTTTCTTTTTTTTTTATCTTGCAGCAACTGAATGCCATCATCGCTGCATCCATGTCAATTAAATCCTCCAATAAAGTCAAGAAGATTCTGGAGGTACTGGGACCAGTTTTTTTTGCTTGTGATTTGATCTTTCATAATGATTAAGCACCATGTCGTTTTAATCGTATTTCGTTTTATTCTCATCGTTTTAGATCATTCTTGCATTTGGGAACTACATGAACAGTGGAAAGAGAGGTGCTGCGTACGGCTTTCGCCTCCAGAGCCTCGATCAGGTGAGATGAAATGTGTAGATGACGATGAATTTATAAAAATCAAAAGAATTTCTAGCGTAGTTCCCGAATTTAAAAAAAAAGACTCACAATGGACATTAAAACTTTCCATCAAAAAGAAAATTCTAACTCATACATAGAACTATGGAAACATTTAAACTTGTACAAATACAAAATGTACATTTCAAAATTAAATTATTAAACTTATTACCTAGTACAAATTTTAAGTATAAAACTGTAAATTTGCTGACTACATCCAAAGTACTCTTTTTTTTTTTATAAAAATGGAAAGGTTAAAATAAATATAAAAAAAGAAAAAAATATTTAGAAGAAGATACTGTAGTAGACAGAATTAAAAAGGAAAAATGGATTAAAAAAAAAAAAAATATATATATATATATATATATATATATATATATATATAGTGACATTCAAACTTCATTTAACTAAAAAAACAAAGCAATATTGGAAGCAGCTATTTTAAAATTAGATAAAAATTAATTATTTAAATTAGTAATTAATTGACAGCACTACTTTTACCACTACTTTTATCTGACTCTAATGTGGAACCATGGATCCAAGTCGCATGACAATGTATTGGATATACAGTATATCTGATCTGGGAACGCATATGAAAGGGACTCAGATCTGATCTGAAAAACATCAGATTTATCCAATTAAACAACCCTAAATTAGGGGGGGAAATCTAAATTAAGTCACTGCAGTGTGGTAATGTGATCTTGAACATGAACATGATAAAAACATGTCAAGGCTTTGAAACAGTCAGACATAGACACAGTAAAATACAGTAGATGTATTAAAATAAAAAAAAAGATGCTGATGAGGGATCCTGATGTAACAGCAGTGTTAAATGTGACTGTATAAACAGGGGAAACAACTTCGATGACCTGATGATGACGTGATTACCCGTATTGTTTTAATTTGTTAATTACATTTGTCACGTTATATTCCTTTTACCTTGTGCTGTGGCTTTCGCTCAGCTGTTGGACACGAAGTCGACGGATCGCAAACAGACACTGCTGCACTTCCTCGTCAGCACCATACAGGAGAAATTCCCACTATTACACACCTTTCATACCGAGCTGCAATTTATGGACAAAGCAGCAATGGGTAAACACACACACACACACACACATACACACTCACACAAAAACACAAACATGGTGATCTTACAGAAACACTTTCCATCTTTTTTTTTATTATTGTTGCTTGATTTTCTTTCTGATTAGACTGATCCTTTTTTTTTTCCTTCAGTCTCTCTGGACAGCATTTTATTAGACGTGCGTGCCCTGGAGGCAGGAATGGAAGTGGCCCGGAAGGAGTTTGAAGAACAGAAAGACAATGTCATCCTAAGGGACTTCCTGTCCGACAACGGCAGTCTCCTGGACTCTGTGGTTAAAGATGCTAAAACCGCTCAGGTGTGAAAGTCTGAAACATTTTCACTTTAAAAAACAAAACTGATGCTAAAACACATGAGCTAAAATAACGCCACCTCTCTCTCTCTCTGTCTCTCTCTCTCTGTCTCTTTAGGAGGTGTACGAGGCAGTGGTGGAGTACTTTGGCGAGAATCCCGCAACCACTCCGCCTTCCATGTTCTTCCTAATGTTCATCAGGTTTATTAAAGCTTATAAGGTAACTTAGTTTCAAAGGATGTTCTAACTTGCATAGTCATGTATATTCAGTAATCTGGAGGTGCTTTGCATGTTTTGCACTTGTATCATTTAAACCCTGCGACCTCTCGGTATCTCTCTGTGGAGTTTTCTCGCTTGTAAATGAAACTTGCGATTAAAGTATGACTTATATCTGCACAGATGGCTGAACTGGAGAACGAGCAAAGGAAGAGAGAGAGTTTCATCGGAGGTGACGAGAGAAAAGAGGCAGCCATGACAGATGCGGGCAAAATGGGAGGCAAGGTACGGACAAAAAAGAAAAAAAGAAAAAAAAAGTTCACCTCCTCTTGGATGTTGTTCAGAATCCGAGTAACTGTTCAGAAAGCCGTGCACACCTGTCAATAAATATGTTTCCCCGCCGTTCCTCAGGTGCCCATGGCGCCCCTGTTGGCGCAGGTGGATCTGATAGCGGAGCTGAAGCGAAGACAGGTGTCCCCCCTCGTGCGGGAGGGCAAGGACGGCACTATTGAGGACATCATCACAGGTCGGTGGTCACATGTCTGCTCGAGTAAAATTGAGCGACTCTACAAAGACCTGGGTGCTTTTCCCTTCCCTGCCTATTTCCAACTTATCTCTAAGACTCGATTTCAGTGCAATCTGAAATAATCGGCTTCACATCTCTGTACCTCTCAGCTTTGAAAGCTGTTCTTTTCACGGCTCGTTCGGGGGAGCGCTCGTCCCAGCTGCTTTCTGACTCCGCCCTCAATGACTTAAACCCTTCATAGACTCCTTTCTCTGTTTCTTGCCTTCTCTGGTAGTGATTCAGATTTTTTGTGTCTTTTTTTTTACTAGGCAGTGTTTGCATTTTGCAATGACTGTGTGTGTGTGTGTGTGTGTGTGCGTGTGTGTGTGTGTGTGTGTCTTTACAGGTCTGAGAAATCAGCCCTACGTTAGAGCCGATGGAGGAAGACGCAGCAACAGATGGAAAACGTCACAGAAACTAAAAGTGTCTTCGGATATCTCTCTCTAGCACAAACATGCAGAGAATTCGTCTTGAATTGTGATTCATGTGTAATAAAACACAGTTTAGATGTACTGTATGGTCCGTAATCAAGATTTCAGTTTCAGGTCATGCGTGCCCTATACTTCTGATGTACATTAGCACCAAATCTATTTTCTATGATATGTTTTCTTATGTAATGGATGGAAGGAATAGGTCATTTCATATTGGGTACTGTTGCTTGATGTACATGTAACCTAATTAAATAAATCAATAAATGACATTCGATTACACAGATGGGCTTCGGTCAATAGCATGGCAACTTTATCTGCACCTAACTCACCATAGGAACAGTAACAACAAGGTGTGTAAGTTTGTAATAGTTGGGTGTTTTAACATGCCCTAACAATATTGTAATAGAATGGTAATAGTTAATAACACTTTAATGAAATAATAACAACAAAAAAATGACAAAGTAAAAAAACAAATCCTTTACCTGCCATTAGATTATGGTAAGACCATGCTAATAATGTTGGTGTAATAGATTGTTAAGTTATAACACAGTATCACCAACTATGACAAGATGGACTACCGTGAAATAGTTATAACATGGTAATTGCATGGTAATAGTTAGGTGTTGTATCGGAATAATAATGTACATAATGCAGTACCTTTACCTCGACATCATTACAACAAAATTGTAACACACCGTTATATGTAGTTAAACCATGATAATAAAATATTTATGGCAAATAATGTTAAAGATGGCATATACTGTATAGATTTAGCATGTTATGGTAATATACATACACCATGGCACTACACTAGCACCCATCACTGTAGTACTCAGGTATGTTCATGTGTAGCTCTGATACAGTAATGCTGGCATGTTTGTGGGAGGAACCCCATGCACAGAAACAGAGAGACACAGAGTCTCTACGGTGGTACTACTGTAGATGATTGAAATGCTAATACGAATAAATATACAGTACTGTGCAAAAGTCTTAGGCACCATATTATATGCTGTACCAATTTTGTTATATATGTTCATCATGGGTTGCATTTTGTGCACGATCTTGTGGAGCCATAACACCATGGGTCCCAAGAATGTTAGCAAGGAGTTGTCTAAAATTTTTAATTTATATTTTACTTTATTAACATGTCTTTTATAAACATACTGATTGTTTTTGTGTACAGAAATATGATTATAATATATATGTTGGAAATTGGTAGTATTGGTAATATTTTTGGGTGACTGCACGTTTATCTCTATTTACATTATTTCCTATGGCAACATGTGTTTTGCAATAAGAAACTTTGCCCTCAGAATGGATTGAATTCATATGGTACCACTGTATATAATACTGTATGTGTGCACTCACCAACGTATTGTTCCAGGGCCTCCTCTGGCTTTTGATTGCGAGAGTCTGTGGCTACTGTAGATTCAGAGGCCTGTTACTTGGAAGACATTAATGTGGTATTTTGCTTGTGTAGCACATCCTCGCTTAAAATTTGATGCATCAAAATGCTTTTCTGCTTCTCAACAAGGATGTGTCATGCTTCTGCCACATGATTGGCTGAAGGTGTACTGGATGTAGTAAAGTGTGATGTACTCGTAAAGACATATTAAGCAGGACCCAATTTTCACTTTTACGTGTTAATAGAGAATACATACAGCATAATAACGATGAAGATAAAAGAATGACATCTCGAGAAGGTAGTACAAGATTGAACACTTTAATACTCACAAAAACACAACAGTAATATACAAAACCAACAGTCTCTGGAACATAAGTTTGATATATATGTATGTATTTTTTTTCCCCCAACAAGAGCAGCATTATAATTTCTCCATACAGCTGTATTTGTATTGGTCAAAATGTGCATTCAGTTCATTATAGTTATTGTTATAATCACATGGTTATTTTGTAAACACTCGACATGTTCCTTAGCTACTGGATATTTCCTAGCTAGCGAAATCAATCGCTTGTGGTTTGTCAGTTTTGAACAACTGTTTTAGATACAAGGCTACAGACGACAGTAAAGCGAGCGAGATCGACCCACCAACACATACAGTATGATACTATCTTTAACAAAAAATATCATTCTTTTTTATACAGAACTTGTTTCTATTTTACACTGAAAAAAAAAAGAACAGCTTACAGAGTTGCTCCTGCATGCAGACTTCAGATATACTGTACATGCAATTTCGCCAAAACGTGATCTCACGGGGGGCAAAATTCGTAAGCGTTCACTCGAGCTGCTTCATATGAAAAGTGACAAATGAAAGGTAAGGATCGAGATGGGTGCAAAATTTTAAAGATCTAAAAAATAAATAAATAAATAAATAAATAAATACTACAAATAAAGAATTGTATTTGCTCGTTGGAAATCGTACGAATTTTGCGTGAGCTCAGATTGTTTTTTCACTAATATCCTATTAACATTTATTTTTAAATAAAAAAACTTACATACAAAGTCACTAAATTAGTACACCAGATTAGCACAGTTTATATACACCTAAAATTTCATAAACTTTTTATTTCACACTTTCATTCGGAGACCCCATCACTTTGTTTTGCGTACAAGAGCCGAGAAAACTGTGCTTCAGTGTCGTGTGTCAGTGATTTTTTATTATTTTTTTGGCTAGTATTTAATGAATTAAACCTTTATGTTATTTTTTAAAGTGCAATGTGTATAAAAGAAAGTCTCTTTGTGTGCCGGTGGCTTCCTTTATAGAGCTTAAACGAACTGGCTCAGTATCTAAACTCCACTTTAATTCAATTCAATTCTATTTGTATTGCGCTTTTAACAATTGTCATTGTCGCAAAGCAGCTTTACGCAGCAGGCCGACCAGCGATGACTTAATGTCCGCTGTGAATATAAATCATTTATTAAGTCTCATTTGTGGTATTTTACACACTCTAAGATGCAAAACGACAGTTTCTTTATTATTATTATTATTATTATTATTATTAAATATATTATTTTGCTTATCTAAGGTTATTTACAGATACACTACTGTTAGGGAAACATATAAATCACATAAATGCATTTGACATAGATATTTTTATTACCTTAATAGTGAATTAATTGATTATTATTAGCCCTCATCTACAGCAAAAATAACAGGACAAAAATTAACATGGTGAAGAAAAATAAATAATGTGATATTAATACTAATGGAACAGAAATAGTACATGCCTCAACTATGGCAACACAAACAAGACAAACACAACACAAACCTGAACTACACATACATTTAAAGAACAAATAGTAATGAGGCAGCAAAACAATACAGATCTTGAATAAGGAAACACTAATAAGACATAAAAACAGGAAGTCAAATGCAGTAGCGCCCTAAGTGGAACTAATGGAAGAAAAACTACTGGGGTGCCAACAGTAAAAGTAGACAAAAAAGTAACGTGGCAGAAAATCAAATAGGGAAAACTTTAAACATGGGAACACTAAAAAGAACAAATAGTAACGTGGCTGCAAACCTGATATGGTTACTGCAGAACTACTGCTACAGATGTAAAGTATAGCAGTACTAAAGGACGAACAAATACCATGCCAGGAACACTAAATGGGCCAAAAGTAAGGTTGGCAACAATGCAAATTCTAAATACGGACAAAAAAACTAAACAAGAAGACAAAATTGTTGGTACGAATGCAATACTGCCGTAAAGTTAAACTGATGGAAGAGCGTGTCTCACCACTGAGACAAAAACAGGGTAGCAAAACAAATGGGGGGAGAAAAACTTTAATTAGGGCAAGACTTAAAAAAAAAAGATAACCTAATGGGGTTACCGTAAAACCGATGTAAACTATAACAGTACTAAAGGGACAAAAACATATCGAGGGTTAAAAACAATACCGAAGTCCTGAAGTAAGGTAACACTAAATGGGCTAAAAAATAAAAAATGTATAAAATAAAAAGAGAAAGTCAAACTACTGGGAGCAACACAATACTGCCCTGAAATAAGATGAAACCGGTGGAAGCAAAACTACTAACGAAACAAAAAGTAACAGGGCAGCAAAACAAATGCAAAAAAAAGTTTACAAATAGTAAAAGTACAGCAAGACTACCAAAAAGATAATAATAACAATATAACACTTGCAGGACAAAAAGTATCAAAGCAAAAAAAAAGTAATACGACAAAAATAATACACACTTTAACTACCAGAATCCAAGTCAAAAGTATTGGAACAAACTCTATACTGCCCTACAATGAAAAGCGAAACTAAGAGGAAAAAAAAACTACTGTGGCGACTAACAAGACAAAAAGTAACACAGACAAAAATGCCACAGCTCATAAGTAAGGCAATGCAAACCAGTGAAAAAGACAAAAACATGGAGCATAAAAACTAACCAAAATGTTTCTACACCTACGAATTTATGCTGAGACAGAAAAAGGGGCGGAGCTTTCAGTGTGCATCTTATAGTGCGTAAAATGAATGT
This sequence comes from Clarias gariepinus, assembly GCF_024256425.1. NCBI lineage: Eukaryota > Metazoa > Chordata > Actinopteri > Siluriformes > Clariidae > Clarias > Clarias gariepinus. The sequence goes on along the minus strand of NC_071103.1, from coordinate 4,132,456 downwards.
ACAATCACGTCTAAAATGGCTCTGATTGTCTTTATCTTGTTTACTTTTATAAATCCAAGCATAAATAAAATCTGAATTATTCCTTTTTTTCATTAAACTCTGCTATTCTTATGGGCAATAATTGAAAAAGATACCTGAAATGACTGGTGTTTGTGTAATTGTAATTGTAATATTCAGCTTACTTGTGCAATCTTTTCTTATTCTTGATTAGATTCATGAGAATATATTTTTAAGATGAACTCTAATTGAATATAACTTTCTTTAACACTTTTCCCGAAAATAAGAGCACATCACTTGTTAGGTTATCTTTTTTCCTTTCTTTCCTTTTTGAAACTTTTGATTATTCATAATTTTCAGACTTTCAGTGCGCTCCATCATTCAAAAATATAAAAATACAAAAGATTCTAATCATACAAATCACACTATATAGGCATAATTCATAAACACAATTTTGGTAGTAAATACATCTAAATTAGTCACAGTTATCACAGTTAGTTTCTAATTTGTATATGATCTGCATTTTGTGTATACTGAGGTCTCTGTGTAAGTGCTATATACGTATTTGTTACTCTTCTGTTCGATTGGAGGTACTATATAGTGTGGCGGGAAAAAAAAACAAAAAAAAAAAAAATTTACCTCACCTCATCAATTCTACCGTTTAATCACCAAATATAATTAGCCAAGATGTCTTCACCTTCAGTCGTGCACTGAAGCTAAAAGGCAATACAATGAATGGAAGTCTATACAATAAATAGTAAGAATTAAGCTATCTGGTGGTTGAGTAAACATTAGTAACATTTTATAACTTACAGTGTTTGTTAAACAAACTGCTGTGTAAATTGACTATTAACTTTAATGAGTTACCGTAGCTGATTATTATTATTCCTCGTGCTTTATTCTGTAGTAAAAGGAGTAGCGCCTTGATGATGTCATTACAGTACGTAGCTTATTAACGTCGAACAGGAAGAGTCTGATGCTAATTTATGAAAAATACTTTGCCGTGGGATAGACTTGTAGTACTATCTACTGTAGTTAATTGTTTTATATTATATTTGCTCTGTTATGTTAGCTATACATCTATAACTTTTAGCTCCAGTGCAGAACTAAAAAAGGAAAATTGTATTAAAAAATAAATTTTATTTCTACGCTTGTGAGCTGCCCAGTAATTTCCCAGTTATTGATCTCTATACATTACGTACATTTGCTCACGCATTTGCTCTACAGGTTAAATACCCCATGGTGCTGATGTTGTTTTACTGTACAAACAGTGATAACAGTATTACATAAGTTACTCTTACTAACTTACCCTAATGTATTAGATATAACATGTGCCTGATGCCTGCCGTTCAGTATCCTACTCAGGGTCCCGGTGCATGCGTCGTCCTCACGGTTCACCGTCATGGTCTAATCACCTTGGATAGGATAAGATCTCAGGGGAGGACAGAGCGAAGGACAGTGATTGGCTGAAATTAATGCCAACATGCCAGTGAGGAGAGAAAGAGGCTGTGATTGGCCAGAAAGGGACACGGGAATTGGTTTGCAAAAAGGGTTATGCCTCAGAAAAAAAGAGCAAATCTCTCTATATATTAGACTACACGTGAGTAGGATAAGTTAAATAAAAAAAATAATAAATAAAAATCCATATGAATAAGAAAAGTTTTTTTCCCTTTCTTTTGGGCATGGAGTGCAACATTTGGGTTATGCCTGATGCATGCCAAAATGGTGCATATCATTTAAGCAAATGGCAGAATGTAGATTAGCCAGAGGAGAGAAGTGCAAGCATGAAGCAAGCAAGTAAGGAGAGGTAAGAGCGAGGGTAGAAAGAAGAGAAAAGACAAAACTGTTAATTTGGAGCTTATGGCCAGAATTGTATAAAAAAGAAAAAAAAGGCACATACAAACAGTGTTCTTCGGCCCCCTTTTTTTAAAGTATTGATGAAAAGTTTGAACACCCTTTTCCATTTTGGTACTTTCAACAAAACTGTTAAACAAAAGTGAAGCTTATATTATGCTGTGAAAAAAAATCAACCACAATTTTTAAGAAACTATTTTTGTTACTTTTTTCCCTTACCTCAAGTCTAGTCATGTTCCAAGGCGTGTTTGGGTTTTGTTTTTCATTACAGCTTTTTGATAAAAGTTTGATCAGGTACAATTTTAAATGTGATGTTAATCAACAAATCTTGTTACTTATTTTTTTTTTACCACACATACTATTCAGCAACTACTATTAATTATTTAGTAATATGGTGGTACCTCGGTATACGAATTGAATCTGTCCCGGAGGCAAGTTCTTAAAGCGAAATTTCCATGTTGCAAAACGCATTTTTCCATAGGAAATAATGTAAATGCAGATAATGCGTTCCAGCCACCCAAAAATATTACCAATCTATAAGACTACAGGGGAAAAGATTGTTTGTTTGGCCACACCCACTATTTCTGGAACAGGCTCCGCAACGAGGACCATGTTACTGCGGAATCAGCTCCTAGTAGGTATCTCATACAGTTAGCACTAGACTAGCATCAAAAAGCCTGTTCTCAGACCGCCTTTTAAACATGTTACATGCTGGACTTTGTACTATCTTGGTGATAAGCCTGCCTTTGTGGTGGTATGCAGAGTAAGAAATGTCTCTTATAGCACCAAAATAAACAAGGTTGTCTTGAAGCAAATAATAAAAAAAAATTGGTCTGAGCATCTGCTTTGAGGTGTACTTAGTGTCTGGGAATGAAGCCACTTCCTCCCGCTAACTGTGAATAATTTTGTCCCTTTCATTCATACAAGCAGACTTAAAGCATTACCAAGTGGCTAGTATTACCTTAATATGCTAATCAAGGACTTTTCTAACAAACCATTTGACTTTTTCTGAATAAAACATTCCTACTGCCAAGAATTCCTCACCCATGGTGTCTTACGCTTTTTCTTTCTCTGCTTTTTTCTTTAGCCAGACAGTTCATAAACTAATTAGATTTGTTACAAAGATAGATGCTAAGGTACAAAAGCTTGTTTTCTGTTAAGATGCAGGATGCCAAATTTGCCTGACCTCTGGCTGGGTATAAAGCAGAAGCTGCCAGGCTCTAATGCAACTCTGACAGATGGTTGGTATTTGCCTCACACCATGTGACGAGGTTTCATCAGCCATGCTCACGTCACACAGGTCATGGTGGCCAGAATGAATGGTTGGCTATGGTTGAGTGAGCGTTTACCATTCTTCAGACCGTCTGAATGAAGCTGTCTACACCCAGGCACTCACTCCATCACAGCTTTTTACATCCCCTAGTCAACAGCCTTTTACCAAATCTATGGGGAGGTATCCCTGGCTCTTGACCAAGAGTTGCTTTGTTATTTTATTGGGCTTAGTGACATTCAGTAGATTACATATATGAGCACTGTTTTTGGTCAACAAGCTTAAATTTCATTGCCTTGTGGCTCATCTTCTGTTGTTGTTGAGGGTCTTTACAAACTCTTGCTATTTCTGCTGCAATCATAAAGGATTCCCCCAGGACCTGCACTATGCTCGCACACAGCACTGATTGCCTTCACCTTTTTACGCCTGTACAGTATACAGTTATTGGCAGCTCGGCGGCTCAGTGGTTTGTACAGGGTCTGGGTTCAATTCCCAGCTTGGGTCTGTGTACATAGAATTTGCATGTTCTCCCCGTGCTTGGTGGGTTTCCTCCAAGTACTTCGGTTTCGTCCCACAGTCCAAATACATGCAGATTAGGTTAACTGGCGTTGCCAAATTGCCTGTGTAAATAACCAGACATTCTACCAACCATGGTGGAAAAAATGGGAATGAATACAATGGTCGCCATCGCCCTCCACGGTCCCTAGCTGGACTACAGAGGTTCCTAGATGGATACAGTTACTGCACATCAACCAAAAAAAGACTTGAGTCTGACAACTCTCAAATTATCTTCCACTGACACTGTGTCCTTCTTGGATCAGTTACACGGGATTAACCAGTCTCAGTGGAAGGCTCTCAGTCAGCTGGCTAGCTAGTTAATGTCTTCATACTGTAGATAAAGTATCTAATAGCCTGGCCCCTCTCACTAAACCACTCTATCTCTCTCTCTCTTTCTCTCTATTTGCATTTCAGTCTACAGTATGCTTGTTTTTTCATCTCTCTCTCTCTCTCTCCACTTCTCCCCAATTGCTGGTCTCCTTTGACTTAGCAAAGCTGCCCCTGAAGATAAGCGTCACTTGAGAGACTTTGAAGCTCCTAGCTTTTTCCATGCTTCGTCTCTGGTGTGGTTTTTCTTTTTTTTTCTGTTTTTTTCTTCTGTTCATATTTTTGTAACCAAACAGGTTTCTTTTGTTGTGGTGGTGAGTTGTTTATTAATTACTCCATTTAAAATATTTAATATGTTTTTTTTCCCGAACCATTTTGGACCTTTTCTTCTTCATCATCTTACAAGCTTAGATTTGCTTTGGTTGTAATATAATATAATATTTTATTTGTGTGTGCCCTGCGATGGATTGGCACCCCATCCAGGGTGTACCCTGATTCATGCCCTAAGGGTTCTGGGATAGGCTCCCCAGGCCCCCCTGTGACCCTGTGTACAGAATAAAGTGGTATAGATAATATAATATAATATAATATAATATAATATAATATAATATAATATAATATAATATAATATAATATAATAACACTGATTAGCATCAAACCTGCTAAATGAGACCTGTTTGAATTAAATTTATAGATTTTTTTTTATAATATAAGAAATCTTATAAGAAAGATTTCTTATTTTATATAATATAAGAAATCTTTATTTTAATTAGCCTTTTTTTTAACAACGCTAAATAAAAGCATCTTGGGCTATGCTAGCACAGGTGCCAACATTGTTAGGAAGAAAACTTTTATCTTAAAAAGCTGTGACTTTTTTTTTTTCGATTACCATTTGCATGTAGCAGGTTTACAACTGAGCCTTATGAAATCTGCAGGTTTCTTTTTTTGTTTAGCTAGCAGAGTTCCTTGCTAGCCGAAGTGACAACGTTGCTAGCAAGAACACTCCCATGTTAAAATGCTGTGACTAAATCATAAGACAAATCATCAGTTTAGATAGATGGGTGAAAAATCTGACCAAAGGGATTAAGCACTGTTTGTTTTTTTCTTGAGGTAAGGAAAAAGTTAAAAAGTTGATCTTGAAAAGGAAGCTAGAAATGCTACACCACCAATGCTAATGTTGGTTGTTGATTTGTTTTTTTTTAGATCACAGCATATTAAGAAGAGCTGTATGTTGGCTAAAGATGATACAAGGGCAAAACTTTTTAGACACTGAAAGCAGAAAGCCCTGGGGTGCAGTTTGTAATGACAAAAAAGATTAAATAATTCTTTTGACAAAGGAAAAGTCGGCACAGTGTACTGAAATCAGTCTCGATGGACTGTATCCATACACAAGGGTGAGAGAGAGAGAAGGAGAAAGTAAAAATGAGTGCATTTTTTGAGGGTTTGGTTCTGCTGTAACATATAAGGTTGCGTGATGTCTATGGAGCAGAGAGGAAGCAAACAAAAAACATAACAAGACATTTAAATGGAAAGACAATAGGGTCTAAATGCTTGAACCCCCTGCAGAGAGGTAGCCATCATGCCCAAAAAACGCTTAGCTTCAGACTTCACAGATGATCCTAATTGTGCTTAGCTGTCGACCTCGAACGTCCTTAAAGTGCTAACAAAGACAGACTAGCAAGCTCAGCTAGCAAGCTTCATCGGGTAACAGTGCTAGCGTAGCAGGTAGCGCTCAGTCCTAGATTGGGAGCGTCAGGTTCGTTCGGAAGAATTAGTGCCAGTAGCTGTTTAGAAGTGAAATACCTGCTGCTGGCCCTGTTGCTCACGCTGCTTCCTGTTCTTCTGCTCCAAACTGCTCTGCTGGAGCTGCTTCAACCGAGATGACGACGACGAAGAAGTCGTCTTAGCCGACCCTGGAGGAGTCCTTGCGTTCTGAAAAGAAAAAAATGAAGACTTAACACAACAAAAGTTCTGGAAGGCAAAAAGAAACTTTATAAGTCTATCATCAGAAGAGTAAGTTAGAAAGGAAAAGCAGATCGACACCTAGCATGTGTGGGTTAAAACAAAAAGGAAAAACCCACAAGACTCTCTATTTACACTCTGTTCTGTTATGACAGTTCCACCAGGGGAGTTCAGCGTAACATATTACCCCATGCCGCAAACAACAGAAAGAAAGCTTTGTGTGCCTCTCGCCCACACATGCGAACTGTCTAAACAGCGAAGCTAACACTGTCGTAAATTATACCAAGCAACAAGAAAGCAACCAAAACACTCTTACACAAACCACCCAGGGTAAAGCAGTCCGACAGAGCAATTAAGCAAAGCAGCGTGGGATCCAGAAGTTAACAGGGCTCAGTTCCGTAGCGATTATCTGGAGGTTATGTCCACACATCATAAAATATGAAAAAAGGTAGGTATAATGATGTATTGATGATGGTTATTGTATAAAAAGTAAAAAAAAAAAAAAAGAAAAAAAATCATTACACTTCAAGTTTGCCATCACATGAAAATAATCAGCCTTTATTTTAAATGTAAACCGTTTCATTGGAGCTATTTGATGATGTAATTTTCTCCTTAAACTCATGTGAATACATTTTCCAGAAGAAAACAAATTAAGCAAGAGAAGGAGAGAAAAAAGAAGAAAAGGAAAAGGCTAAGATGTCAGTCAGGGCTTCAGTTTTAAGCTCTTGTTGTATGTTCATTATTATACTGGCAACTTTTTGAGGAATGTTCATTAGGCATTTAATCGTTAGCCGGAAATTAAAATACTGACAGTTATTTAGTTGATTCTAATAAAATTTTATGATTCAATTTATTTTGTTAAACGCTCAATAAAAAGAGGTTTAGCATAAGCATCAAGTTAAATATTGCATAGCTATTATTTATTATTATTATTATTAATATTATTAATATTATTACTGCAAAAAAAAACACTTTTTTCATTTTTAGGCATTCCGATGGGTCTCCAGTGTGCACATCAATGTGGCATTTTTTTTTTTATTGGCCTGGGTTTAAACAAACCAATTCGTTTTTCCCCCTACTGTGACATCATATAAGAAGATACCCCTCCCCTGGCTTTCTGATCAGCTCTACCGTTTGCTGTAGCACATGGCTCAGCATTATCTCCTTTACTGTACATAGACACTGAAACTGCATGTCTGGAGGAAAAGTGAAATAAAGAGCGTTTGAGATATGGAATAATTAATTTCCTGGGAGGTATTTTGGTAAGAGTATTAACACACACACTATAGAGGAGCCTCTAAGACCTTGTTAATAAAACAGTAAAATACAGGATCTTTAAAATTACAAAAATAATAATGATAATAATAGGTTCTTGTTACTAAGAACATCCAAAGGATGCCGTATAAACTCCTTCCATAATAGTAATTTTTACAGTAAATAACCGTCCTCTTACAAGAAAACATCATAACATTTACAAGAATTTTTTACCACAGATGTCCAAAACAAGTCCCTAGTATTATGAAATTAAAACTTCAGATCAATCAGATTTAAGAATTCAGGAGCAATTTAGTATAAAAAAAAATTTAGTCCATAGAAGTTGTCTCGAAAAGTTGCCAGTGTACAGTATGAAGTAAATCATTAGAGTAAGGATCTAAGCAGAAGGGAAACCAGGAGAGGGTTTGAGGTGAATTAACCGGTTACCTCTAACCACAAACTGCTGCATGTCCACTGACCCAAACCCGGAGCGTTGCTTTTGGGACTGGTGGACTGTGGGAAGTTGATGGACTTGGGAGTGACGCGCTTTACCAGGGCTGGCTGGAAGATCTGCCATATGAGTGTATGTGTGTGCATGTGTGTTAGGAGAAATTAAGATACAGTATGACCCGTGTTAAGCTGGTTTCCCCACTGTTTTTCTTCATTAATTTAAGTCCAAAAAAAAAACACAAATGTAATGAGATGATAATTTTACAATTATGCTTAGAGGAGAAAGACAAACAATAAATAACTCTATGTGCTTAGAACAGCTATGTATTATCCAGCATTAAGCAATGATGTTGATTAACAAAGCTGAATAAGTAACTTTTATGATAACAGGATTTCCACAGTATGCGACCTAGAGATTGAGAACAAATCTTTCATCCATATTTTACCTCAAGTTCTGCCATAATCTTCTCCTCCTCGTCCCCATCCTCCTTCATCCCAGAAGCAGCAATAACCGGTGGTGTGGAGCATGGCCGGAGCCCGTCAGAAGTCGAAGGTCGTCTGAGTTTAACAGGTGGAGTCTGAGATTGGACTACCGTATCTAACTCCTCACAGTTTTCATTCTTTTCAGGTTTCTATAAAAAAAGAGCAAAGAAGAGTTTCAAATGAGATATTAATGAAATGAATACGCCAATTTTTTTTTCAGTGAGTTTGGAAGTGTAAGACAGCAAAGCTAGGCACCGAAAGAACTGCAGGAAAGATATATAAATTTTTTATGATAACAGTTGCCAATATATTTCATTATCGATTCTTTATCGATTATCGATTTCATGCTAGTGGAACAGAAGCTATTAAAGCCTGTTAGAAGGTCTAAAGGATCGTAATAAACAACAAACTTTATAATTTCTTACGCTAAGACTCTTGTTAACGATGACAACCTCGCCACTGCTGTTAGTTGTGACTCTGTGCCCTGATGGGAAACTGCGGCGTGGTGGTGGAGGTGGTGGAGACTTGGAGGGTTTTTCTGTTCGATACCGTGGAACCGTCAACTCCCCTAAGATCATGCAAGAGAAACAGATAAACTGGTCACATGGGTTCATTGGTATGATGTAACCATCTGAAATAGAGCTAGACTGCAAAATTACAATTACTTGCTAATTAGAGCAACCTCAGACACATTATGCAAACGCAGATTTTTTTTCTAGCAAAAAAAAGTCAGGGACCCAAACACACCAGCACCCTCAATGTTTAGCTAAACATACATCTGATAGTAGATTATGGAAAATTATTGATAGTAGGAAATGTCTTGATGTAGCGTGATGTTTCAAAAACCTCTAGAGTTTAATTAAAATAATGAGTGTTGAAACACATTATACAGTATAGTATACAATTACAGTGGAACCTTGAATTCCGAGCATAATTCGTTCCAGAAGCTTGTATATAAAAACACTCATATATCAAAGCAAATTTCCCAAAAGAAATACTGAAAACTTTAGATTATTCATTTCACAACCCAAAAAGTAAAAATTTTAAAAATTATATAAACACTACGACTGAGCACGAGAAAGAGACGAACCATTGGTTCAGTTGTGAACAAGAAGCGCATGCATGCTACATGATTATACGTAATACTCGTAAATCAAGACTCAATCTGTTTTTTATTAAATTTTATTTTATTTTTTATTTAAAATTTTTGCTCATCTTGCGGAACGCTTGCACCCCAGGTTACTTAATCCGAGGTTCCACTGTATGTTGCATTGTATGATTCATATTATACATAGAGAAAATGGATCCTTTGACATTAAAACAAAGATCATTGAAGACTTAAATCATGTTCATTTTACTTCAGCACATAAAACATTCTAACAGATTAGTCCAAGTGTGAGTTCCCTTTTTTTATCTTACCTGATTCTCTTCGTTGAAGGCCCTCCTTGCCAGCTGGTTTAGGTGGTGGCTTTCCTGGTTGGTGTTCAGGTGTACAGCTTGGTGTCGAAGATGGTGAGGCAGGTTTGGGTAGTGAGGTGAGCTGTGGTTTAGGGGGTACAGCAGGTTTGGTGATCTGCTTGGCTGCAAAATCCAGATCAGGGATGGCCTTCATCAGTTCTGCTTGCGTCTCCTCCAGGAGACGATTTATATCCTGGGCACTAAACTGGGTTAAACTCGCTCGCTTTTCTTCCCAATCACGCTCTGCTGCCTAGACACACATCCACATGATATTTTTTTTTATTATTATTATTTTATGTGCTCTCTGTGGCTTGAGGCCAACTGTGACAAATAATCCACACAGCAAGTCATTTCAACTGGCTCCTCAATTAGCTCTCAAGTCCGACTACCCTGTGGAGGAACTTCTGATTTCTGTTGTTTCTATCTATGACCTAATTCATTTAGTTATTAGTCAAAGCTTGAGGTACACCAAATAACCAATGAGCTTCATCCAAAAAATAAGCTCCTGCTTCATTACTACAGACCAATACAGATCAGATTAAAAATAATTAACTTGCTCATTTTTAATGTGTCAGACATCCACGTCTGTTGGGGTCAATATGACAAAATTGCGCCCAATTGTGGTGATGTTAGTCCTCCAACAAAGTATTGTATACCTCTGCTCCTCTGCTGTGGGTGCACAGATTGGGGTGGCACCCAGGCACATCCTGACCCCTAATAAGCTTTGACGTATAGCAAAATCTAGAAGGCTATGCTTGCCAATAACAACACACTGGTATCTTTATCATTCACAACATGAGTTCATAACAAAAATGCCTTAGTAACACAATGGAGGTCTTGCCCCCCAAGGTCTTGCCCTACTTTCCTTTAAGAAAGGAAAAACAAATCTCCAACAAGAAAAAACCTTACCTTAGGTCCCATGATATAAGAACCAATGCTTTTACTGCATGTGGATGTAATGCTGCGGACATCATACACAGGTCTGACTGTAGAGTTAAATCTCTGTAACCTCAATCCAGGTAGGATGCAATTACGCATTTATACCTTTCATGTGAGTCTTTTGGGATTTGTCTTGTTATGACATTTTCCCATAGATTGACCCCAGGTGGCCCTACTGGGAGTACTTACTGTAACACCAGGCAATATCAATACTCCCACCAAAATCTTGTTCAAGATTATTTATTTGACAGCACAGTTACATTAAAGTGCTAAAACTGTCAGTGCTCATCCTAACTAGTGAGAATGCAACAAGATGGTGTAATCAAAGGAGAGCTCTGTTATCAACTTGTCATCCATCTAATGTATCCTTTCCACCCTCTTCACCTTGCATATATTACTAATAATCAGTTTTAATTCTACTCTGTCATGTATGAGAGCATCCACTACAGGCAAAAAAACGCAATGACAGAAATTGTGTTACCAGACGGACTTCCACAGACACGCCTTTGTCCGTATCTCTCCGTGTAGGCAGATCCTCCATGCCACGACTCTTTGGTGTGCCTACTGAGGTGCCATCCTGCTCAGGCATGCTGCTGTCCACTACTCCTGTGCTTGCCAGCCAGCTTCCAAGGGTGGTAGTGCCTGCTAAACCTGTAGCGCCACTCAGACTCGAGCCCAGACTGGTGCCAAGAGCACTAGACAGACTGGCACCAGAGCCTGGAAGGAAAGCTGAGTCAATTTACAGGATTGCATCAAGAGTTTACATTGATCAACTAATCCACTGGTTCCCAAGCACCCCTTATGACACTTGAGGACCTGCATTGGGAACCTCAGTTTCCTAATTAATTACTGTAAATATATGTGGAATGTAGTAGGCTACCTATGCTGACAGAGTTGGTCGTCAAGGTGCCTGACAGCCCTGCAGTGCCTGTTAAAGTGCCTGCAAAGTCAGGTATACTGGCCAGAGAGGGACTGGTCAGGATGTCCAGATCACAGCTTTTTGTAAAGTCAACATCACTGCAGGTGCTGAAGTCTTCTGGAGTTTTCCAAAGACCTTCAGATACCTGCCTATGTAAAGAAACCACAAGTGGATCTGCTTTAAATTTGTATTTCATTAAATATTATTATATTCTTGGGAATGTGGACATGTTGTCTCTTTTTCATTATGATTTTTATTTTTGTATATACATATATAAGTGTGTGCAGTACCTCCTTAGCAGTGCGAGTGTATCTGTGATGTTTCTGCAGCGTTTTAATAAGGCATCAAGCCTCAGTGGTTCTTCCTTCAGAAACTTCACTGCCTCGACCTCCACTCGCAGCACTACACGCATTTTACTTTGTAGTGTCGGGAACTGATCTGGACAGATACACACCCGTGCATAAATTTGTATACTATATACAGTGATGTGAAAAACTATTTGCCCCCTTCCTGATTTCTTATTCTTTTGCATGTTTGTCACACAAAATGTTTCTGATCATCAAACACATTTAACTATTAGTCAAAGATAACACAAGTAAACACAAAATGCAGTTTTTAAATGATGGTTTTTATTATTTAGGGAGAAAAACAATCCAAACCTACATGGCCCTGTGTGAAAAAGTAATTGCCCCCTGAACCTAATAACTGGTTGGGCCACCCTTAGCAGCAATAACTGCAATCAAGCGTTTGCGATAACTTGCAATGAGTCTTTTACAGCGCTCTGGAGGAGTTTTAGCCAACTCATCTTTGCAGAATTGTTGTATTCAGCATTATTTGAGGGTTTTCTAGCATGAACTGCCTTTTAAAGTCATGCCACAACATCTCAATAGGTTTCAGGTCAGGACTTTGACTAGGCCACTCCAAAGTCTTCATTTTGTTTTTCTTCAGCCATTCAGAGGTGGATTTGCTGGTGTGTTTTGGGTCATTGTCCTGCTGCAGCACCCAAGATCGCTTCAGCTTGAGTTGACGAACAGATGGCCGGACATTCTCCTCAAGGATTTTTTTGGTAGACAGTAGAATTCATGGTTCCATCTATCACAGCAAGCCTTCCAGGTCCTGAAGTAGCAAAACAACCCCAGACCATCACACTACCCCCACCATATTTTACTGTTGGTATGATGTTCTTTTTCTGAAATGCTGTGTTACTTTTACGCCAGATGTAACGGGACACGCACCTTCCAAAAAGTTAAACTTTTGTCTCGTCGGTCCACAAGGTATTTTCCCAAAAGTCTTGCCAATCATTGAGATGTTTATTAGCAAAATTGAGACGAGCCTTAATGTTCTTTTTGCTTAAAAGTAGTTTGCGCCTTGGAAATCTGCCATGCAGGCCGTTTTTGCCCAGTCTCTTTCTTATGGTGGAGTCGTGAACACTGACCTTAATTGAGGCAAGTGAGGCCTGCAGTTCTTTAGATGTTGTCCTGGGGTCTTTTGTGGCCTCTCGGATGAGTTGTCTCTGCGCTCTTGGGGTAATTTTGGTCGGCCGGCCACTCCTGTGAAGGTTCACCACTGTTCCATGTTTTTGCCATTTGTGGATAATGGCTCTCACTGTGGTTCGCTGGAGTCCCAAAGCTTTAGAAATGGCTTTATAACCTTTACCAGACTGATAGATCTCAATTACTTTTGTTCTCATTTGCTCCTGAATTTCTTTGAATCTTGGCATGATGTCTAGCTTTTGAGGTGCTTTTGGTCTACTTCTCTGTGTCAGGTAGCTCCTATTTAAGTGATTTCTTGATTGAAACAGGTGTGGCAGTAATCAGGCCTGGGGGTGACTACAGAAATAGAACTCAGGTGTGATAAACCACAGTTAAGTTATTTTTTAACAAGGGGGGCAATCACTTTTTCACACAGGGCCATGTAGATTTGGAGTTTTTTTTCTCCCTTAATAACGTAAACCTTCATTTAAAAACTGCATTTTGTGTTCAATTATGTTATCTTTGACTAATAGTTAATGGTTTTTGATGAGCAAAAACATTTAAGTGTGACAAACATGCAAAAGAATAAGAAATCAGGAAGGGGGCAAATAGTTTTTCACACCACTGTATATGTACAGTATACAGATATATACATCTTAAGACCTTGATGTTTTTATTGGTCAATCTGGTTTCTGGCTGCAAGCCTCATACTGGTTTCTGATTGTCCAGTTTTCGTGAATGTTCTCCTCCAGCACTCACCCTTGAGCTTGGTCAGTGTTTCCCCAAGCTTCCGAAGCTCTTGAGTTTTCTGTTCCACTTCCTGTTCCGTCACCAAGCGATGGTTTAGCCCTGCCCCTGTCATCATTTCCTCCACTGAACGTTCTAGATCACTTAAACCATAATGCAAACAAATGATAAAATAATAGCACATTTCAACAGATTTTTTTTTTTTTTTTATCATTAAAGATAGTGAAATTGTCATGGAAAATATTTTAACAGAAAGCTAAAGCTCACTGTAGCTGCTGTATAATGAGTTCTTCTTCATTGAGATAGCGCAGTCTCTCTTCCTCCACGAGGAGGCGCTGGCGTTGTAGAGGATCTTCCTGCGTCCGAGACGCTTCAATGAGGCAAAGACCCAAATCGGCCTCGGCTTGCCTCAGCAAAGTGTGCACCGAGTCCTGGTTCTGCATCTAAAAACATTCAGACAAAATCAAATCACTCACCAAGATTCTAATTAATAATGAAGAGGCAAAAGTTTGCTGATATTCTTCGTCACCTGTATTTTGCGTAACTGTGAGAGCTGCTTGCGTAGCTCCGTGGTACTTCGTTGCAAGTCACTAAGATGCAGGTGCATTTGGGATCGAGACATTGTAATCGGCTGAGACGTTCCAGTGAGGGGAGGTGGCATCAGGGCCAGAGGAGCCGAGGGAGTCGTGGCTGCCAGAGAAAAGAATCGAGGTCAGGACACAGCAAGGGTGGAGTTAAGCAACTCCGGTTTGGGTTTTGCTTTGAAATGAAATCCGGCTGCCTGGAAACCGAACTGATTTAAAGCTAACATACAATAATAATGAATGGCAAGGTAACTGGGTAGGTCGATGCAGTGTCCTTTCCCAAGTAGAATAAGTGAATAGACTCTTATTTATGTTTGTTCATACAATCTTTTTTTTTCCTTATCCACACCACTGAAAACAGAGATACAGATAAACTGTATTTGAAGCACGCATCATCACAATTCCTCTGTGGGGTCTGCACATGCAACACACATCTTCATTTCCCCTTAAGTAATGTAACACACAGCTTGCACTAAAGCAATGTCCAGGTCATCATCAGCCCTATTGCTCTCTTTGTAAAAAGGGAACAGAACATGCTGCTGATGAAACCATTTTGTAAGAAGGTGGTCAGGGGTTGCACTCCAAACATTCCAGGATGGTTTGGGTTCAACACACTTACTTACTTGTTCACATACACATTGTAACATTTTTTTTGTTCAAACTCAGGGATCTACGTTTCCGTGACTCCATTCCATATAATCTACAGCAGATATCTCAGTGCACTGTTTTTCGTTTGATCAGTTATGAAAAACTATTACAAATGTACCATGCATATGGTTCTAATATTACATTAAAATATATGCCTTAAATAAAACAGTAGCTTTGTAAATAATTCTTACTGCAATCCTATCTCCCTCCAGTCATATTACAATTTTATTATCTTTATGGTGGCAGCTTTCTTGGTAACATGATATATATGGAGAAAACATGAGACATTCCATTGTTTAATGGATTAAAATAGAGAAATAAAACACTCCGGGACATGCTGTATTTGGAAAACAATCAATAAATACAATCAACCTCACAGTAGTATCTTCATATCAGGCTGGATCACAATGACATTGATTGTTTTTTGTTCAACATTACTTGTTCATTCACAGTATCTGTAAGATACGTAATACCCAAGAATTAATAATAGTTGTTTTGTCATAACTGATGAAGTAAAAACAGATGTTAGTGGTGGGTTCGACAGACCGTGGACAAACAGAAGTCGACAACGAAAGTAGCGTAGAAACAGACACACATACGGTAAAAATACCTTTTCCTTTTCTAGACCTGCCAGCTGAAACACAAAACATGTGAAGGGTTAACCTGTGACCTTGTCCTAATGAATGTATGTGGTGTTCAGGCTGGTTTCTGCCATGTTTTGAACTGGATTAAAGGTTCTACCCAGCAAAGAGGCGCAGAAAAGCAGCTCAGAAGCAATGTGGGGAAAATGCATAAGGAAAAAGGATGGTACCATATGGTTATGAAACGATGATGCAACAGACCATTTGTCTGATCCATTAAAACCAAAGTGTGCTATAGTAAAACTATTACTATTACTAAGCAATCCATCTACGGGGTCTGTAAAGAACAGCTAGCCTAAGTAAAATCAAGGTTATACTGTACAATTCATACCGTATGATCATAGATTTTATATGTTATGTTATAAGTTGTCGAATCTGAACGGCCAGAACAAGTTGATTCGTTTTCTATGTCAGAAGCTTGGACAGTAGTTTGTAGTGCCTTATTATTTCTAGAGTCATTTTACTTCCCATTACATCATCCCATTGTTAATTATTTTCCTGAAACATCCTTATTTGACTCCTTTCTTATCACACATTCACACACACACACACTCACACAGTACTTACTCTCAGGCGCCGAGCAGTCACTTGCTGTTTCTGCCTTGTCGCTGTAGAAGAAAATATCTGTCACACATTGTCTGCTATTAATATCCATTCATATCCTGTCTCTATTGGAAACTCCAGAGGTTTAATATCAATCACTGTCAATCTGTTTTTATCTCAACATTATACAATAAAAAAGTACTTTTTAATGCATTTCGACAAAATTATTCATAAAAAAAAGCTAATTTACTTGTGATTTAGACAAATTGGGATATTTTAACTATAACTTTGGTTTAGAAACGATATATAGATATGCTTTATACAGTATATAAATGGGAAAACGTCTTACGGACTGTCCGGGGGCCGGGTAAGAACACTCTGGACCAGACCGGTCAAACTGGCTATCTGCTTCTCCATGGCTTCCATTCGTTCCCTAAAACACAAATACTATTTATAATTGTCACAATATGTATCCTATTCAGTAAAAAAAACATCCTAATAGAACCCATTATATATACAAAATCCCAACAATATACAAAAACAGCAGAAAATCTAAAAGTCATTAGCAAGCTTCAAATTGTTCAAATTATCTTAAATGCCTTATGACATCGTTTCTCTTTACAAAATGGTCAAAACTCACCTTGTGTCAGTTTCATACCCCGTCAGTGCCACTCCCTCACCTCCTGCTCCAGCCATCACACACATCTGATCAAGCAAAGGGCCTCCGACTCGCGCTTTATGACCCTCTACATACACCGTGCCATCTTTTCGGAAGCCTTGCCTTCCCGGTGATCCGCGACCCGAATGACCCCTGTATGGCTCCAGCTTCTGCGGTGATGCGGGTGGCAAAGTTCGGAAACCCATCGGGCCGTAAGGCTCAGCATAGAGAGGTCCACCGGGCCTGTAGAGGGCAGCATCAAGCTCACAATGCAAAGCAGCAGCTGAATAAGGGCTCAGGGACCGCAGAGACCCACGTCGGAATGCAAGCGATTGAGGTGAAGCCACACCGTGGACGAGGGCATACGGGTCGGCATACGCCGCCTCATTTTTCAGGAGCACCACACTCTTTGATGGTGATGCCGGGGCCTCCTCGTCCGGTCTGACATCTCGTCGCTCGAGGATGGCACTGGGGGAGGGGCAAAAGGCAGGGTGGTTTGGGTTCTGGTGCTGGTAAGGGTGAGGCTGAGGGGACGGGGGCGGACCAGCGTACGAGGAAGGTCGGACAGATGCGTAAGAAATCCGAGAGTGTGGGCGGGCTGGAGAGGCGGACGGTGAGGAGGACGAAGGGTGGGCGTTTAGGCGCCGAGTGGGAGACGAGTCACGTGATGTGTATGCTAGCTCCCTCTGGTGGATGGAGGCAGAAAGAAGAAAAGAACACAGAAAAGAAATATCATGTGATTCTATATGTACTTTTTAATATGTACCCTGGTGCAGTGTTATATTACAGAAACCAAAAAAGTTTTGATGCTTTATTGTCCCATGAGCCTTTCTCATATACCAACTGAAAAGATGTGGGTGGAGCTGTGATGTTACTTGATTACTATTATTACAGGTCAGTTACACAAACAAAAAGGGTTAGGGTTAGGGTTAGTTTGTGTACGTGTGTACTTTTTAAATTTGTTGTTATGTAGTGTTCAGCATTAGTTTAAGTGCACTTTGTTCTAGGTACTCGAAAACCTAGAACTTAACAACTCGCTTTCGGGATGCATTAAATTAGTTTGCTGAGGTTCCACTGTACTGTATGTATTTGTACTGCATTGGTTTTCTGTGAAATTTCGCATTGATTTTAAAATACAATTTTTGATAAATAAAGCATTATACATTGTGGACCTGTGACCATACCCAACTGCCATCTCTCCTTCTCTTCTGCTCTCTCCACTTCTCTTTCCTTTCCTCTCTCTCTACCTTTCTTTCTTTCCCTCTCGAGCTATATGTTGTTCCTGAGCTGCCAGTGATCCAGACGCCCTCTGCTCTCTTGACCTGTCTGACTCGTCCTGGTGTCCTGCTTCTGGTTGAGATCTCAGCGCATGGATGTCCCGTGTGGTCTGCTTGGGATGCGTGTGGTGACTGGGGACGGTTCCACTTTTTCACGAAGACGGTCCTGGCCTCGGCTGATGCTCACAGCTGTTTTCTGAGCACTCGTGACTGCAGTCACTAGATAGTTCAGGACTGGAGCTCCTACAGTCTACCTGAGCCTCCATAAGGAACTGGACGCCATATTAACTTAAACGCATCTCCTGTTATACTAAACTTTCAGCCTTTAAACAAACAGTATGATGCAGGTCAATTTCTGCTATCCGTTATCACCCAGATGAGGATGGGTTCCCTGTTGAGTCTGGTTTTTCTGGTTTCTTCCTATTGCCATCTCAGGGAGTTTTTCCTTGCCACTGTCGCTCTCGTTCTCGGCTTGCTCATCAGGGACAATCTTATCATTTTAATTCATACACATTCACATTTCATGCAAACTTAAATAATTCTTTTGATTGTGTAAAGCTGCTTTGTGACAATTCCAATTGTTAAAAGCGCTATACAAATAAAATTGAATTGAATTGAAAAAAATAATTAAATAAAAAAGCGTTTTTTGATTGAGTCAAAACAAGACAGGTTTTTTCTGGATGCTCACCCTCAGGTCCCCGTTGGTGACGTGGCCGTGGTGCACGTGGTGGTGAGTGTTGAAGGCGGTGTCTCGGCAGTAGATCTTGAGCACGCTGCGGTCGTGGATCCGGCGAGGGTCATCCAGCTCGTAGAAGACGTTGCGCGCCTCATCTTTGATGAGGATGGCGGTGGCGGGCGAGCGGAGCACGCTCATGTTCAGCTGCTGAGGAAACACATGCACAATCAGTGCGTGCAGCGTCTCCATGCTGCTCAGCTCGTGGCTGAGGTGAACACGTCGTGTCTCATCGCCAAACTGCAGGAACAAAACGCCTGAGAAGGGACAGAGAGAAAAAAACAAAAGAGAGAGAGGCAGGTAATGAGGAAGGAGTACGATTTAAAACAGAAAGGCGGGAGGAAAGTCAACCATTAGACAGATTAACGCCATTTTGTGAGTGTGTGGATTGCAGTGTATCAGAGTTAACATTAGTACAAATCTCATGAGACGACTTCAGGCTTTCTGCAGGGGGAAAAAAAATCCCAGCAGTCTCTGGGTGTAAATCTCTCTTCTCAGCACACCTCCCTTCTGAGACCTACAGCAACGCTGAAACATGTTCCTGTGATCGAGAGCTCAGTATCCAAGAACTGTGAGGCAGGAATATACCAACACCAAATTCTCGATTCTGATTGGTCAAAAAAGTGTTCCAAATTATCATTATGTGCTATATACAGTACATGAGTGGACGATGCAGCTGTTTAATTTAACATTATGGAAAGAGTCTCCAATTTTAATTTTCAGCATGGGTAAGTTGTTTTTTTCCCTTCAAGTAGAGAAGGTTCGGCTCGGCTGTACCTGGTGGACGGAGCTTGTTCTGGCTGGGAGACCGGGCAAGCGGCAGGCTTTGTCTGAGGCGGTTGGAGCGGCTGAAGCCAAGAGCAAGGTCAGCGTCGCCCATGGTCTCTAGATTCTCTGCCGAGGCGTAGAACGACCGTCCTCCACCCTGATCAGCAAGAGAGTGATGACCTCCACCGCTGGCGCGTGGAGTCCTTGCCTGTGCAGCGAGAGCATGACCAAACACCACGCTATTCATCACTTCATCAAACACCATATTACACCATATTCTCTTGAATAAATAAGTATAAAAGGTATAAGAATAACCAAAAGGGGTTATTCCCCTTATAGCAAAGCAATTTTCTACACCTACAACTTGTTATGCTTTAGATGTTTTAGCCAATGTTAATCCATTTTTTTTTCCTATCAACAGAGTATTTACTCCATTTGTAGTAAATAGCTCGCTTATAATTCTATTATCAAACAAGAAGCATTAAGTAAATTTGTGCACTAGCTTCTAGAAACTGGTGGAGTAAAAGGACTGCTCGGCAGAGCACTCAGACTTTAATTAGCTGCACTATAGTAACAGATGTGCAGAACTCGACAACGATGCCTTATGGGAAGGTGGCGAACCATCAAGGGATAACTTTGTGTGTGTGAGTCTGCTTTGTCAACGTTGGCTGGTGAAGCGGAACTAATGAGGCTAAAACATACAAAGGCTCTTTCTAACGCTCTCTATAACTCACACACACACACACACACACATGCTGTATACCCATCTTTAGTCTCGGTTGTGGGGGTTTTTTCACGCACACCTTCACACACACATACTGTACATAAAGGAAACAACAAAAATTGCTCGTAAACATCTCCCGCATGTAGGTGAGGAGACTGCACAAACAAGGAAAATTAGGAACCACCCCTTTCATCTTGACTCCACCCATTCTTGAACTATGCTGGTGTTTCTAAAGATTTCGATTTTAATTGTGTGTATGTGTGTGTTTGAGACTAATCGACATACACATCAGGTAACTTGACTTTACATGTTTATATTCAAATATTGATCAAAAGTAAGATTTAATCATTTGTCACATGGACCTTAAAGCACAGTAAAAAGATTATTTTCACAAATCACAGTTACAGTAGGAAGCTGGGGTCAGAGTGCAGGGTCAACCAGGATACAGCTCCCTCTGAAGCAGATAAGGTTTAGGGTCTTGCTAAAGGGTTCGAACCACCTCTTTCGGATCAGTAACCTATAACCCTAACCATTTGAGTCACTTCTGCCCCATATTATTGGTTCAATTCGAGATTTTTAAGTCTGTTTGTTTTTGTTTTTGTTTTGTTGCATACTGTATTAAGTTCTACGTGATGCCTCATCGCTGGTAAACCCAGTCAATTCAGGATGGTTAGCAACAACACCATGCTAACAACAACATAAATCATGCATAAATCAATAAAACCGACTTAAAGCAGGACAAGAGAGTTAAAGTGGCTCTGTATCCAGCTAATTAACCTCATGTTCTAATGATTAAGACTAATTATGATGGGAGTGTCAGAGCAACAAAGCCTGTTGATGCTGACGAAGTGTGTTTGTGGGTCAGTGGTTTAGCCAGGCAGTCATTTTGTGGGGACAGATAATAGGTAGCAACAGTTGCTTCCATGAAAATGTTAAGTCTTTGCACTTTTTTTTTTCTTCAATTTGGGTTTGACCTCCTCCCAGCTATTTTAGTGAGCACAAACTGATCGATACACTGAGTAATTCAGTTAAATAGTTTGAAATTAACAAATAATACAAGTGCTTTCAGAATGCATAATCCAATGTACATACTGTTAAGGAGAAAAACAAAGTGGACTCACCATAAAGGAAGAGCAAGAGTTTATGTCGCAAATTTTCCATGAGTCACGCCCTGATCAGCTCATTAGATATAATACGAGGGGTTTTTAAGTCAAAGCGGGACTTTTGATTGTGCGGCATAATGGAACCCAGTTATGAGAAAAAAAATTCCTCTATACAGTTTAATCCCCTGCTAGAGTAATGCACTTATCCCAGTGTTTCAGTTGTGCTTGGATGCCATCAAGGTAGAAAAAGTTTCTTCTATTGTGGTCCAAATTTGTGATAATGGCTAAAAGCAAGGTCCAGGACTGTACGGAGGATGTGGCAATAACTCCCAGGCGAGTTTCTGTAATGTGCAAGTGGTGTTGAGGAATGATTGTGTGTAAATGTCTCACAGCTTACACAAGTTGCTGAAGGAGGCCTACACAAGTTGCTGACAAGTTATCCGCCGATTTCCATGGATCAGGCACTGAATATTCACAGAAACTACTGCAGTGGGCTTCGAGCCCCTTCGTCCGAGGATCGTCATTCATGGATGTACTTTCTTCTTTAAAACGTTTGCACCATTCAAATGTTTTACTCCAGCTAAGAAACTCATCACCATACTCCACTTGAAGTCTTCTGTAAATGTCAATCTGTTTTACGACTTTCACCTGAAGTCCTGGAACGACTGGAATGCTCCTTGTGTATGACTCAAAATTGTAGCTATTAATCGTACAAAGTTTGGTAATTCTTATACTCGGAAGCAAACACAATCTGTACTTTCATACATTTGAAATCCTTTGGAGAACTTGACAGAAATAGGCTGACTTGATGTTCCTTCACCCTGATTTCTCAGGCCAATAGGGTCTTTCTGCAGATTATAGATTTGTTAAAAGCTAGAAGGCATGTGAATATAAGTAAGCTTGATGACCTGGTGCCTATTACAAAATAAAATTTTTGCAGTGTCTTTAAATTCATATGTGTAATGTGAGAGTATTTTGGCAGCTTTATTGCTAATAAATCAAGGCAGGATGTAATGAAGACTCTGTATTTTACCTTTTACTAGAGGTTTACTCACGGCTCTTGATGCCGGCGTATTACTGTATAGTTATCAAGAGAGACAAAATGCTTCCATTAGTTTTAGGCCACTTTACCATCAGGTGTGCATTTCAGTAGTTTGGCGGCACAAAAAAAAATTAGGAATGCTGCTTCTCTAAACCGTGATTGTGTCACATTTACATTTAGGCATTTGGCAGACGCTCTTATCCAGAGCGACTTACATTTTTATCTCATTACACATCTGAGCAGTTAAGGGGTTAAGGGCCGCGCTCAAGGGCCCAACAGTGGCAACTTGGTGGTTGTGGGGTTTGAACCTGGGATCTTCCGAACCGTAGTCCAATGCCTTAACCACTGAGCTACCCCTGACCTACCGTGTCACAATTAATTTTTTTTTTAAGATAACAACTGCTTAAGATGTACTGTAACAGGCTAAGAAATATTAATTCTGATACAAAATACAGTGCATAATAAAACATACCTCTTTCATGGTGTGAAAAAGTAAGGAATGCTAATAAACTGAAAACATCAAGACACCTCTAAAGGCGCCACTGCTAGCATGCAAAACCTAAATATGCTTGATTGCATAATGAATCTGTCAAGCTGTTGCAAAGCATATTGACTGAAGAGTGCATAACATATAGAACAGTGGCAGGAATTTAGCAAACAGGAGAGACTCGAGAGAGGTTACTGTTCATTACTGGTCTAGACTGCTGGTGCATTAACTGCTTTGATGTTACCTTAGCAACAGTCTGCTCAGCGTAAACCATCAGAACACAATTGACAGCACATAGCTGCTGGAAACCACTGGAGACAGGGGAAAAATATGAACACTTGTCTTAAGTTTGTACAAAAAGCACTTTCTTAAGTTTGTTGAAGCCTCAATAGGATGAATCATCAAAGGGAAACTTTGAAATAAACACCTTTGTTATGTAAGAATGTCATGGCTTAAGAGGATGCAGCAACATTACTGTAGCTCTGGGGTAATCAGACCAACTACCTCAACCAGGGTTAACTGACTACTGAAGATGAATAAATTCTGGTCTTCAGCTTTGCAGCAAAATACCTAGCAACAGTTCCTGTACAGTTTAAGTGGTCAGCACTATCTTTACAGGGTGGAAGATCTTAGATGCAGAGTTGTAATATTCTCAGAGAGTACTTTGCCCTCCTGGGTGTCAGCATATTTCCCAAGAGTTTGAATCCCATTTCTCAGCATGAAGAATTTACAAGCCAACTGCTCTGTCCCTGTGGAATAGGAGGACCTTGTGAGAGAAGACAAGAAACAGCATCAAGCTGAGATCTTGAAAGAAGGCTTTGTTGGATAAGCAGTATCAGTACAAGTGAAAAAGCTTCTTCAAAAATCCACAGCAAAAAAACAAAGTACAGTGGCTGTACTTTTCCTGGAACTGCTCTGAGGGAAACCAAACGCTTCCTCCCACCAGACGCTGGACCATGTTTCGGGCACTAACTCAGCACGAGTAGGTCAAGAATCTAAGCAGCCATCTGCTTCCCTCTCTAATTCCATGACGGCTGCTCTGAAGAAGAGCACTGATTTGGTTTCCCACCTTTTCTTAACGAACCCCTAGTGATTTCACAGAGGGTTAAAACATTTCTAGTATCAGGGCAACTGATTTAACTTAAAAACCATTAATGTACCGGATAGATGGTGGTGTTAGGCTAAATTTCAGTGTGTTCAAGACCATAAAGCTCGATGTGATAGAAAGTCTTATGGGGTGATGAGTCCAATTTCGAGATTTTTTTTCACAAAGGTAGCAGTATGTCAGAAATTAAGAGCCTATGAGACATATAAGTCTGGTTTATTTGACAGCTGTCGTGGTCTGAGGGTTTCAGACAGTGATGTAGAAAATGTGGTGCAAATCAATCAGATGATGAATGCTGAGGAAACATAAACAGATTTTGATTCATCATGCAGTACCTTTGGGAAAATAACAGAGTGGTAAAAATGTTCTTCCAGCATGA
This sequence comes from Clarias gariepinus, assembly GCF_024256425.1. Lineage (NCBI taxonomy): Eukaryota > Metazoa > Chordata > Actinopteri > Siluriformes > Clariidae > Clarias > Clarias gariepinus. The sequence continues at coordinate 4,108,074 of NC_071103.1, read as the reverse complement.
TAATGACTCCCCGAACACATTCCGAACTCAATTAAAACCCACTTGAAGCAGAAGACAGATGGGCAAAACGGTACTAAATCAGCCACCTTGGACCAGAAACAAACATCTCTGAAAGCTGTGCGAGATCACCCACAGAGCTAACATCAAAAGAAAAGTTTTTGAAAATAGAGGATTTCTCAAAGCAAATTCAGTGTACAGCCAAAGGTTTGTGGACATCTGACCATCAGAGCTCTACAGTATGTTGTTATTTCCTAAACTGTTGACACAATTAGTTGGACAAATACAATTGCATAGAATGTCTTGGTATACTGGCAATAGTCAATGCTTCCTGAAATCCCAGTCCTGTCACTTCTTTCTGTCAGGTAGTCAGTGAAGCGGAACTACCGGCTTCCCAGAATAGCGGGTACCATGATTGGACCAAATGCATCCATTGGATTTTTAGAGAATGTTGAAGCCAAATAAAAGGGCTTTAGACTCTATAACTGCCATTGCAGATGTCTAGCATTAGTGAATTAAAGACATGCTTCACTTAATGTCCCTGATACATTCTGTGAAATAGAGCGTTATGCCATTTAGATGCTGAGATGCATATTATTTTATTAACAAATCTATGTGGTATACTGTAACGTAACCTTCTGTCACTTCTTAAACTATACGTCTTTTCCTCATGCTCCTGCTATGACTAGCACTGCTTTTCTGCATTTGGGGCAATGATGCTCGTTATGGTCATATTTTCGAAAGAAAATTAGTCAGAGATGTAAGGCTATAACACGCCTGTGCATGAGCACTTAGTGCATTGTGTGAGACCCCAAAGTGGGGTTGTGTGTATGAAAATGGCAATAAGTCATGAATGGTTAATAGCACACTTTTGTCAAACCCCTTGAATTAAAGCTGAAAGCCTTGACTTCGCTCCCATCTTGAGTGTGGAGGCCGAATCACAAAAAAAAACCTATCTTCGTTTCAAAATGTACAGACCTGAGTTTATGGCTATAGTCATGCTATGTTACTCAGCATGGGCCAATCTCTGTCCTCAGGCTTCTATATCTTCTCTATTTCTAATCCGCCAATTCATTCATTTCGATGCTAACAAACATCACATCATATGTCTTTTCTGTTTACATTCACAATATTGTACATCTATGAATCCAGTTAGTTACTGTTAGCAGTTTATTCTGTTATCGTCTCCCTCCACTGTAAATGTTATCTATTCTGGGTAGAATTAGCTGAAGTGTGGTATCCTGATGTCTAATAAGATACTCCAAAAATTCAGTACAGTAGATCAGTGCTGCCTTGTTTTCTACCAGGCAGCAGGATACTGAATCAGGAATTATAAAGAGCATTAAACCACAGCTTGCTACCACAATGTCCTCATGAAAGATCCTCGGACTCCTATGGAGAAACTTTAAATCCCATTAGAAAACCATCATGAGGAACCTTTCCACAATGGGGAACCCACTGTTATCCAGAATTAGGAAATAGTGATTTAGTTGTAATTCGGTGCTGCACTTACGTACTATTTTGGAAGATTTTCTTCTCAAGACTCATCAAAAGTAAATACTTATATTATTATTCAGATCAATTAACAACAATCTAACATTTGAATTAGATAAATTGGCTAGCTACAGTATTTAAGCTCTGAAAATCTTTTTCTAAAATAGTTAGGTGGTTATGTTTTGTGAAATAGATATGGAAATTAGCTATGTTTTGTAAATTGGATAGTGAAAGTAGTTTTTTTTAATTGAATTTACAATTTTTTTTTTTTTTTTTATTTAATCATGTTCCAAAGTTTAAGGCTTGGAAACTAGCTATTAAATGTGTGGTCATTGTTTTGTTTATATTATGTTATGTTTTACTCTTGAACATATTTTTTGAATGTAGATGCTTTTTGAACATCAAGTACAGTTTTATCACCATACATGAAATTTTCTACCTTTTAAATGCTTTTTAGGTAGTTTTGGACCTTAATGCTTTTTATAAATTTCAGAAACAAGATATTTTGTCTTTATTTTAACAGAATGTTTTTGTTTGAGTTATTTAATCATACAGATTTATTTAATCATACAAATTTCTTACTTACTCACATACTCACTTTATTCTCTATACTTATATCGTTCAGGGTTGTGGGAAGCCTGTAGCCTATCCCAGGTTACTCGAGCACGAGGGAGGGTACAGCCTGGACAGGGTGCCAGTCCCTCACAGGCCACAGATCTTGTAATAGTTTTATATTTTTATTTTAAAAAGATTTATGTGTGAGTCTTAAAAAGCTTTTATATTTAACCAAAAATCACAGCTACAAAGTTCTAATGAAGGAACCAAGCAACCATTTTTTAAAAAGGCAATTTAATTTTCTATGTGTGTTTCTAATTATATAGATATATAGTGATAAACATGTAATATACAGCATTATACAGAGGCTCCACAGGCCATCATTATTAGACCTTCTCTGCATCTTCAGTATCTCTATTTTTCCTTTTCTCCCTAACTGTGCAATAATTTATGTGCGAAACTCATCAGGTAAATGAATTGTCTTGCCGCTAACATCCTGTAATGTAATAATACAGTATAACAAACACCAGCATGATTACTGACTATATTACAGAGCGAATAATCCTGTGTGGGTGTATGCACACCTGGGTGCTATTGGTTTGCTTACATGTAGAAATTGGTCTGTCCCTTATCGAGTTATTTCTTTTAGATACTAGTGTAAAAAAAAAAAACATCTAATTGACTTTTGAAAAAAAAACATGCATAAACAAATAAAGATATAAACATGTTCTATTCATCTAATAGAAATGCATTCAAGAGCACTGACCTTAAAGCTCCAGTAGTGTGGTTGCTACAAGAGAGAGAGAGAGAGAGAGAGAGAGAGAGAGAGAGAGAGAGAGTATTAAACTTCATATTCATTCAAGCAAGAAACTTGTCTTGTCTTAGACAACTGAGTCACTAACTGAAAAAATAAGAATAGAGAAAAAATGCATTGCACAATAGAGAGAGAGATAAGGGGGTGACACAAGCTTTAGCAAATTTAATCAACCAGTCCTCGCCAACCCTTTATTATGATTCCCATGAATGCAATTCATACAGGTGAAGCACACACACACACACACACATGATTATAATAATAAAGTCTTAACACACTCTCTGTTGAATCTTAGTCACACAGACATACAGACAGATGGTGGGAACGGCTGCTGGCCTTTATTACAAAAGCTAATTGCACTGCACCCAGACCGCCTTGTGTCCATACACCTACATAGTAGGGAAGGTGAGAGCATGTACATAGAGAGAAAGAGAGAGAGAGAGAGAGAGAGAGAGAGAGAGAGAGAGATGATCATTTGAATATGTAAGAATATTGACCTCAGACAAATGCGCCTTTAGGAGAATGAGACAAAAATCCCTAAACAGATGTACATTATGCATGTGTGTAACACCAGCATTACACACAAACAACCTGACGCTGTTATTTAAATAACCCGGACAAATCAGTAACTCAAGCACCTTGGACAAGCAGGTTTTCTATTTGTTTGTTTCTTTTTTTATTCGTAAGAAATGAATCAATAAATTAATTTTGTGTCACTCCTCGACACTACACCCTTATGCACCTCTCTCCACACCTCTACAAACCCCTACACACATGTCTCCACACCTCACACATCCCTAAACACTTCTCATTACACCGCTATACTGTACATTCCTACACAAACCACAAGCCACCTCTAGAAAACTCGAGAAACCTCAATATACCTCTAGAAAGCTCATCACAATCACCTTATCAAGCCTCAACTCACTTTAACCATATTTAAGAAACCTCAACCCCGCAGTACATCTTTAAAACCTGTAGAAACCTACTATACCTTACAACACTTCTACAACCATCCAGACAAATTAATGTACAAACCTTAACCTACCTCTAATTCTCTAAAAGTCTCACCATATCTATACAAACCTTAACACATCCCTACAAATTTGTAAAAAAAATAAAGCACATTGTACTGTACTTCTACAAACATCTACAAAACTATAGAAACATCAACATACCTATATAAACATCTACAAACCCCACCACGCCTACAGTATAAACAATTGGAAACTTCACCATATGACTACAAACTTCTAAAAACTAACCAGATCTACACTATACCAACCTCCAGAAACTCATCATACCTCTTTTAAAAACCTTAAAGAATCTCCACAAACCTCAGCGTACATTGACAAACCTCTGGAAACTTCATCATATTTCTACAAACATCTCCAGAAACCCCAAGACACTTAACACAAAACATCGACAAACCCCAACCAAACCTATACAAACCTCTGGAAACTCCATGATATGCCCACAACTCTTTAAAAAGGTCAACACACCTCCACAAACATCTAAAAACTTCATCACATGCCTACGAACTTTTAAAATCTCAATACACATCTACAAACCTCCACCATGCCTACACAAACATCAAGACACCTTAAACATCTACAGGCTTCACCACATCTCTAGAAACATCTGGTAATGTCAACACACCTCTACAAACATCAGCAAACCGAGCACACATCTACAAACCACAGGGAACTTCATAATACGTCCAGAAAGATCTAAAAACCTTAATACCCCTCCAGAAACCTCTACAAACCTCCAAAAACCTCACCATACAGTATCTAGCATAAACCTCAAGACACCTCTAGCACCTTCAACCTACAGTACCTCTTTAAACTTCTCTACTTCTCTACTTGTCTTCCTTGTGTCTACAAACTTTTAAAATTCCCAGCAGACCTCTACAAACTGCTGAAAATGCTACCACATGTTCACAAACTTAGTAAAAGGTCAACACAATACTTCAAACCTCTGAAAACCTCCAGAAAATACCAGAAAATCACCATTCCTATAGAAACCTTCACAGGACACATCTAGACAATCCTCTACAAATCTCTCCACAATGCTACAAACCTCTGGAGACCTTTGAAATTACAAACTGTAAATGATTCATCCAGCGCTGTGGATTCATTCAGATTTGCTTTGACCTTCCAGCTTATTATGAAGTGGTCTATCGTGATGCAGATCATTACATAACTACTATGAATTATTTGATCGTGAATATAGCCAGACTAATGAGAAAGAAGCGTAGTTACGGAAGAAACACGTATTGAACCTCAGAAGAAGAAAAAAACTATTGTTTTGATGTAGTCTGTCTTTAAAAGCTGCGAGTTTTATTAGCATGAGTGTTCGAAAAAGTTTGTGACTGGAGTTTTGCAGCGCCTCTTCCTGTAGGCGGCTCTTTTTTTAGTGAAAAAGGAATACCCGAGGCTTTAGTCAAAGCTGGAGGTCTGAATAGCTGGACTAGTGCTGGTCTAAAATAACCTATTTTTACATTTTTTTGAACAACGGTGGAAATTATGGTAGGGTTCTTAAGGGCGTACTTACTTACAACTATGCTAACACTAGAAGCTTTTTTCAGATAGGGTATTTTCACTGTATTTATTTTTCTCATTTCTGTAAGAACAAGGTTCATATCATGGATATTTTAAGGAATTTAGCACCGCTCTGTGACTGTAAGGTTAAAGGTTACCTCAGTATTTTTCTAGCGAATGTTCCTGAGAGTTTCTGAAGTGGGCCATTTTAAATATGTTTAAAAACAAAATATTATCTAATACTAAAATGTGTAGCACTAGGTCCAAAAAGTGCACAGTATTTATTTATATTGTAGCCATTAGATGCTAAATCTACACCATCATTTTTTGATATGAAGCTACAAGATTAGCATAGCTAGCAAGTAATGAATTTTTTTTTTTTTCCTTTTTTTTTGTTGTAAAAATCAGCTTTAAATCATGTTTGTGATCCAGAATAGATTGTAAGTCGATGAATCATAAACAAAACTTCACATCGGGGCTAGCTAAAACACTGGAATTAAGATGGGGGCGGCCATCTTGATCAATCAGAATCTTTTTTTCTTATAATTATTTTTAGCTCAATTTAACAAATGTCACAGAAGGAATTGATCAAGAAATTATAAACAACTCATGTTTTTATAAATAAGATCAATCATAGTTTAAAATGAACCCAGGATTTGGGAGGATTTTAAAACTTTTGTTACTGTTTAGTTGTATTGGTTTAAAAGGTGCATTGTGGGAAATTTGTGTAGTAAAGTATTAGTTTATGGGGCGATGTCATTCAGGAAACATTTCTCCATCTTAGATGAAGTGTCGTTTTAACTAAAGGCACACAAGATCCTTTTAGTGTGTGTGTGTGTGTGTGTGTGTGTAAGAAATCAGGAAGCAGAGTTGAGGGATGAAATTGCGACATGGTCTGCATGCCAAGCAGGCTCATGTGCCCACCCATTCTGCTCTCTCTTCCTTTGGCATTCCCACACACACACACACACATACACACATACACACAATTCCACTCCTTTATATCTCTGTCCAGCATGCCCCTTAAAGTCTTACCATCTCTCTCTCTCTCTCTCTCTCTCTCTCTGTATGCCTCTTTCTAACACACACACACACACACACACACACACACTTCCAAACACACTGCGGCAGGCTTTCCAGCCACACCTGCTGCCCACCTCATGCCCCACACACACACTATTACGATGACAACACTCTAGGCACTAGCTTGCAACCAATTCTATAAACACAACACACACACACACACACACCTTTCTGATCACAGTCCTCCTCCTCACCTGGTTGATGATAATTATATCCGCCTTGTTCAAAACACCAACCAGTTAGGTAGACAATCTCTCTCTCTCTCTCTCTCTCTCTCTCTCTCTGTTTGTTCAGCACAAATTGATAGTCTTCATCGATTAATGAATGTAACATACCATTGCTAATTAATCCTCCTCTCTTGTGTGCCTCCTTCCACCCCTCCTCTCCTCCTTCTCCCTCTGTCTCTCCATCCGTCTCACTGTTTCCAGGCTGCAGATCACAGAAAGTCCCCTGCCTCTGGATCTTTCCTCTCTCTCTCTCTCTCTCTGTTTCTCTATCGCTCTCTTTCTCTCTCTCTCCTTATTCCGTCACTTGCCCCTTCCCTCCCTTTCTCTCTCTCTTTTGCCCTCTCCCTCGCTCTCTCTCTCTCTCTCTCTATCACTCACTCATTCACTTCCTCTCTACCATCTCTACCATTAGGGAAACCCCTCATCTTATTCCTCATCTTTCCCCGGTTATTACCTCTTCCCTCTGTCTCTATGTCTCTGTCGTTCTCCACCTTGCCGGTTCTCGCCATGTGATCTCTTCGATCGCCTTATATGGGCCCCAGGTTGCCATGGAAACGTCTGACTCCACCTGCCTCAAACCCCTCCTCCCACCCCCCATCCCATTTCTGTTGCTAACAGCAGAATACAAACAGATAGAGCAAACAGACAAGAAGGGAAGGATATGAAGTGCATAGGGGATTAAAAAAGAGGGGAAAGAGGTTGGGATAAAGGAAAATGGTGTGAGATAAACAGCAGAGAGAAAAGATTTTATATTTACAGACGAATCACAAAAAGGACAACCACGGACTAGGAGGCCAAAATAGACGTTTTGCATGTTATACAAAACAGTTAAAAATCTCTGGAGGTAAGTGGAGTTAAATGTTGGAAAGTTGTTCACACTTTGTCAAGGAAAAAAAAATTAGGACTAACAGTTATGGGGATTAAAGCCAAAAAGTGGAGCCACTGGACTGATTAATTATCCCCAATTTTTCTCTTTTCCTCCATCCTGAGTAGCAAGATTGGGTACTAGCTACTGCTCAAGCCATGTGTCTTACACAAGCCTGACTTTTACAGAAGAAGATGAACATAAACCAAGCTTAACAGATACGCTGGTGTTTTATCAGGCTGGTCTAATGTCTATTAACTGTGCCCAGAGCATATACAGTGGAACCTTGGATTACAAGCATAATTCGTTCAGTAATGGGCTCATATTTCAAAACACTCGTAAACCAAGTCAAATTATCCCATAAGAAATAATGGAAACTTAAATTATTCATTCGTTCCACAGCCCCCCCCCCCAAAAAAAAAAATACAAATAATTAACACAAAATATTGAGTAAAAATAAAGCAAATTAACCCGCACTTTACCTTTAAAAATTTTTTAAAATAAATCCTAACAGATAATTTTTCCATTTGTGCGCACAAATAATTAACACAAAATATTGTGTTGTGATCAGTTGTGATCATGTGACGCTCAGCGTCAAAACAAGAAGCCCATGCGTGATACATAAAACTTAGTACTTGTTAACCAAGAGTACCTTGTTCATTTTCCAAGTCAAAATTTATAAAAAAAAAATCTAGGCTCGTCTTGCAGAACACTCGCAAACCGCGTTACTCGCAATCCAAGGTTTCACTGTATTTGAAAACAACAGAAAAAGGATTTCAAAATGTTTTCCTGTACAGAGCAAAACTATGCATAATGAAAACCTATAAAGCTAATGGCAGTTTTCGAAATTCATCAATAAAAGTGTGACTTAAAGTCCCAAATTCAAAACTACCCCAATCACCCTTACTAACAATAATAGTCTAAAGTCGGGTAGACATGATAGTCTTCTCAGCGATAGTTTTATGGGGTTTTTACTGTATGTGGGGCAATAAAGGAGAAGGTGATTCTGATTCTTGGTGTTACTCGTGCAATTTGCCAAAAAACAAATCAAATTCCTCTATGAGTTATACAGATTTAGAGATACCTTAGACTGAAGCATTTAACTTCTGCTATGAAACTTTCATTACAAATAAAGTTCTGGTTTGTTGAGCAGTTGAGGGTTAAGGCCCTTGCTCAAGGCCCAACAGGGACAACTTGGTGGTCATGGAATTTAAACCTGGGACTTTCCAAACCGTAGATCAGTGCCTTAACCTGAGTTTTTGGATGGTTGGGGTCTGTGGGTTGTTGGAATCTATGGATTTTTGAGATTCATGGATGGTTTGGGTCTGTGGATGACTGGGGTTTATGGATGGTTGAGATGGTTGGGAGCCACGGATGTTATATAAAATAAATGCAAAGCTAAGGCCATGGTGAAGAAGAGATATATAGAGAAACGGGAAAAAATTTAAGCATAAAGAATGTATGTTAGGGAGATAAGAGGAAACAGATATGGAACGGAAATATGAAGGAAAGTGAGAATTTATGAAGGGGTGAAACTTTTGGGGAATTCTAGGTAAGAGGAGCACATAGGAAAATGTAAAAGATAAAAGAGTGTAAAAGGAAAGAAAAGGGATAGACGAGAGATGTGATGAGGAGCACGTGGAAGAAAAAGGAAGAATGGAAAAAGAATATTAAAAGTAGGACAGGGAAATAAAGTATATGAATTGTAAGAAAATGCTAAGGAAGGGAAATGTAAGCAAAGGGACAGGATGTGAAAAGGGAGGATAGTGAAAGAGAGAGAAAATGAAAATAAAGGTGGGGGGAAAAGGAAAATATACTGTAGATAAAACAAGAGGAAATAAGGAAAGCCAGGAAAAAGGAAAGGGGAAAGCAGATCTTCTCCAAGCCAGCCTGTGATTTTTTTTTTAATTATTATCCTATATCACATCATGATAAATATACACTGAGATCTTGTACAGTATATCACACAACCACTCACCCATACACTAACACACACACACACAAACTCATACACACAGCTTCTTATAGCTATTCAAGACAATACTTTGTTCTTTGGAACAGGCCAAGTCATGTTTAGCATGTTCTCATAACACATATACAGTAAGTACATACATACATACATTCGGTTACATACTGTACCTGCTGGCGTGAACAGTTGGCACTGACGAGTGTAGCAGCATGCTGAGGAGGGTATTTGCCCCGCTGTCTCTCGGCATCCGCTGCATGCATCTTGGCCATTGCCTCGACATCCGGGTTGGAGAAGCGCCGGGCCGCGTTACCCAGCGTGTGATACTGACGTTGGTATTCACCATGCTCCCCTCGCATCATCCTTCTTCTCTCCTCTTTTCCTCTCACCTGGCCAGATCTGTGCAGTTAAGGGGCAACAGGTCAAAGGTCACACATAGAACATGCTTCAAACTTCGGGGGATTTACAGTAGCTCAGCTTTACTCTTCGCCATATCACACCGCATGTCGTTTTTTATTCCCTACTTGTAGCTAAAATCTTTTTGCTCTGGGGGTTTGGTCTTGAAGATGCTTCTAATATAACACACACTCTCACACACAGATCAGCTAATACAGCTTTAGGCTACCGAGCTGTTGAGATTTTGAGATTTATATACGATATGGTAGCAGGAGTGGAAAAGGAAACTGGGAAAAACATCAAGAACAAAATACGGGGCAGGAAATTGTCTGATGATGAGATTAAATCTAAACGCTGCTAGAGTCCGCTTCATGATGCCTAGATGAGATTGAAGAGCATAAATCGATGAACGAATGAGCTCATTCAATGCAACATGTCGTTTTTTCTTGTCTACCTTTTTTTCACAATGTATTTCAGTGTTACATTTATTCATTTCCTTTAATTAAAAAGAAAGATGCCAGACAATTTTTTTTTCTAACGTTGCAAAATTGATACGTAAATATTAATCTGGATGGTAAAATTTGATGAAGGGAAGACAAAGCACAGGACAAACGTAAAGAACAGCCGAACAACGGAAGATTTGTTTACTAAAATAAATATATACTGTACTTATATTTTCAGTGGATGTTACTTGTTTAGCTCATTTTTGTTCGTGATGAGCTACATTTTTTATGGTGTTCCCGGAGCCTACCCTGGTGGACCACGAGAGATGCCATCTGTTAAATTCTAACCCACTTCCTCCATAACATACCACTTCCTTTGGAAAAACTATATAAAGGAGTCTTACTGTAAGTGTGTGTGCTTTAATCCTGTCTTGTTTCTGCCTTTTACAAGTCTTTGGTTGGCAGAGACATAGAATGATGATCCATGAGAATAAGGTTAGAATCTACATATAATATTACATCTCAATGACCTCATGCACACGGATCCTAATTTTGAGTTATTGCTGGATCATTCCTGACAATTCTTCTTCAGTAATCAGGATCCTGGGAACACTGGAATACATGTTAGATGACGAATCCAGCTACTGAGAAGAGCCTGGAGGGAATCCCTTGAGAGGGGATGAACTCCAGCGATATTTATATATTCGGATATTGCATCTAATGCCAATGAAATGGGCTAAATAAGCCTGTGTTTGCTTTCTGCTCCGTTTTGTAAAATAAACTCAACATTCCGCAAAATTGTATCTCCGTTCTACAAGGCAATATATCGTGCCTCGTTTATGACTTTAATTCCTCTACTGTGTTACACTGCACTGTTTAAACTGTGTTTTACAAATGCTAATAACAGTGAAAATGGGTGTTAAGGAAGAATATGAACAGCAGGCATTGGCCATGTACCAAAGCCATAAAACATCAAACCCACACACTTGCTGTGCCATATCTCTGGGGTTGTAGAAATAAATAAATTTTTAAAAAGCATCAAGTAACGCGTTTTCCAATCTTAGACCCATTTAGAAGCCTGACCAATCACATAAGATCAAACACTAATCACTACGGCAACCTTAAAGCTTATTCAGTATGGATTAACACTTCGGGGACGTTTCCGTAACGCTGCTTGGATCCGACTTCGTTGGCTAAAATTTCACAGAAACATTTCCTCGAGAAATAAAACAAGTCACGTCCTCAAGGCAACAAGTGTGAGAAATTAACATGAACTGATGGGCCTAATTTCAGGTATGGCTTATTATATCTCACAAAAGGTAGCAAGCTAATATTCTGCTTTGGTCCGAGTCGGTAAATTTAGAAGTAGGTATGATTTATGGTTTATTACATCTGCAAGGTAAAAAAAAAAATTGTAATGGAATAGCCTGCACGACCCTGTACACAGGATAAGTGGTATAGAAGATAGATGAATGAATGAATGAATGAATGAATGAATGTATTTTAAAAAGCCAGATAGACGTAGACGTACTATAACAGGAAAAACTAGCGTTAGTGTTGCCACTACAGAAAAATTATTAACACAATCTGACCAATTAGAACAAATTATTTAATTTAATAAAAAGCAAATCCTGTCAAATATTAGGCAATAATATGACAAATTGATTTATTGCAATGAAATTATCACTGGTGTGGCGGTGAAAAGTATAGAATAGTGTTGATCTATGACCTGGGATCTGTCCCCACATATGGCAGGTACTACTTAAGCATAAGCAAGTCATACTATAGGGTCAATCTTTATTGCTCAGTCTGGTGTTACTTGCTGCATCCTGTGTGTGTGTGTGTGTGTGTGTGTGTGTGTTAACACATTTTTCCTGCTGTGTCAGACATCCTCACAGCAGAAGGGCAGACAAAAGAGCAGCTTTCCTGCTCGAGCCCTTACATACAAATTAGAGACGGGTGGCCGCATCGTGAAAACACAAATTGGGTCTGGACGAACAAATGAACCAATAAATAAATAAATAAATAAATAAAAATGCAAATGAGATTCCCTTATTTACGAGGATATTTATGGCAACATACACGAAATGGAGCTTGACTCGTGGACGAGGCACACAAACAGAACGACACACCGTTCCCATATATCGAAGATAAAAACTGTAAGAAATGTATTTCCCTACTCTCCTTTATTGAATTCATTATTCTACTATTTTTATTTATTTAAGGATTTCACATTTTAAGAACCTGAATATACATCTGTGGATGATAAATAGATAGATAGATCGATCGATCGATCGATCCATCAATCTGCAACTGTATGAAGCTCTACTCTATGTAAGTCCCGCTTACTATTTATTGGTTCACACAAACAAAGCATGCAAACTCAGACATCAAAATGCACGCAAAGTACACACTAAGAAATATGTAAAAATATATATATAATTAATAGGCACTGAAAAAGCAGAACTGTCTTGCAAAGTTGCAAAAAAAAAACGTACAGCTAGTGATTCAAAACTTTTCAGTAGACGCTAAAGCCATGCACGCTTTCCACAGTATGGGCGGGGTTTGCACTCTGACATCAATCATTGTCAGAGCTCTCGCGAGTGGAAGGGGTGGATAGCGCTCTCCTTCAAGTGTGTTATCCCGCTCACAAACAGAAGCGAGTGAACAGCAGTTTGGAAACACACAGTCAGTTGATTTATTCAATCTTCAAGAAACGCTTGCTAACAATTTATAGCAAGTACAGATTATGAGAAAATAATGTTCTAGTATATAATATAAGGGGTGTTCAAGTCAAACTGGGACTTTTGATTGCACAGCTATGACAGTAAAAACTCACTTTATTTCTCTATATAATCCACTGCTACTGTACACTAATGCACTTATCCCAGTGTTTCACTAGTGCTTTCAAACCATCAAGATAGAAAGTTTTTTCAGTACAGTACGTCGGAGCCATGATCGGACTGTCTATATGCTTCACGTCTATAAGGCTGGCCCACCAGGAACTCCTTTAATTGTCCTTGGAAATGGCTTGGATCGAGTTCAGGACTGGGGGACGTGCCAAGTTTTTGTAAGTGTTGGTGAATAATTGTGTGTACAGTTCACACAGACAAATGCGTCTTTTTATTCCACAAGCTGGCTACAAGTTATCCGCAGACTTTCAAGGATCGGGCGCTGAATCATTCTGCCAATCTATAAAACGTTTGCACCATTTAAATATTTCACTGCGGCTAAGAGTCTCATCACTGTGCTGTGATCAAAGTCTCCCGTAAACGCTGGCGATGACTTTTGCGGCTTAGTTCACCAGGAATTTCATCACAAGTCTCGGTTTGACTTGAACACCCCTTGTCGATATTAACAATTACCTAAGGACTCGCAGATTTGTCATAGGTTTCAACAGTTCTAAAAAGGTCAATAAATACATTGATAATGTCAGCACTTGCGGCTTCCCCGATGTTCCTCCAACAAATCGTCCCAGCTTCATAACGAACCCTGATATTTTTCAGAAACGCGACAGATTAATCAACCTCACATCTCAGGTGACTCATACCTCTGTAATCTCCTGCTATTCACAGTCCAGAGTAAACACTCTCTCGTTGTAATTTATACCATCATCATGATGATGATGATGACAGGATGTCTAATTTGTGTCTCTGTGGGATGATTTTCTAAACGTGATAAAGCCTTCTGTGATTAATTAAAATTTAAGCAGTGAGTGATATTATCTCTTTCTGGGTTTTTTTTTTTTTTTGCATTTTACAATATTCAACAAGCCACATGTTTTTTCCGATCTTCAGAATGGAACGTTAAGATTATTTTTGGGTGGTGTGCACTTTAAATGTCCAGTTTTGGATCTTCTTATACAGAGAGAGAGAGATGTACATAGAGAGAGAAATCGAAACACTGAGAGCTGCAATAAGAAACATTAAAGCGGCTAGATAGAAAGATAAAGAAACCGCTGGAATGATGGGAAAGTGGATGGATGGGTATTTTTTTTTTTTTATTACGAGCCGGTTTGGGTCGGACAGAAGCGTAATGAGAAATGCCACAGCAGCCTTCAGAGTCGCCTAAGGACACTGAAATATGACATAATCCCAAACAAGGTCGTTACTTAGCCAGAGATCGGCGACAGCTAGCGTCTTTGCTATCATAAATCCACATGGCTGGTGTGTACACAGCCTTGGCCCTTTAAATGACTCAGGGGGAAAAAAGGGGGAAAGAGACAGAGAGAGAGAGAGAGAGAGACAGACAGAGAGACAGATAGTTGCTTGAACTGGGATGAAGGAGTCCGAGTTCTGGCTTAATTATTAGGTGAATTTAAAACAAACAAATCATCAGGGTAAAGGTGTCATGATGGACTTGAGAATCTGAGATGTTCTTTGTACATGTTATTTTTGGGTTATGAATAAAAACACGGCCGGCGGTGGGGAAAGGACGTGAAACTTGAAAGCTAAACATTGTCAACACGACAGCAGATGTTCACACGAGTCTGTTCTTTCCATCTGCATGATCATGAGTCTGGCGAGAAAGTGAACACTGCAAGAAAGAATTAGCGACACGGACAAGCAGCAGCCGCTGGAAGAAAGTTAAGAACCACTTCAGGTTTAATTGGCATCAGTTGCGAAACAGCAAGACAAACACACACACACACGGCTCTGGACGCTGCCTGCCCCGATTCAGCTCCAATCTTGTGTGTTCACACCTGCCAGGAGCTCTTTTCTGATCCATTAAATAACCGAGTGAAGAGACAGAGACACGTTCCTGAATGTGAAACGCTGCATGACTAGCATGGCTGCAACGCTGCATGGGAACAGTCTTCCCAAAAGTCCCCATAGCGCCGTGTATCAGATGTTACACTCATGTGTGTCTTTCTTTCCTCTTTCATGTTTTTTTTTTATCTATTAAATGAACATAGACCTTTAAAAAGATAGATCACTTACCTGTTTGCTAACATGTGGTCTGATTTTAGTCAGTACTACAGTATGGATAAAACATTAGCTAAGGTTGTAAACCACAACTGAGGTGAAAAGTTCTGAAAGCATGACGTGAAAAACTCGGAGTGTTCTTCATCTCTTCGGTCAGGAAGGAAATAAAAGCAGAGCTGCTGAAATATGCCTTTGAAAAAAAGTTTTTTTTGTGGGGAAAATTCTGTTTGTTGTTTTTTCCAGGTATTTCATATTAGCCATGGGGACGTCTCTGTGGGAGTCTCGCAGGGGAGCCAATACTTAAAATATTCAAAAAAATGGAGGGAAAAAAACATACTGTTTATGGAGACTTTTTTTGGGGGATAAAAAAAATTGTGCTAAACTTAAATTATAGTAGTAATATTTTACACATTTATTTATATAGTTGAACCATATAGTTCATAGGCGTCTCGCGATTTAATACTTGTGTCACGGGCCATGTGTGTCCAAACATCCATGTGATAACATTTAAATACAGATTTCTTCTCCAGTCTTCATAGTCATTATTTTGTTTAGTTCTTTTTTTATATAATTGATGAAATAAATCAGCCCTTAATAGCACATTTCAACTACTTCATGCAGACACAACCACCGGGCTACAAATCACTCATTATTCCTCTCTCGGAGGGAAAAACGTCTCTTTAACCTTTGACCTTGATGACAGGCCCGACTAGAGCTAATGTAAAAATGTTTTTATAAAAACACAAGGACACACACTTATAATAACAATTAATACCAGACACTTAATTACAGATATTCCTACAGCCATATTACCACAAGCTGGTTAGCATGTTAGCATTAGCAACTTGAACTCACTCACTCATCGTCTATACTGCCTTATCCCGTATGCAGGGTCTCCTGCCTATCCCAGGAGACTTACTGTAGGGCACGAGGCAGGGTATACCCTGGATGGGGTGTAGACCCACAGACACTGAGGGGGGGGGGGGATCGAACCCGGACCCTGGAGGTGCAAGGCGACAGTGCTAACCCTTATGCCAACATGCCGCCTAGCAACCTGAATGTAATACAGGGGGAAAAATCTGACCATTTACTTTAGTATTATTATTATTATTATTATTATTATTATCCAGTTAATAAGTTGCTCAGTCATAAAACATCTCGAGTCATCATGGTTACGTGCTTTAGTGCACATCCTTTATCCTCTAAAAGGTTCTCCAGATCTTTACTTCTGACCTAATATTTATGCCTTAGTGCTAATGATTTATCAAAATGTTATTACTTCTTTTTTTTTGTTAGCAGTGTATCGAGCATATCAGCGTTACGAGTCTTTTCGGAGGGCCAATATTTTTGTTATTTTAAAAAAAGGAGAAGAAAAATTTAAAACTCTTTTTCAGTGTGAGAATGAGCTGATTTACAGTAGATCTTTATATGTAGAAGATAAATGTTATATTTGCTTTAATTATAAGAAGGGTGCCAATAATTTTGCATTTGCACAACATAAATGACTGGTAACTTCCTGTCTCTTTCCATGTATGGACATCAAAGACCTAGAATCATCCTGTTATCAGATTTATTGTTGTTTTGCTCACACATGCACACACACACACACACACACACACAAAGTGTTTTTCCACAACTCAATTTCAGGTGCATAATTATCACGCAAGCTGCTACAGATTATGCGAATACAAAAAGAAGTGCATAATGAGACAGGATGTGAATAATAGTGACTTCCTGCACCTGTCAATCAACCATTCAGAGCCAATCAGCTGCCTCCGGAAATAAAACTGGAGAGATGTATGAAGTAGTGAGTGTAGAAACCATCTCTCTCTCCCTCTCACTCTTGGCCCTTATATCTGGCAGAAATCAAAACTACTGCGTGTGTGTGTGTGTGTGTGTGTGTGTGTGTGTGTGTGTGTGTGTGTGTGTGTGTGTGTTACAACAAGAAAAAAACAACAAAGCATACACAAAGAAGAATGAGGGCTCCAGAGAGAGAGAGTCTGAAAATCAAAGAAAAGAAAGTGGGTGATTATTTGTCATTCTGACAGCCGAATGTTTCTAATTGAATCAGAGAGAAAGAGAGAGAGAGAGAGAGAGAGAGAGAGAGAGAGAGATTTAATAGTCTGCCAAAAAGCTAAAAAGAGAAAGGAAAAAAGGGACACCAGGTAGATAGATAGATAGATAGATAGATAGATAGATAGATAAATAGATAGATAGATAGATAGATAGATAGATAGATAGATAGATAGATTGATTGATTGATTGATTGATTGATTGATTGATTGATTAGGGATGGGGGAAATAGCTTCAGGAAGTGGTGGAATGACAAAGAAGGAGAGGTGGAGGAGAAATGATGGATAATGGATAATAGAGGTGAAGTAAAAAAAGAGAAAGGAATGAGTGTCAGAGAAAGAAAAGAGAGAGAGATAGAACATAGAGAGAGTAAAACAGAGAAGGGGAATGATAGACAGAGGGGTATGAAGAGGTGCTGAGGTTTCAAAAGGGATGACAGAGGGAGAGGTAATTGTGGGAAAGAGCTAGACTGATAGACAAACACACACACACACACACACACACACACACACACACACACACACACTGCAGCCATTAGCTTGTTTTTTGTCCACCATTTCAGGTGTCAGTCTGTCTGCGTTCTGTATGACTGCGTGTGTGTGTGCGTGTGTGTGTGTGTGTGTTATTATCCAACACGGTATGTTCTGCTCTCATGAGACTGCAGTTTAGATGATAAAGACAGCTGAGAGAATCCTCTCTCTCTCCCTCCCTCCCTCTCTCTCTCTCTCTCTCTCAATTCCTCCTTCTCTCCATCAACTTTTTTTCACCAACATTTTTTCTCAGTATCTTCTTCTCTCCAACAAATTCTTCTCATCATTTCGCAATCACCAAGTGATCACCATCTATCTATCTATCTATCTATCTATCTATCTATCTATCTATCTATCTGAATATTCTCTTTTCCCATTTCTCTTCCTCTCTCTTTTTTCCTTCATCTGTACTACTCCATCATCTCTCCATTTCTCTCCAAGTGATCTCTATCTATCTATCCATCCTTAAATATGATCTTAAATCTTTCGCCGCATCTTTTCTTTCTCCCTTCTCTCCTTCTTTGTCACTTTTTTCCTCCTTCTCCCCATCTCTTCATTTCTTCATCACCTTTTTGCTCCTCAATACTTTTTCTCCTTCTCACCTTCTGCCTATCACATTGCTCTCCTTCCCTCTTTATCTTTCTTTCTTCCTCCCTGTACCTTTCTGTCCTAGCCTATCCATCTATCCATTTCTCACCTGGTGTCTGTTGTATGTATGTATGTACTCTATCTATCTATCTATCTATCTCTGAGTCTCCATCCACCCTTCTTCTCTTCATCTCTCCTTCTGTCCATCAAATTTCTGCTTCTCTCCATCTCACTTACTTCTTCACTCTCTCTCTCGATCCGTGTGTCTATCTAGCTCTAAATTTAAATATATATAACCCCCCTCTCTTTCTTTCTCTCTCTCTCTCGATCTCTCTTTTTTTTTCCTCAGGGTATCAACAGCTTTGAATCTCATTTTGTGTTGGAAACTTCTGAGGAAGAAAGGAAGCATGACAGATGTCCAGCACCAGCAGAGTCCCCTAATGTGTATGTTCACTAAACACACACACACACACACACACACACACACACACACTCATACAGCAAAGACGTTTTTAACCCACTAATAACACTACAGATGGACGGGCATGGGGTGCAGGGTGTTTTCCCGCCTCACGCCCTGGGTCCAGTCACATGGTCATGGGCCGAGCGAAGCGGGAACAAGTGAAAGCAAAAACAACAAAGCCGTGCATTTCATTTAAAATTTGAATAACCTAGTTACGACTGAAGCGCCGACCTCAGCCAAGTGAAATCCAGACTATCCAGACGCTGTGCTAGGTGCATGAACATGACGTCGGTCCCGACATTGAATAAATGTCACCCACATGAGTGTCTGTCGTACCTATTAAACTGGCCACACTGTTTATTTACTGTATTTAACTGAATATCAAAAAAATGTGAGCAAACTTACCTTCATCAAAATATCTTTCACAACAGACTTCAGGTGTGCTTTCGATCCCTCTCTCTCGCTCTCTCTCTCTCTCTCTCTCTTTCTCTCTCTCTCGCTGTTTCTTGCTGTTTCTCTCTTTTTCTTTCTTTCTCTCTCTCTCTCTCTGTTTCTCTCTCTCTCTCTCTTGCTGTTTCTCTCTTTTTCTTTCTTTCTCTCTCTCTCTCGCTGTTTCTCTCTTTCGCTCTCTGTTTCTCTCTCTCTCTCTCGCTCTCTCTCTCTCGCTGTCTCTCTCTGTTTCTCTCTCTCTTGCTGTTTCTCTCTCTCTCTCTCTCTCTTTTTCTCTCTCTCTCTCTCTCTCGCTGTCTCTCTCTGTTTCTCTCTCTCTTGCTGGTTCTCTCTCTCTCTCTCTCTGTTTCTCTCTCTCTCTTGCTATCTCTCTCTGTCTCTCTTTCTCCTTCTCTCTCTCTCTCTCTCTCTCTCTCTCTCTCGCTGTCTCTCTCTGTTTCTCTCTCTCTTGCTGGTTCTCTCTCTCTCTCTCTCTCTGTTTCTCTCTCTCTCTTGCTGTCTCTCTCTGTCTCTCTTTCTCCTTCTCTCTCTCTCGCTGTCTCTCTCTGTTTCTCTCTCTCTTGCTGGTTCTCTCTGTTTCTCTCTGTTTCTCTCTGTCTCTCTCTTTGTCTCTCTCTCTCTCTCTCTCGCTGTTTATCTCTCTCTCTCTCTCTCGGTCTCTCTGTCTCTCTCTCTCTCTGTTTCTCTCTGTTTCTCTCTGTCTCTCGCTGTCTCTCTCTGTTTCTCTCTCTCTCACTGTTTCTCTCTGTTTCTGTCTGTTTCTCTTTGTCTCTCTCTCTCTGTTTCTCTCTCTCTGTCTCTCTCTTCAAAGACGACATAGATGTGTGAATCTTTATTTGATGTGATTATTCCAGTTCTGCTCTTATCAAGGTCTCCCTCCTCGTCATCCTCCTCCTCCTCCCTGCTGTCTGTCAAATCTGCTACGTCTTTATCATAAATCCGTCAGACTTTCTGCCTCTTATCTTGGTTCTACACTCTTATCTTCCATGCTACTTGCTCTCTATAATTCCCTTTGGCAGCCATACTGTTCTGTCTTGTTCCTCTGCTAACCTGATCACCTGACCCTGACGTCCCTGCCCTCCATACATTTACATTTGTTTCCTACACCATGCAGAGGTTCAAGTCAAAGCGGGACTTTTGATTGTGCAAAATAACAGAGCACAGTTATGTCTCTATATAATCCGCTGCTACAGTAATGCACTTATCCCTGTGTTTCACTGGTGCTTGGACAACATCAAGATGAAAGGTTTTCTCAGTATGCCGGAGCCATGATCGAACTGTCTGCTTCATGCCTGCAACACTGGCCTCCCAGGAACTCCTTTAATGGTCCAAACATGGAACTGGATTATATGGAGTATATATCACTTCCATCCAAGTTTCTGTAATGTGCAAGTGGTGTAGTTTTTGAGAAAAACATCAGAAATCCTTTGATGATCAAACCAAGACACCTATATTTTACCAGAAATTGCATCACAAGTCCCAGTTTGAATTGAACGACCCCTGATAGCATAAAAGTGGGAAGTAAAACTGGTGCTGAATTCATTTTAGCCCAGACTATGGATCCATGCAACTAATATTTTTTATCCCGCATCCCTGACATCCATCCATCCATCCATCCCTTTAATCCATAATTGCACATGATGGATGGCTACAGTGACCTGTGGCTTCATGAGCGACTCTAGGAGAAAAGTCATGTTGTTGAGAACTCCAACTCATCATCATTACAGTACATGCGGGCAATTTGGAAACGCCAATCAGCCTACAGAGGGTGTCTAGGGACTGCAGGGGGACAGGGGTAGCTCAGTGGTTAAGGCATTGGACTATGGTTCGGAAAATCCCAGGTTCAAACCCCACAACCACCAAGTTGCCACTGTTGGGCCCTTGAGCGCGGCCCTTAACCCTCAACTGCTCAGATGTGTAATGAGATAAAAATGTAAGTCGCTCTGGATAAGAGCGTCTGCCAAATGCCTAAATGTCAATGCAGGGGAAGCTGGGGTACCCAGAGGAAACACAAAAAGCATGAGAAGAACATACAAACTCCTGCAGGTGAGGTTCAAGCCCTCAACCCTGGAGATGCAAGGTGACAGTGTTAACCGCTTAATAACCACCTCTTATTTACTTATCCAAAGAATTATCTGAGTAACCTTATAATAGTAACAGTCTAGCATTGAAACTAATCTGGTTTCCCCCCTGTGCGAGGGGCAGCATTATTCCTGCCTCATGACGACTCCATCAGTGTTTGTTGCAGTTCCTGTTCTTGACCAGTAGGAGCAATGATAACTCTCTGGGACCAAATGGGGCAGTGAACCACCTGCTTAGATTTAGATTTAAAATGATTTAAAATGTCCTGAAGGGAGTTGTGTATGAGTTGTGCCCGTCCCTCCAGACAAGACGACGCTGCTTTTTTTTTACGTCAGGTGGCGAAACCGACCGAGACCTGATTATGTTGATAATACAAAAAAACTTCATACGCGATAACGATAAAACCGGTTTTGCTTCTGTCTCCTGTCTCGCTTTACCGTAACAGAAGGTCGTTAGAACCTGCAATCTTCTGGAACACGTTCTCAGCATGTCTTTGAATACTTTGTCAGTGAGACACAAGGGATTTTCTTCTTCCCTTGTCTGTACTCTGCGTTTTTTTTTCTCTGCCAGTATCTCTACATCACCACTTTGATGCTTGCCCGCAGAGCAATTTCTGCCAGTGCGCTTTCTCTCTCTCTCTCCCTCTCTCTCTCTCTCTCTTCCTGCAGGCACACCTCTCTCTTTCTCCCTCTCCCATTTACACACATCTATTGGTGACATTCAGATGGTATTTAGGATCCATTAGAGTGCATTAAACCCCATAGCTGCCATACATCATCATGATAATATGGCAAGGCTGGAGTGCATATTTCTCTGCCAGTGCTCTCTCTCTCTCTCTCTCTCTCTCTCATATAATTGAGTGTTCTTTTCTGCAAGAGAAAGCGTACATTAAAAACCAAGCTCCATGCTCTTTTACATGTGATTGCACCGCTCTCAGACCAGTTTGGCACTTTTCCACATCCTTGGTCTGGTCTAATGTGAATCTGATCCCACATCACCATGAAATTGCACTCGGGTAGTCCTGCAGCACTACGTACCTGCCCGAGCTTTGGCTTCTTCTCCTCCTTTGATCACTCCGTTTGTCAAACAGCCTTCTTTCCTTTCATCCTTGCTCTCCTAGTTTTCATCCTCATCTCCTTTTCCTTGCTTGGCTTCCATCTGTCTACCAGATCTTGTCCTTCCTAGGAAACCAGCGAGCACCGGGTGTCTGCTGGTCAGCGTGGTGCCTGTGTGTGTGCGTGTGTTTGTGTGTGTGAGTGAGTGAGTGAGTGCGAGTATGAGTGTGTCAGAGCGTCAAACCCATTCTATTGCGGGGGGGGCTCCAGGTCCGCATGGCACAGCCGGACCTCATCTGATATTCCTGCGGAAGACACGTTTCCCCCTGTACACCTCCTCGAGTGTTGATAGTGGAAAATCCCATTTCAGTACACACACAGCCTGAGGATGATGGAGCGAGGAATGTACCATTCATAGGGTAAGAAGAAAGGGGGAGGGGGGTGGATGATGGGAAAATTGCAGCAGGGCAAGAAGGAGACATTTGCTTGGATAGGCTTGCTCAAAAAAATAAATAAATAAATAAAAAAGCATCCGTATGTTGATGAAACTGGATTTGGAAAATAATCCTGAATTATTTTAATACACTGCTTTTCTCATTTAAAATGTTTTCTTTTGTAATAAAATGTGTAAGTAATTATTATTCACATAACATTACAAAAATATTGTATTGTATAGAAAATACCCCAGTGTTTTGTACGAGGCAATGAGATTTACTCTTTGTCATTGTTGACCAGTTTTGACTAAACATGTTTATTTCTATGTGAGGTAGAGCCTGAATGCAATGCAAAAGAGGCGCAAGCAATTAAAAAGCGATTAAAAAGCGATTAGCTGGTATAATGCGCAGGATATAATTCGGATCCCCAGTATGCTTCCTCTTTCCGCGTCCTATTTTCAGAACTGATGCAGAATCTGAATCCGTGTGCGTTTACTGTCGTATTGACTCGGCAGCACTGACAGAGCGCGACAGAAGACGACGCGAGTGAACCTGGACTGTGGCGTAGCTGGTTAGAGCAGAGCTAAGTGGAGGAGAGGGATAGCGCTAGACTCACCCGCCCGGGCCGTAACTCGATCTTGCATGAGGTGAGGTGTTTGTCATGTCGGGAGTCACGGGCAGGTAATGTTTCACCTGGAAAGCGGAGAAATGTCCCGGGGTCAACATATTATTATATCTGGATAAAAAAATTTGATCATGGAAATACATAAAGCTAAAATGTATACTTAAAGCCTTATTACTATTAACTATTAAACAATATACAACGGTTAGCTACAATAGTTACATTACGTCTTAAACAACATTTTGTTCCCTTTAGCAATTGCTTCTTAGTTGTTGCGAATTGCCTTTGCACCGTCCCATGTTGTTCTGTTCACGGTTAACATGAGCTACAAAACTGACTAGCTTCTAACAAAAGGCTAAGGCACTATTTGGTGTGTGGAACGAGGGATTGTACACCCTATGTAGTGCACTAGATTTCCATTTTACACTCTATGGGAATCAACCTGGAAGACTGGAACTCCGAAAGCAGAATAGGTGAAAATATGAAAAGAAACCTACAAAATTTACAGGACTGTCAACCATTTTCATGGTTTATTCCCATGGGCTATAAAAGTTGCTTTTGTACACAAAGTAAGTAACTGTAAAATATAGACCCAAGAAATCGAATACATTAACTTATTACTGATAATCTAATGATTTTTATTTTGCTTTGTTTTGACCAATCAAGACTTTTAGGTGGTTCTAATCATAGCAAATAATCAACGATGTCAAGTTTATACCACTAACATCCCAGCAATGCCTACAATTCTTTATCTATTAAAGAATGTAAAGAATGCCGTGTTTAATTTATTTACGGGTACGTTTAAGACCCAAGACAAAAGGGTGATTCCCGGTTAGCATTTATTTTTAAGCAGCTATAAACAGATGTTCTCTCACCAGGCTCGTTTTTTCAGGGTTGCAGAAAGCACAGGGCACTTATAGGGCACAAGGCGTACACCCTGGATAGGGTGCCGACCCTTTACAATGCACAACCTGACACACACATACACCATACGCAAATTGGAAATGCCAATCATTTTACTCCACATGTTTTTTGACTTTGAGGAGGAAACCAAAGAAAACTCAGCTAGCATATGGAAAACATGCAAACTCCACAGATACAGACCAGAAGCGAGATTACCTTTTCCTTCTGCATGCAATTATAGATCAGCAAATAGACAGCATGGATGTCCATTGTTCCTCGTCCCTTAACTAATCCTCCATTGATTAGGGGCGATGTTAACGATTTAATGAACGATTTGCATGTTATTGTCTCTTCACTGTGTGACATGGAAGGCAAATAGGTCAATGATTGTCACAGTCACTGACATCACCTTTGGCCCTTCGGATTGGGACCAGTCTCACGGGACCAGTTAAGTTAAGCCTTTATTTGTCACATATACATTACGGCACAGTGAAATTCTTTCTTCGCATATCCCAGCATAACTGGGGTCAGAGCGTAGTATCAGCCATGATAGAGCACCCCTGGAGCAGATAGGGTTAAGGGCCTTGCTCAAGAGCGCAACAATGCCAACCTGGTGGGGCTGGGGCTCGAACCACCAACCTTTTAAACAATAACCCAGGGCCTTAAGCCCTCTCATTTACTACTGCCATTTTGACCACGTTGACCATAAAGTTGTTGACCATTTTGGCAAAAATTTTTGCAAGGACGTCAATTCCATATCATCAGAAAGATCAATTCAATTAAATTTTATTTGTATAGCGCATTTATCAATTGACATTGTCGCAAAGCAGCTTTACACAATTAAAAAAACTATTTAAGTTTGTATGAGATGTGAATGCGTATGAATCAGTGATAAGACTGTACCCGATGAGCAAGCTGATGACGATGGCGACAGTGGCAAGAAACAACCCCCTGAGATGGTAATAGGAAGAAACCTTAAGAGGAACCAGACTCAACAGGGAACCCATCCTCATTTGGGCGATAACGGATAGCAGGGATTGATCTACACCATATTGTGCGAGACTGGAAGTTCAGTATAACAGGAGATGTGCTTAAGTTAAAATAGAGTTCAGTTTGTTCCTGGAGGCTCAGGTAGACTGAAGGAAACTCAAGTCCTGAACTATCAAGCGACCAAAGTCACAAGTCCTCAGAGAACAGCTGTCTGCATCAGCCGAGGACAGAACCAACTTCATGGAAAAGTGGAACCGTCGCCAGTCACCACACGCATCCCAAGCAGACCACAAGGGGCATCTATGCGAGAGATCTCCAACGAGAAGCAGGACACCAAGACGAGTCAGACAGCTCCAGGGGGCTTTTACACTTTGTGATGGACGGTCTGTGTCCATAAACCAGGTCTTTGATATTAGTGGATGGTGAAATGAATCAGTGGTAGTTAGTGGTTAGCACTGTCGCCTTGCTAATTGGTGTTACCAAATTACCTGTAGTGTGTAAATGAGTGTGCCATGCGATGGATTGGCACCCCTTCTAGGGTGTATCCTGCCTCGTGCCCTAAGTCTCCTGGCCTAGGCTTCAGGCCACCCTGCGACCCTGTATGCAAGACAAAGCGGTATAGACAATGTGTAAGTGAGAATGTGAGTGAGGATCAATTTCAGGAACTTGTCAACACTTTCTCAGAATTTATCTTTTTCATTAACAGGGCAGCCGATCTGTAGTGAGTAGGATGATACGTCCTGTAGGGCCGGTATACTGTTTCAACATTGATGGACATTAGCCAATCTGAGATTTTATACATTTCCACCATGTTTCCTTGTAGCTCCTTGCTAATGGCCACTACTTTGGCTTCAGTTTTGACTTTTCACAATTATAGAAGAGCTTATAGCCATTGCCAATTTCTGTCACTTTGCCTCCCGTCCCTTTCATTTCCTCTATATGCGCAATGTCAATTTCCCAGTTCTTTGGGGTGGCAGGCTAATTCTCACCAGCGGCTGATAGGCATTCTGATGTTAATGATGGACAACCAGGAGCAAGGTGTTGACCCACTTTTCATGTTCGCCAATGACCTTCATGGTAATAGTACTGGTAATGGACCAGCTTCTTTAGTCCACACTGTCCATGAGCAGGTAGGCTTATTTTTGGGGCGGGGGCGACAAGCATTGCCTGAGGGGCAGTGCCCAAGCGTTCCCTAGGACTGTCAAAGTGATGCCACCCTGGGGTTGTTGCAACAGAAAAGATACTCCATCCTATGTGTCGCTCCATCTGCTGTCAAAGACTCTTGCTGTTAACCAAGACATCAAGGTTCATTGTTTTCAGCCGGCAAAACAAGGACGTGTTAATGGGATTTTGTCAGGTATTTAAGAATTTAACAGCGTTGTCATATGAATAAATGTAGGAGGAGAAATGGACGGAGAACCAGAGTAGTAATTTTTTTTTTTTTTAAATAAATCTATCATAAATGTTTAATTGAGGGTAAAATGACCATTTACGACTCAACGACGTCCAGTGTTCGAGATACTACGCTGAATGTTTCATTAACAGCAACAAGCAGATATTAACTGCAATGACAATTCCTTATCTAACAAAGAATGAAAACAACACTTGTTTTACCCATTTGTGAAAATGTTGAAAACCCACAAGACGAGTTCATTCCTTTTAACACTTGTCTTGGAGCACCTATAAATAGCCATTTTCTCACGGCTTGTTATGTCACCACGAAACCACAAATAGCATAAACCCACCTGTCCTGAAAACCTACTGATACTGGTGGGAAATTCTTCATTAATATTAGTTGTAGTAGAAGGAACACTGTGGTGCTGCTGGATATTAAACATCCTGCATCATCACTGTTGTGCACTCACAACTACTTGACATTCTCCCTCCCTAAATTCACTGCATCAGCATAAACTGTTATTATCTCCAATAAACCATTATCAAAATGTGACACATGTTTATTATAATGCATTATACATAAGTCTTTAACACGATTACATTAAAATACATCTCCACCTCATTAAACCAAAAAAAAAAAAAAAAAAAAAAAACATGACATTTATGCAAATGGGTTTTGCGAGGTTCCTCTACTAGTACATTTAAGCTCTTTAAACAGAGGCCAGTCTCCATGGCAACATCACCATTGACAATTGACAGCACGGTGAATAAGTAGAATTATTATAAGCCAAAAGGTCAGACCACTTATGCCTCAAGTGTTAAAGGCTGCATGAGGTTATAGATAAAAATAAATAAATAAATAAATAAATAAATAAATAAAAAGATTCTGATGTATGGTGGTACGGGAAACCCTTTACACAATTGAAAATGTACATTTAATCGCCTAACCTACAAGTAAAATGCAGGGATTTCTCACTTATACTGATGTCACCTCTCACTTGTCCTCAAACAGATTAAACTTTGTAAATCTCCTGAGCATGACCGGCCAGTGTCCAACACAGTTTGGTGATTCTTCTTCTCAAAACACACCTGATTTACCTAATCTCTTAATTACTAGGTTCAGTGGGTGTGTTCAGGTGTTGGTGAATTACAAACTGTGCTGGTCACTGGCCCTACAGGACTGGATTTGGAAGCCCCTGATAGATAAAAACACACACTGTTAAAGAGTATAGGGAAGAATTTATTTAACAACATAAAAGAATAAACATCAATAACAACAAAAACAATAAAGACTGCTTTATACCCGCCTGCAGTTTACAGCCGTTAAAAAAAAACAAGTGTATGAATAAACATAAGCATGTCTGAATGCAATCATAATACATAACTCATAAATATTAACCTGGAAAAAGAACAACAACAAAAAAAAAGGAGGTTGCCAAAACATTGTGCAAAATTCTTCATCTATCAGATGTATTCACACACATCCCCCACCCCCAACTAGGATGTGGTGAACTCCAGCATCACCAAGTGACGAAAAAGGTGAACAGCAGGGATGGAAATGATGTGCACAAATAACGTGCACTAGGTTCTGTAATGAGAGTTTAATCTTATTCGAGCCGGAGTCGATTTTAGACAGAGAGTGTGAGGATTGTGCAGAATCAGCGTTCAGAGAGCGATGCGTATGCACGGGTGTTTGAGGCAGACGGGGAGGATGCCCCGATTGATCTGGTGAAACTCCACCAGCTGCAGGAGGTCGATGAAGAGAGTGACGCCGTCGTCCATGGTGTAGTACTGCCTGCCGCTTTCCTCGCACTTTACACACAGACAAAGAGAATGATGGTGTGACTTTATTAATCTCTATTAATTATTTTTAACCATTTGCACACATTCACTGGTCTCTTACAGTAAACTAACTCTTGTGCACATCTTCCCAATGGCATTTGAGAAAAATGAGGACGGAATATGACTGAGTTTTCTCAGACCTCATCATAAAAATAGGAAAAGAAGGAGAAGGAGCGCAGAGGAACTCACAGGTATGAGCAGGTAGTGTTTGATCTTCCGCTGATGACACAGTGACAAGACGAAACACTGAGCGTGCAGCTGACTGTCCCGAACCAGAAACAGCCTGGACAGACAGGAAGTCAGACACACAGTTAGACACTCAAGGCATGCATCATACTCATAAATATTATAATTTACCTTGCTGCAGTACTGCCGAGTGTGTTATTGGGTTAAATCTAAAGTCCTTACCCGTCAGCCTGGCCCTGTTCCTCCAGCAACTGTTGGGCTTCAGACCTGGAAACTCCACCGTGGAACCAGGGCTGTGCCTGGTGCACAGCTACATGGTTAAAAAAAAATTATAATTACATACATACATATCATGTGTGCGCGTGTGTATAAAGCAAAAACAAGTCATTACAGAGGTTAAAAAGATTCCTTTTCTCTTCTGTGTCAGCCGGCACTGCACTGTACTCACTGGACATTGTTCACCTTTCCCTACTCCTCTCGCCTTCACACACACACTTAATTTTCTTTTTAAAGGTAAAGTGCAGGTTAATTTGTTTTATGTATACTTTACAGCAGTAATTCTGTTAGTGTGCGCTCACGTGAGTGTCATTAGAGATGTTCCTTTTGAATTTCCCCGATAAAACAGTCTTTCCGTTAATTTGTAACGAGAGGAAGAGTTACTGTGTAAGATAAGAACAAAAAAAAAAAGAGAGGGGAGGGTCTCATTCCTCCTTTCCTCGTACTTTAGCTTCACACACAGCGCCAAAAACATTTATCTGTCGGGATTAATTTTTACTTTTTTTCAAAGGTAAAGTGTTGGTTAATTTGCTTTGTTTTTACCTTATATTTTGTCTTAATTATTTTTATGTATTTATTTTTTTGGACTGTGGAATGAATAATTTGAGTTTTTATTATTTCTTATTGGGAAATTTGCTTTGATTTATGAGTGTTTTGATATAGGAGCTCACTTCTGGAATGAATTATGCTTGCAATCCAAGTTTCCACTGTATCTTCATGCAGTTCTTTTCCCTTTTTTGGGGGGGGTGGATTAATAGCATTCACACTAAGCAAGTAAAAGTCCCACCCAAACTCCCCAAACTATTTAGTAGCTGTTGCATGATCGGGGAGAGAGGACTCATTAGTGGGAACTGGCGAGTCCAAATTAGGAAGAAAAAGTTGCTCCCCAAAAACCATGTGGTGTTTAGTAACAGGTTACTATTAAACTGACCAAAACAAGCTCTTGTAGGTTCAAAATTCAAATACACTGAACTCACCTGGATGTCGTGACCCATGGCTGCTGTTCGGTAGGCTGTACCGCAGCGCCTCCCTCTTCTTCAACACATACAGAGAAAACAGGTTTTAAACTGTGTGTTGACATACGGTACAGGATGACAAGGAGCTGTGTATAAGTCACACTACACATCAGGCTACATTAGGTAAACTCTGAGACACAGCTGTGTCTTGGCTAAATGGAACACTAATATAGGAATATTCTCAACTTTTCTTAATCAAACAGTTTACTACAGCATTATCCATATTTTTATTATATGAAAATGAAACAGTATTACTCATTTTTAACACCTAAACATGTACTAATGAAAGCAGAACGAAAGTAGATTTTTAACGTTCAGTAAATCAGCTGCATGATAAAAAACACACACAAAAGCACGTAGCTTCAACATTAGATCAGCCATGTAGATCTAGACTTGGACATCTAAAGCTGAACCATATCTTACACACACCCTCCAATTATATCCTTCCTCCTGCTCGGCGCTCTCAGCCTCTCGCGGGTTGAGGATCACTCGACCCCCGCTCTTCCCTGAGAAATCCATGGCTACCATCGACTCATCTCCATCTGCTCGCTGAAAAACGACAGAAGCAACAGCAGCATTTACAATCAGATGAGCGGATGAGGAGACGTGATCCGTAAAACAGAAAAGAAAAAAAAAGTACCTTGGTGTTATTTCGTGGAGGGATATGTAGGCTAGGATTCGCCTGCGCCAGCAGGTAATTACACTGAAGCTGCTTCCCATACTGTAACACACACAAAGATTTACAACTATACATTGCGCACTCGTGCCCTGCGTGATGCACCTGCTGTCCGCGAACAGGTTCTACAAGCTAGTATTTGCATTTACTAGCCTAACCATGTGTCTATTTGTTAGTGCTACACATTTGGCTCGTTACTTCAAGAGTTATTAGGAAACTGCAATTGTTGTAGCAACAAAAGCGTGAAATTAAAGTTTTAACTTTAAATCCAAGTATATTACATCTTCATAAGTATGTACAGATATTTATAAGGCCTCACTGATGGAAAAACACAGAAATGCGAAAAAAAAAAAAAAAGAAATGCGAAACAAAACTGTACTAAAGTACAGAAATATTATAGTAAAAGATACTAGAGTGTATCTTTTTATATGAAGTAATTTTAGGTGGAAATCTAATTGCCTTTTCAAGACGTCCAATTTAAGGCACTGAAAAAAAAAGATCGTATTAGACCTGTCTAATGAGTAGGTCCCCCTTTTGCCACCATAACAGCGATGCACTCTGTGTACTAGTCATCATCATGTGCATCAGTGAGCCCTGGCCACCCATGACCCTGCCTGTCGACAGTTCACCGGTTTTCCTTCCTTGGATCACTTTTGGTGTGTTCCTGACAACTGCAGACCGGGAACATCACACAAGTGCTGGACAATTTGTGACGGGGTGAATTGCAGTTTCATTGGCAAAAGGGGGACCTACTCAATATTAGACAAGTAATCATAATGTTATGGCTGACCAGTGTATATGCACATACACACACCAAATCAAATACATACAGTGGGTCAAAAAAGTACATAGTCAGCTACCAATGGTGCAAGAGGCCTGTAATTTTCATCATAGGTATACCTCAACTATGAGAGACAAAATAGGAAAAATAAAATCCAGAAAATCACATTGTAGGATTTTTAAAGAATTTATTTGCAAATTATGGTGGAAAATAAGTATTTGGCCAATAACAAAATTTCATCTCAATACTTTGTTATATACCCTTTGTTGGCAATGACCAAGGTCAAATGTTTTCTGTAAGTCTCCACAAGGTTTTCACACACTGTTGCTGGTATTTCAGCCCATTCCTCCATGCAGATCTCCTCTAGAGCAGCGATGTTTTGGGGCTGTCGCTGGGCAACACGGACTTTCAACTTCCTCCAAAGATTTTCTATGGGGTTGAGATCTGGAGACTGGCTAGGCCATTCCAGGACCTTGAAATGCTTCTTACGAAGCCACTCCTTCGTTGCCCGAGCGTTGTGTTTGGGATCATTGTTCTGGTGAAAGACACAGCCACGTTTCATCTTCAGTGCCCTTGCTGATGGAAGGAGGTTTTCACTCGAAATCTCACAATACATGGCCCCATTTATCAGTCGTCCTGGTCCCTTTGCAGAAAAACAGCCCCAAAGCATGATGTTTCCACCCCCATGCTTCCCAGTAAGTATGGTGTCTTTTGGATGCAACTCAGCATTCTTTCTCCTCCAAACATGAAGTTCTATTTTGGTTTCATCTCCCCATATGATATTCTTCCAATCCTCTTCTGGATCATCCAAAGGCTCCCTAGCAAACTTCAGACGGGCCTGGACACGTACTGGTTTAACCAGGGGGACACGTCTGGCACTGCAGGATTTGAGTCCCTGGCGGCGCAGTGTGTTACTGATGGTAGCCTTTGTTACTTTGGTCCCAGCTCTCTGCAGGTCATTCACTAGGTCCCCTCGTGTGGTTCTGGGATTTTTTTCTCTCAGTTCTTGTGATCATTTTGACCCCACGGGGTGAGATCTTGCGTGGAGCCCCAGATCGAGGGAGATGATCAGTGGTCTTGTATGTCTTATATTTTCTAATAATTGCTCCCACAGTTGATTTCTTCACACCAAGCTGCTTACCTATTGCAGATTTGGCTATTCCAGCCTGGTGCAGGTCTACTGTTTTGTTCCTGGTGTCCTTTGACAGCTCTTTGGTCTTGGCCATAGTGGAGTTTGGAGTTTGACTGTTTGAGGTTGTGGACAGGTGTCTTTTATACTGATAACAGATGCCATTAATACAGGTAAGGATTGGAGGACAGCGGAGCCTCTTAAAGAAGTTGTTACAGGTCTGTGAGAGCCAGAAATCTTGCTTATTTGTAGGAGATCAAATATTTATTTTCCACCATAATTTGCAAATAAATTCTTTAAAAATCCTACAATGTGATTTTCTGGAGTTTTTTTTCTGGATTTTGTCTCTCATAGTTGAGGTTTACCTATGATGAAAATTACAGGCCTCTCTCATCTTTTTAAGTGGGAGAACTTAAATACTTGCCCCACTGTATTTAACTCGGTGTAGAGTAACTTATAGAGTGTGTGTGTGCGGCGCGCGCACCTTAAACAGCCTAAAGGCCGTAACCCAGCAGGTTTTACTCTGTTCACTGTCCGCACACAACAGTTTAAGCTCCTGAGAGTGAAATCTGCTTCTGCTAGTCTGAAACACACAAAAGAAAAAAAAAAAAAAAAAAAAAAAAAAGAAAAAAAAAACACGTTATGCAGAAAGTATTATAAAAGCAACAGGAATGATGGCACTACTAAAAACAGGTGACTCTACGATCAGACTTCTGTCCAGCCTGGTGAACCTGGCCAGTGTTGTTACCTTCATGCAGAAAGTGTGTCCTTTGGGTGAGCTGTAGAGTTTCCGGCTGTTGCTGACTGTATACACGGTAACGTCCTCAAGATCTGCTACACACTGAAGATGTCTAGGCTCCTATACACACACACACATTTCATTTTACTCACAGCATTTGTCTTCAAGTCACATATTAATAGTAATCAAAACAACATTATTGTACATGTATGCTGTGTTTAAGTGTGTGTGTGTGTGTGTGTGTGTGTGTGTGTGTGTGGACTGTTCAGACCTTGGACGAGCCCTTGGTTGAGCAGTAAAGTCCTGATCGGCGCAAAACAAAGTAGGTCTTCTTCCAAGACTTCTTCCCTGCTTCACGGACCTGAAGGTAGCCCTGAATTTCGGGACACGATCCACACTTCAGCATGCTCTACAAACAAAGAAAAGTGTGTGTGGGGGGGGATTTAAAAAGGACAGACAG
This sequence comes from Clarias gariepinus, assembly GCF_024256425.1. Lineage (NCBI taxonomy): Eukaryota > Metazoa > Chordata > Actinopteri > Siluriformes > Clariidae > Clarias > Clarias gariepinus. The sequence goes on along the minus strand of NC_071103.1, from coordinate 4,074,076 downwards.
AGGGCTTGGTAGAGAACAGAGCTCTTTTTTTTTTATCTCAAATACCTGGACAAGCTGCGATGGGGTCATTCCTGTCTTGACATCAGTGCTGTCTGAAATCATGTTCTCTGGGAAATATTGCTGAAATGAAATGAAAACAAAACATTAATTGTAGTAATTCAAAATACTTGAAGTATGATTACTGTATAGACCTGATAAATTTTTTTTTATAATGGGATCATACCGCTGGCTTTTTGAAGAACTCATACTTGGCATAGTTTTTACGAAAGAGCAGCTTCGTGTCGCCATCTTGTGGCCAGGATGACTGCACCTTAGACACCACTTCATGGTCCTCGAGACAGCGCTCTTTGAATACCAAACACAAGGACCATTTGAACTACAGCGTTTGTTACACAAGCAGGTGTGTATGTAGAGCACGAGAACGTCACCGCTGTCATTTCTCACCAAGCCCTAGTGAAGGGTGCTGCTCGAGGAGAGCCCAGTTCTCTTCATCCATGCAGTGAGTGGATTCGACCAAAATGTGACACACCTCGCGCGCTGTTGCTGTAGATGACACGACCACTGACCGGCTGTGTGTGTCCTCTCCGAACACCCTTACTACCTACGCACACACAGACATAAACAAAATCAAACAAGACATTCTTTAAGAACACTTAGCATGAGTCACGACTCCTGTCACTCATAAAATGACAAATAATGAAACACACACACACACACACACACACACACACACATCCAAAAAAAAACACCTTACTTCCTGGTAAGTGTTGTGCAACAAGACATACGAGTGACAAAGGCACAAAAGAAAGAAGGCATTAGCGAAAGACAGAGACATATTTACTGTCTTTCAGTTTTTCAGTGAAGGTATTATGAAAACACCTGCAAGAAAACAACCTGCCCAAGGTGTGCACGTGTACATTGTAGACGTGTACACTTCAAACAAACTGTCGAATTATTTAGCACGGTATCATGTACCACATATAGTTTTAAAAATGATGTTCCATCGATTATTTTTATTGAAAAAAGAAAAAGAAAGAAAACAAAAAAAGGAAAGATAGCGAGTAACTGAATACTTCAACCAGAAACCTGATGAACCAGTACCACTGAACAGTCAAACCCACTCAGTCATCACGTTCACAGGGGACACATGGGGACAATCAGAGAAAACACATTTGCATGCCAACCATACACAAATTCATAAACATGCGCGCACACAAACACACACACACCCTAGACTTCGGCGTGCTGTCTGTGTTAATATTTAGTCTGATGGCTTTAGAACCGCAAATTGCAGGCACGGTGATGTTTGGATTTCTAACCACAAGGAATTAAAACACTTTGATCTGCCGTAATTACTCCTTATTATTAAGAAAAGAGTGCAGGATGTTACTTTCTTCAGAAAAGACAGTAAGACCTTATTCACGAGAAGGGAATTATTTATTTTGTTATTGGCATTGGCTACTTAGAAAACACATGAATTAAACCCTGATTGTGCATTACGCACGACCCCGTTTATGCATTATGCAAAACCTCCTTAAAGTTTTCTGCGCAACCTGATTTACTGGTTATGCACAACATGACCTCGGTCGGGTGTCACGCGGGACCTCGGTCGGGTGTCACGCGGGACCTCGGTCGGGTGTCACGCGGGACCTCGGTCGGGTGTCACGCGGGACCTCGGTCGGGTGTCACGCGGGACCTCGGTCGGGTGTCACGCGGGACCTCGGTCGGGTGTCACGCGGGACCTCGGTCGGGTGTCACGCGGGACCTCGGTCGGGTGTCACGCGGGACCTCGGTCGGGTGTCACGCGGGACCTCGGTCGGGTGTCACGCGGGACCTCCTTTATGCAAAATCACATGAAGTGACAAAAAATGGCTACACATTTTTATAACGATTATTAATCTTCTTTTGGAGGCATTAACCTCACAAATCTGTTATATTTTCTTATTAAAGATTTTCTGGTAGGCAAAATAAAGCCCTGGCACCACCTCTTTGTGGGTGCATTGCCATGAAACACCAACAAGTGATTAACTGTCCTGCAACAATTGATTTCTTCAAGGAAATCAATTCCTTCTTCCAAGCATAGAGTCAATAGGGAAAGGTCAATGAGTGAGACACTTATGTAACCGTCAACTGATACATGAGGCACATTCATGATTAATTCTTCTTTATCATTTCATGACTTTATGCAAACAATATATTACATTACAGTGGCAATGACTCAGATGCTTATTAATGTATGCAGAATCACATTACCATTTTAACTTATCGTCAATACAATAAATAAAATAAAATAAATAAATAATAATAAAAAAAAAAAAAAAACAGTGCTGACTTTAGATATACCACTGGCTGCCATACTTCGTCTCTAACCCTTCAATTAATGTAATAATATTTAATCATTAACTAAAAATGTAGTCTAAGGTCAACTCTCATTTGATAAATCACCTTAACGAACTTAATGACTTGCACATTATTACTGGCCTCCAGCCTGGATTATTGCAGCTGTTTAAAAGCAAAACAACATTCAGATTTTTCTCAAGTCCAAGGTACTAAAACTCAAATTGGTCCAACTAGCCAAACAAATATAAAGGTATTTTTTATTACTATAGAGCTATGAGAATTAAATAGTGAACTACAGTGCATTGAAAACTGAGGTGACACTTACATGCGTGTCTTCATCAGTGGCATTGATGCTTCCCACCAGTGAGCCGACCCGAACTGGAGAGTGTGAGGGACTGCAGAGTTCAGGGAACGGGTTGGGTATGGATGGCATTGATGAAGGTCTGAACTCTCGTTTGTAGCTAGAAAACAAAATAAATGCTTTCGAGCCAGGTTTACCACAGCCAATTCACACTAACTAATGTTAAAATAGTGTGTTGTTATAACTACCTAGAAAAGTTAACACAGAAATGTACAACTAGTTACTGAAAATGACAACAGGAAGTTATTACGAGCTAAAGTTACCACAAAGTTATTACAAGCTAGCTAAATTTACCACAGTAAAATTATATCTAGCTAGTTACCCATGGTAAGTTAGACCTAGTCAGCTAAAGATACCAGAGTACATTATAAAAAGTTACCACAGAAATTTACAACTAGATAGCAAAGGTTTTTACTAGTTACTACTAGCTAAAATTACCACAGGAATATAGATAGTTAGCTAAAAAGTCAAAATTTTGCCCAGAAACTACTAGCTAAAGTTACCATAGAATGTTAAAATTAGCTACAGTAGCTAAAGTAATAACAGGTTATAATTAGCTAGGTAAACTTATTTTAACTAATACTATTAATATCTAATAGTACTACAGAAAGTGAAAACTAGCTAGCTAAAGTTACCGAAGAAAGTTCTAATTAGCTAGATAAAGCCAGCCAAATTTACCACAAGAAGGTCTTACTAGCTACCTAAAGTTACCACAGAAATGTTCTAACTAGCTAGGTAGTGTTACCCCTGGAAGGATTTACAAGCCAAAGTCACCATGGAAACATATACCTAGCTAAAGTTATTACAGAAAGTTATAATTAGCTAAACCACAGGAAGGCATTAAAAGCTAGTTAAAGTTATGGTATTTGTAAAACATCTGTAGCTGTAACACATAACTGCTGAATGATGAATTCTGACTGGGCAGGAAGATGTGTAATAAAATCCCAACTGGAATTAATTAGTGCAAACATTTTAATAAAAATCACATAAGAAGTATAATGACAGAAACTGCACTTGTTAGTCAGAACCTGTAGCTGTTTCTGATGCTCATCGGTTGTGACCGTTGTGTTGAGGGGCCGATGGAGAGGCGTGAACTTCTCATTTGATTTGTTGTCTTGCCTCTGTGCAAAGCCTCACGCACGGAGTCATCAAAAACCTCGGTCCAACGACGATCCAACTGCATCACTCTATACACACACACACACACACACACACACACACACACAGAACACAATGGTTAATCTTTGATCACACATGTGACATGTACAAAGTAAAATCCAAACCACAAAGAAGACAATAAAAACAGACCATGGAGTTCTCATGGAGTTAATTGTAAAGCAAATACAAAGGAAAAAAAAACAAAAAAAAAAAAAAAATGGTGAGCGAGAGGAAAACTAAAGCAAGTGCTTAATATTTCAAAGCATCTTTATGAGTATTGATTAATATCACAAGGTGCTGCATATCATTCCAACCTTATTGTTCCAAAGTTCAGACAAAGTTGCAGTGCTTCTAAACATAGTTATTTCACCTGGAGGGAAAAATCAGAACGCGGGAAAAGAAAAAGAAAAAAAAAACGTCACACCTTCGCAGTGCTCGTGCGGGGGGAGCACAGCCCGGGCAGACTTCCTGACACGCTGCCAGATTAATGATAGAAATCAAAGCTAATGAGTTCACGTCATGGTTAATGCACTCTGCTACAGCGTGGTGTGTGTGTGTGTGTGTGTGAGGTGAGCCGTCTTTTGGATGTGTGTAAAGCTTGGTCGCCGTCTATGTGTTGGCGGGGAAGGTTTGCAAAGCAAAACAGGGTGATGTAATAGTCTCGGTACGGCAGCGATACTGACACACCTGCAAGGACAATAAAGAGTGCGGTGGAACTGGTAACGCTGCTTATGTTTTTGGAGTTGTACAACAAAAAATATATTTTAGTCATAGCTGTAGCAACCCCTGAAATCTCTAATCTGATTGGTCAGAGGGGTTGATTCATTCTCTGTAAAAGTGTGTGTATACGTGTCCCCTATTCATTTAAAGGTGGTGCTGGTGAGACAGCTCCTGGGACACAAGTGATGACAGGAAATAAGTTTCCATCGCCACCCCCCCCCCCAACACATTCAACAAAAGTAACTGTAACTATATAGAGATTTATTTTTTATAAATCCTGTTTTTTATTCACTTTAATTCAATTTTTAATCAACAGCTTTTTTTTTTTTTTTTTTTACTAAAACAGATTTTTAATAAAAACACAAACAAACAAAAAAAATTGGCCCAAGGACCCAAATGATTTAAAGTGGTCAAATTGTGATGTCTAGACAACTGAGTCCAGAGGAACTACAGCTCAAAATTGCAGCTTTAGTGAGATGTTCCCAGTCAGGTGTCAGGACCTCTCAAAAGTGCTCCAAGGAAGGAAAACCGGTAAACCGGTGATGGGTTCATGAGCAGCCATGGCTTACTGGGCCACATGAGGAGTGAAGGCTGGCCTTTGTATTCTGATCCAATAAAAGAGTTTTGTAGGTCAAATTGCTGAAAAAGTTAGTGATGGTTCAGATAAAGGTGTCATAACACATGGTGCTGCAGACTGGACATCATCCACCTCCGAGAGCTCCTATAGTGGGCATCTGAGCACCAAACCTGGACAACAGAGCAGTGAAAGAAGGTGGCCTGGTTGGATAAATCACGTTTTCTTTTACATCAAGACAGTGAAGGCAGTGTGGTGCTCTGGGCAATGTCCTGCTTGGAAACCTTGTGTTCCGCCATTCATGTGCAGGTTACTTTGACATGTACTACCATCCTACACGTCTGTTGTTGCTGACCAAGTAGACTCCTTCATGGAAATTATACTGCCTGATAGCAGTGGCCTCTTTCATCAGGATACCGTGCCCTGACAAACTGCAAAAATTATTCAAGAATGGTTTGAGGAACAAAACGAGTTTGTGGTGTTGACTCGTTTTCCAGAATATCCAGGTACAAGCCCAAAAGAGCATTTGTGGGATGTGATGGAAAAACAAATCCGTTCCATGTGGTCCCCATCTCATAATTTATAGGACTTAAAGTATCTGCTAACGATGGCTTGGTTCCAGATACCAAAGCACACCTTCAGAGGTCTAGTGGAGTCCACACCTCGACGTTCATGAACGATATACCAAACACACTATTGCACTATAGAACTAAATTGTAACACTGCAGTACCATGTGCAGCAAGTGCCCTTGGCAAAGTTTTTTTTGGTACAAGATCTTTAACCTTGAACATCTAGGCTCTGTACCTAAATAAATAAGAGGAAATTGTAAGTTACATTTAAGCAGACTTGAGTAAACAGTGAAATGGAGTCCATTTTTGTCCAGCGCCACATTAAGACAGGCAAAGTTTAGGTCATCGTCCAAGAAATTTAACATTTGACACTGTGCTGTTTGAGAACCATAAATAACAATATAGTCCTGTGGTGCAGCTCGGGATTTAAACTGAGCACCCCCAATTTGGATCATTTCCCCCACAACACACTGTCCTGATATCGAAACTGTATTTATTAATGATAATGACTGGTGGAGGCGGCATGGCAGTGTAGCGTTTAGCACTGTCACCGTGCACCTCCAGTGTCCGTGTTCGATTCCTGCATGTGTGTGTGCGCATGCAGTTTGCATGTTTTCCATGTTCTAGGTGTGTTTCTGCTGGGTGCTCTGTTTCTCTCCCACAGTCCAAAGACATGCAGGTTAGGATAATTGACGTTCCATAGTGTGTTAATGTGTGTGTGCAGGAGTCTCCTGGAGGTCTCCCCTTTGGAGGATAAAGCGGTATAGACGATGAGAGTGTGAGAATGACAAAACTAAAAAATTATATCATCGCTCTTCTCCTTACTATGTTCACATCAACACGAAGACACCAATGAATAGATTCGAAAGCAAAATTCTGATTTCAGAAGCATGTTTATCTAGAAAGAACCGAACCATTCAAACAGATCCGAATGTACTGTATATTATGAACCTATGACTCATTTGGATGAATCGATTCAGTTAAATGAATCAAATGTTGCCACTTGGTTTTACGTTTGATTAGAACAAATACGCAAATAATTTAAAATGTTACCAAACGTCTATTATCGCCATGAATAGTCTAGAATTATAACTTTTATAAATACAATATTTTTTTAAAGCTCACATTTAGGCTTAAATCTGTCACCTGTTGAATGATTAATCACGTGTAGCTTATTAACTCAACAACGATTTAGGTTTAGTTTGTTTTGTTTTATTCCCCTTGACTCGCTAATCTCAGAGCAATAAATGTTTTAGATGAGTTTCCCAGAAAGAGAAGAAGAAAAAAAACCCAGAACACGTACCTTTCCCGCTCGCAGTGCTGCGTCTGACACGCCGACTTGTTTACCTGAGTAATAATATCCTCCTGCACGCCTGTGCGCAGTCCAAGTCGCTCTCGCTTGGGCCGCGTCCAAAACCACACACTTCCGCGCTTCTCTTAAACAGGGTGTTAAAAGCAAACGCCACCTGCCGCCGTCTCACCGTCCCGAGCGCCACTGGCCTGTGCAGCTTGTAGACGTAGTCATGGTGAGTGCACGCACTGGAGGAAAGAGGGGCGGGGCCGGTGGAAAGTAAGGCGGAGTCGATGAAAATGAAGCGTCAACAGGTGGAACAGTAGGAGGAGCGTCGTCATAGCAACGCTTACACGATTGAATTGGCGCACTTTTGTATACTGATTGTTACTTACTGTGTTGTACAAGAATAAAAAAATTAATGGCACACTGTGTAATTACTTTTTTCCTATTATTATTGTTTTAAAAATGTGTCTACTTTTTTTTCTAATTAATTTCCAAATTTATACCATGATTTCTTTTTAGCTATTGTGAACTTTGCATAAAATAAAAAATATATATACAATTTTTTATCAGTATTTTTATATAAATTGATAAGAATTACAAAGTTGAGGGGGGAAGCCCATTTTTGTTACTTTGATAATTTTATGATCTATATATACAGTATATACGTATATAGGATACACACACACACACACACACACACACACACGAAGCTTTTATTGCCACCTAATGGTCATAGATAGTAATTACCAATATTAAATACTAAAATATGTTTCTGTGACCACAAGGAAACAATCTATCAAATATTTAATAAAGTAAATTGAATACAACAACTTTCAAGCTAAACTTTTTTTTTTGAGGGGGGGGGGGTGATAACACTTTATTGGATATTTTATTGCTTATTATTTCCACTAGGTTTCAAAACAAAAATGTAAAAAAGTGAGAATGTGTTTTTAGTTGTTTTTGTGGTTGTTTTTTTTGGTATACGAAATAATGTTTAAAATATAATATTTAAACTTTAACCAGCTTTAACACAAAAATCGTATTTATTATTGTTTACAAATTTGTCCACTTTGTTTCTATTTAATTTCCTAATTAATACGATGACCTTTTTTAGCTAGAGTGAACTTTAACTGAAATGAAAAGACATATATATATAAATAAAAAAGATATATATATAAAACGAATTGCAAAGTAGAGAGTTCTGTGCATCAACATTTTTTTGGGCTTGAGTTTAACATTTTAACCATAACCAGATTTGTGACACAAAACCAAGCTTTTATTGCCACCTAGTGGTCGTAGCTTATAATTACTAATAATAAATGTTACGTTTTGGTAAAAAAAAAAAAAAAAATCGTATACAAAATAATGTTTTTCTGTTTACACAGGAAAATAATCAAATAATAAAATATTCAATAAAAGAAATTAAATACAACACCTTTTAAATAAACCAACACTTCGTTAGTGAATCGTTTATCACTTAATATTTTCACTAGACTTCAAAATAGTAAGAAAGTGTTTGTTTTTTTTTGTATACGGAATAAGGTTTAAAATGTAATATTTTGACTTTAGTCAGCTTTGACACAAAACAAAGCATTTGTTGTCACCTAAAGTAAATGGTCCAGTAATTACCGATATAAAATGTCAATCCATTAATATCTATCTATCTACAGTACATAAAATAAATAAATCATGTTTGTGGCTTAGTGTGTTTGCGCAGGTTTTTCCATCACAGAAGCTCCTCCCTCAATGCAACAGTGTCATCATCAATTCCAATGTGAAGTTTGTGGAGTTTTTGTCAGGATGAGCTCATATCTACTGAAACCCAGATCAAAAGTAAGGCTGTAGAGACATTGGAGCAGCATGAGGAGCAGCAGCGAGTTGACTGCACACTCCATTCGCAGGTGATGGTAACACGCGGGTTCCCTTTCTGTTTGTTTGCCCAGGCCGTTTCATCACGGGTGTGTCACAGGCGTTACTACCTGACTGCAACAGTAGGCCACATCAGCATCAACTTCAATATGTGCGTCGATAACAGGTACGTCAGGCCGAGCTCATATCTCCTGTAACCGAGATCAGACTGCAGAGCGTCTACAGCGACAGCGCATATGACAGGCAGCAGTAAGGGCTGCTGAAACATCGGAGCAGCACGAAGAGCGGCAGCGAGCTGACCACACACTCTGTTCGCAGGTATATCAAATATTATATACAAGAAAATAAATGAACAAACTCTACTTTTAAAACAAGCCATGGCTTTGTTAGTGGATCATTTATTACTTATAATCTTATTACTTAACCACTAGGCTTTTGTTTTTTCTTTTTGTGGATATGGAATAAGGAATAAAGGAAAAAATCACTTAGAGGTGTGATTTGTGAAATAAAAAAATAATAAATGTAGAAGACTGATGTATAATTGTACCTAGTGTTTTTTATTTCTCTTATAACGCAGCGATCTTGTTTCTAACTTATTTTAATGATAATAGGCTAAAGGAGGTTTTTGGCTGAAGAAGTGTAAATGAATATATATTTTAACATACATTGCATAAAGAAAAATGCAACATTTGTAGGGTTTTTTTTTTTTAGGAAAAAAAAGACATTCCTAAAACAAAATTTTTTTTAGGAAAAAAAATTTATTTCCAGATTTTTTTTCCCGTTCACAATTGGAATCTTGCATTTTTTTCCCCCCACAAGTAAAATTCTAAATAAAAATAAAAAATTAACGGTACCATGAAAATGTAAAAAAATATGTAAAACACAAAATAATATGTTTATATAATTACATAATTATTAACAAACATTGACAACATTGATATTAATCATAATAATTAAGAACAATACTACAAAGAAAGGGTTTATGAGAGCGGAGTGTAGGTACACATGCACACTCGAGTACATACTCGCTTTCTTGGAGCGAGCCGCTAGAAAAAAAAGTTCTTTTTTTATTTTTTATTTTTTTTATTTTAGCCCAAAAATTCAAATAGTAGGGCTTTTTTGTTTTGTTTGTTTGCTTGTTTATAGCTACATGCAAAGACAAAAAAGAGAAAGTCAGATTAAGTCACTGGATCTTAAACATTTGTGCACTAACACGACTGTTTATTACATCAGTTATCCATTATTTGTCCCTAAAAAAGTCCTCGAGTGCGCACTACTGAGGTGCCCACTACTGTGTAACATACTTTGCGAAGAAAAAAGCGCCCCCTTTCTCTTGACGCAGTACAATGCTTTCTGTTTAATTTGGAAAATAAAATCGGAAATTGTAATGGAAAAGGAAAGTGAAATTTAAAAAACATTTGAATCTGTAATGAGTTTTTAAAAACAGCGCTCCAAGCTAGCGGGCTAGTCAAAGACGTCATATGCTAAAAATCTGTTTTAGCACTTTAAAAATTGTATACGTTTTATAAACAATCCACTTCTCGAAATCAGCAACGTAGCATAGTAACTAGCGAGCTAGCTAGAGTTTGTAGACAAAATCAAATAGCTAACACCTTTGAGTGATGCAGGCTTCGTAGGCCTTTATAAGTGCTTTTCTAAACAATTATTCTCTTATTCAATTATAGTCTTTCTTTGTTATAAGTAAATCTGTTAAAATTTGTCATCAGTTTCCCAAAGACCGTGTAATTCTATGTGATTTAAGTGCATTTTGATGGACGTGAGATATCTAGGGAATAATTATGGCCAGGTTTTGTGTAGAAAAAGTGACACCTCACATCAAATCCGGTATTAAGTCACATGATTTGTTATACATATTTTCAGATTCCTGGTTCAACAAGCTAAATTTTTCCTTAAAGTTCTTTAAAGTGCTTTAAAACAGGGTTTAAAATTAAAACTTTCTTATTCTTGATAAGATATGAAATTTATTAACTGATTTTTGTCCATTTTTAAAAAAAAAATTGCACTCCATTGGCCATAGCGCAGAACCGGCCTATGTGACGTAATACCTGACTCGATATGACAGGTCACATATATTGTCAGCTATTTCAGTTTTAATTCTTAATGCATAAGCTTAAACAACATAAACCACAGCGTTAGTGAATTCTTTATTCTGATTGGTCAGAAGGTCACTGATTGTAGCTCCACAGAACAGCTCCCGGGTTGTTATCAGTTTGTTGTATTTAATTATTTGCCAATTTGTGGGAATTTGTATGGACGGTGCTTTACGTCTGAAAGCACGAATGTTTTAAAAGGGCGCCGTTATTTAAAAAAAGTACAATATGGCGACTCTTCTCTAGAGAGAGAGACTCTCCGGATCTGTGCTTTTTACACAATCAAAGGTAAAGCTTTCACTTTAGTTTTCCCACCGCATGAAAGATGAGAGATTTTGTCTTTTTTTTTTCATTGACTTTAAGAGAAAATGATGTCAATTATTTATACCTACTGATAGCAGGACAGGAGGTTCAATGTTATAAATTAACTTTAAACTGATACAAAGAATTATGACGTGTTGTTAATAAATAATCATAATTGCTGAAGCCGTCTATAGGAAAAATAAAACACTGTAACCAGTCCCTGTTATTGTGTAACAACAGGTTTGTTTGTGTTTCATATATATTGAATATAAAAATATTACAAATAGAAAAAATTATTGATAATCGTATTAATTAATCTTATTATTATTATTTACTGGTTATTAGCTAGATATTTATACTAACATAGGATATAAAACTGAATATTAGGTTTTTATTTGACTCAAAATTTGCACAATGTTTTTTTTTTTTAATAATCATTGTCCTGTAATTAACTTTCTTCACAAAATCTCTTTGATCTAAGTTAAAATTTTGAATACTGCCCATGGTATCCAATGTATACACACCTTTGTAGAGTTGAAGCCATTAAAGGAAGTCTAAAATCACCTACGATAAAGGTTATATGACATGATGCTCACCTGGAAACCAATCAAAAACCAGCTGTAGTGTGTGCTGTAGTGTGTTATTATGTTTAGTCATCCTCAGCCAATCTGAACACGTTGCACGGTCATGTTGTAGTAATACGATTCTAACATTAATGTTTAACAAATGATGCGTCAGTAGTGCGCACTCAGACAATCGGACTCTTGTTGTGTAGATGTGTTAGTGCTGTGTGTCGAGAGTTTATGATCACTCTTGTGATGTCCTTCGTTTGTTTATTTGCACTTTCCCGTGTTTCTCCGTCGCTCGGCTCTGCGCTCACAGCGTTTTGTCGCTTTCCTTCTTCAGGTGGCTGCAATATGAAGATCAAAAATAGGCCAGTATTAATGGTGTACTTAGATCTGTTGGAGCGTATGTGTGTCCATGTGAGTGTGTGTGTGTGTGTCAGTGTCTGTATACCTGTAATACTCTTCCTGTGTGAGAGAGTGATGGTGGTGATGGATCCACTGCTGCTCCAGTGCAAGTCTCTGGATCTGAAGCTCTGTGTTCTGATGATGCATGGAGGAGTGGGGGGGTAAATCACGGAACGGAGCGCCTACACACACACACACACACACGCACGCGCACATACACATACACGCACATTTGCAAATAGGTCAGCTTTAAAACAGGCTATTTACACACTAATATGTGAATACATTCTGACCTTAACACCCACACACACACACACACACACACACTTACTATGGTTGAATATTTCTAATGCCTCCTAACTTCTAAGCTCAGTATCTAAAAAGCATGTTAGAGGTATGTGTTAGCGCTGTGTGTTACCGAAGAGTTGCTGTCGCAGTACGTCGCTCTCTGAAAGAGGGTGTGTGATGATGGATCCTGGATACGGTAGCCGTGGTAACGGAGCTGCCGTCGCTAACGGATCAATGAGCGGGTGCACGCTGCTAGGTGCTGTAAAAGATATATAGGAAAAAATAATTAGAAAAACCTTTCCTATGTAATACATTTAAATATTAAACTGATGGATTTCATAATAATTTTATATATTAGTTTAAAGATTTTTACAGTATTTAAAAAATATCATTTACAGCTCATTTTACTTAGATTATGCATACATTTAATATATATATATATATATATATATATATATATATATATATATATATATTTTATTTTTTTTTTTTTTAATCCTTCATACTTTCTTGTTTTTCATGCTTAAGGCAAACATTAACTGCGAGCCTGCCAACTAACACTGTTGCTGGATGCAAGTCTTTTATTTTTACAATAATTTATGTGAAATAAATATGGGTCTTGGTTTTGTCCATGATTAAGACTGTTAAATTCTACCCATTAGTACCACTGAATAATTAACTTAGGTTGCAAATACAACAGTAATGCTAGCTAGGTTATATTGGCAATGCTATATTAATAACTAGTTTATACTAGTAAGATTATAGCAGTACAGTGGTAATGCTAACTGGGTTAGATCAGTAACACTACATCCACAATAATGCTATAAAGTTATATTAGTAATGCAACAGCAATAGTAATGCTAACTAGTTATAGCATTAATAATGCTAACTGGGTTAGATCAGTAATGCTACAGCAACAACAATGCTAGCCAAGTTTTAAAAGCAATGCTATAGTAAGAGGTAACACTAGTTAGGTTAGTCCAGTAATGTTACAGCCGTATTAATGCTAACTAGGTTAAATCAGTAATGTGTGTATAGCAACCGTAATGTTAGTTAAGTTATATTAGTAATGCTATAGTAATAGTAATGCTAACTAGTCTATACCAGTAACGTTATAGCTTTAATAATGCAAACAGGGTTAGATCAGTAACACTACAGCAACAGTTGAACCTCGGATTGCGAATAACCCGGTTGGCGAGCGTTCCGCAAGAGAAGAAAAATTGTTATAAATTTTGTCTTGAAAAACGAGCGAGTCTTGATTTACGAGTACCAAGGATCATTGAGTATCATGTAGCACACATGTGCTCCTTGTTTTGATGCTAAGTGAGCAAGCCCGCTTGGTCGAGTGAGTGACTCTATAAAAACTCTCTCTGGTAAACTGGTGTGTCCATGTGTGTGTGTGCCTGTGTGCGCGCACGCGGGTGTGTGTGTAAATGTCGTCCCACACAGCAGCCCCCTCACACTCCCCTCCTCCTCTCCACTCTCTGGTCTCAAGCACTACAGCCACAATTTTTTTCAAAGGTAAAGTGCAAGTAAATTTTTTTATTTTTACTTTATTTTTTGTATTAATTATTTTTATATAAATAATTTTGAGTTGGAACAAATCGACAAAGTTTCCATTATTTCTTGTGGGGAAAATTTGCTTTGATATATGAGTGTTTTCATATACAAGCACATTTCCAGAACAAATTATGCTCGGAATCCAAGGTTTCACTTTATTAGTAATGCTATAGTAATATTAATCCTAGCTAGGTTAAATCAGTATCGCTACAGCAGTATTATAGCTAACTAGGTAATATCAGTAACTCTACAGCAACAGTAATGCTAGCTAAATTATATTAGTAATGCTGCAGCAAAACTAATGATAGCTAGGGTTTACCAGTAACGCTACAGTAGTCTGAATACTAGCTAGGTTAAATCACTAACGCTAAAATCTACCAGTTACACTACAGCAACATTTATGCTAGCTGGGATAAACCAGTAACACTACAGCAATAGTAATGATAGCTAGGTTATACCAGTAACACTACAGCAGTATTAATGCTAGCTAGATTAAATCAGTAACACTAGATCAACAGTAATGCTAGCTAAGATATACCAGTAACACTAAAGCAGCAATAATTCTAGCTAGGATTTACCAGTAATGCTACAGAAATAGTAATGCTAGCTAGGTTATATCAATAATGCTTCAGTCTTGATATTAATAACGCTACAGCAACAATATTGCTAGGTAGGTTATATTTTTCTAGCTTTAATGTTTATGTGTGAGCTTTGTTTTTTTTACTTAAAAGAAGCAAACTACTACACAATCAATTATTACATTTGTAGCCTACTAATGTCATATATTTTAAATTAATTGTATGTCAAAAAAAACACTGAAGTGTGTGATGTGTAATGGTTACCTGTATCTTGCTGGTGTAGATGCAGATGAGAATGAATATGTGAGTGCTGGTGATGATGTGGAGTCACGTTTAACATTTGCAGTCGCCCCAAAGACTCTCCTGCTCCACCTCCTCCTGATGCCCCACCTCCTCCTGAAGTTCCACCTCCGGCTGGGGTTACTGGGGCTCCCCTTTCCCTGTCTCCACCTGGCAGTGCTCTCTCTCTCTCTTTTTCCCTCTCTCTTTCCACACTCCTTGCTCTCTCGGTACTAGGTGGAGTCCGGCTCGGGGCGGAGTAACCTTCAGAGGCTGGGGGCTGGGTTGGGTGGGAGGAGTGAGAGGAAGGGTGATGGAGAGAGGAACCTGTGGGTGCAGGAGGAGGTGGTGGAGGTGCAGGAGGAGGAGGGGGAGGGGCAGAACCTACAGGGTTTACAGTGGGGGGCGCATGACTAGGTAGGGAAGGTGGTAACAAAGAAGAAGTAGGCGGGGTTGATAAAGGCTGAGGAACAGAGCTTGGATTTCTCGCAACTGTAGGAAGGGCTTGAGGGGGTGGAGCTGGAGGTGGAGGGGTCCCATAAAGGGCAACATCACTGGTCGGAGCGCCACCTGTAGCTCCACCTCCTAGCAGTAAGGAGTGTGAATGAGAGTGTGTATGTGAGTCAAATTCAGTTTTAAAGTCAAACCCCGACTTCACTCGTTCCCTGTGAGCAGTCACAGAGTGTGGAAATCCCATCCCTCCAAGACCGGCCCCTAGCCCTGCCATCCCCCCAGGGCCAGGCCCTGCCACTGGCCCTGCCCCAGGGTGGGCATGGCCTCCTTCCAAGCCAGTTCCATAAAGAAACCCAAGGATGGCAGCAGCAGTGGCTGCATCAGCAGGAAGCTGATGTGGATGAGCGAGAGCGGGGTTTTGGAATTGGGGCAGGAAGAGGGAGGGGTGGATGTGAGGATGAGAATGAGGATGGGGGTGGGGGTGAAAATGGGGTGGAGCACGATTGGTCGCGCCAAGTGGTGACATTGCATGGGGACGGGCATATTCGCTTAGTGTCCTCAATGCTGGTGTATCGGGCCCAAGATATGGACCAAGACCTCCAACAGATGGTAGAAGAAGGGAGTGAGGAATAGAATGAGAGAGGGAAGGGTGAAGAGTGTGGGCATGAGATGGGTGGATTGCATGGGTGGGGTGGTGGGCAGGGTGGTGGGAGGGGTTTACACAGGGTGAGGAGGATGAGGACGAAGGGTCTAGGAGGAGAGAGGAGGAAGGAGAAAAGAAGAGGGAAGAGCCCTGACGGGGAGCTACTCCAGGGTTACTCTCCTTCTGTTGAGAGATAGACAAAGAGTAAAAATGTCTTTAAATACAAGAACAATCTGTCCCTTTACACTTACCCTTGGTCCAAGTCCAAGTAACACCTTCTACACCAACTCCTACATTTGTATATGCATTTAGCTAAAATTGAATTGGCTTGATTCATAAATATTGATTGAGGAAAGAAGATATGGAGGACACAATTCACGTGTAAATAGAATTGTACATTTGTTCGATGCATATTAGCGTTTTGTATTAGTTGCTTTTGGTTCCTTAAATGTGGCTAAATTTTTAAAAAGTCTGAATTTTAAACATCTACTTCACACTTTCCATCCAGGTTGCTTAAAACTAGGGATGCACCGAAATGAAAATTCTGGGCCGAAAACGAAACCGAAATTTTTGGATGCACTTGGCCGAAAACCGATACCGAAACCGAAAATGGCTTCATTAAAAAACATGTTTAAAATATTTTCTTTTTGTTTGTATTAAAAAAATGTTGCATATTGCAACTTTGCTGTCCTCATCTGAAACTTTGAAGTGCTTCCAAACCGCCGACATACTCCGTGTTTGATGCGTAATGACAGCGCGAACGAGACGGGAGGATGGGAGAGGCGTGGCAACAATTTCGGCTTTTATTTTCGGCGCTTTCTTACGTTTCGGCCGAAACCGATAATGCTATTTCGGCCGAAAATTTTCGGCGGCCGAACTTTCGGTGCATCCCTACTTAAAACAGAGGCAAACTATGTACCTGTAGTTTCAGGCAGGTAGCTACCACACGTTGGTGGCTTTTCATGTAATAATAAGGGAAGACATTGTTGCTTTGCTCCAGTTTTTTTATGTTCTCCCTATGCACATGTGGTTTTCCTCCAGGCTCTCTCGTTTCCTCCCATCACCTAAAAACAAGCTGATATGTAGATTGGTGACTCTACATTGCCTGGCAATCGACTGCCATTCCAAGCAGGATGCTTCATGCACTTCATGCCCAGGGTTCCCATAACAGACTCCAGAAACCACTACCACACTGATCAGGATAACGTGGTTGTTCTTTAGGAATGCATGAATGCAGACTAAAGTTATAGTAGTTAGATAGTGATAAGTAGTATGGTCATGTTTACTCGATCGCTATATTCATACAGTTATTGTTTGGGACTGATAGTCATGTGATACTAAGGAAAATGATACAGCTAGCAAGAAGGAGTGCAACATGCCCTAGGCAGGTAATTGAATGTTACTCAGTTTCTGTTGCTCCATGTTCTCCTCTTGTGCTGCAAAGTTTGCAGAACGTTTACAGTAACAAGGTCTACCAAAAAAAACATATCACATATTTTCACCAATGAATAATTCAAGTGTTTGTTCCTTCAGCTGATCCCAGACTCCAATATTTTCTGGACCTCACCTGTAAATGCCTTTCCAGGTCTCTTTCTCTTTCTCGCTCACGCTCTCTTTCCCTCTCTCGCTCTCTCTCCTTCTCTCTCAGGTCCCGAGCTCTCTGTTCCACCTCTCGCCTTGCTCTTTCAATTGCTTCATTTCTCTTTTTCCAGAGTTTAGATCCGTCAAGAGGGATGAAGAGGACATCAGTGCGAGCACAAGAATTCCCACTGCCACGATCTAGAACCCTGTGGAACCTAATAAAACAGATTTTCACTAACCTATCACTCATCATTATTAATGTAATGATACCACAAAGAGCTTTATACAAGTATCTGTAAATTACTGTAGCTATCACAATGACATCTTCCCACTGTCTATCAGAGAGAAAGGCTTTCAAATGATGTCTAATAGTATTAACCCATCCATTTAGCACATTGCTGATTAAGTTACTGAGTCTTATGGAAAAATACAGAGACAAATATCTGTCTTACCGAGCAGATTGGCTGGCGTGAATTGGAATATCGATAGCCTTTGGCTCAGGCGAGGGGCTCCTGAGCACAGAAGGTGGAGTCTCAGTTTCCTCTCGTTCTTCTATTGGCTCTTCTTTTATGACAGGTGGTGGCAAAGAACAAGATGTTGATTCAGATTGACTATCTGTGCTGGTGGGAGCGTTACTGGGGGGAGCAACAGGGTTGCAGAGATGTGGTTGGATTTTGGAGGGTGTAGGCGAATGCAAGTGCATGTGACTGTTACCGCTATTGTTGCTATTTGGATTGCTGGCACCTGCAGTGTTACTATGGTTACTATTGCCATGGAAAGCACTAGCAAACGGGGTGTGACTGTTTAAAGTGCCATGATAAGAAGCAGGTCGGGAACCAGAGAGACAAGAAGTGACCGCACCCGATGCAGAAGGTGCCGAAGTTGATGAAAATGGTGGAAATCCTCCCATTTGGTTTGTTGATGGACTAGGAAGTGGAGAGAGAGTACTGGGTGGACTTTGATTGGATGAGGGGTACTGCCCCGGACGAGTCTGACTAGATGGAAGTGTGGATGCTGGAAGAGGCTGTTGACTGTGGGAAGCTGGGGGATATGAGGCAGAAGGTTGGTGTCCATGTGTGGAAGAAGATGAGGAGGGAGAAAGAGATGGTGGGTGATTACGATTGTGATAAATGGAAGATGGAGCACTGCTCTCTCTTTCCCTTTCCCTTTCCTTCTCTCTTTCTCTCTCTCTAGATTGGACAGTCAGGCCAGGCTGGACCAGATAGTGTGGATGGGGAACAGCAGGCCCTCCAGTAAAATCTCGACCCATATTTGAAGCAAGTCTGGTGGGACTTGGGAATTCTCTGGATGTACCAGGATGAGGGGCAGATGAAGGTTGAGTCCCTGCTGGAGGGTACTCCTTGGACTCTGGTGGAGGGTATTCCCTTAGGAAATGCGCAGTGGGGGGAGGATCTGACCCAGTAGCAGGGACTTGATGTCCTTGATGACCTTGCCCCACCTGCTCCACCGCAGATTGAAAGTCTTTATTTTGGGTGGATAAACTGTTTTGTGGAGAACTAGATGATACAGTGGAGCTTGAAGTGCTAACATTTACTTGGTTAATATTAGTTGGATTGCTGTTACCAACTACTTCCCTTATCTGACCTGCAAACTCGCCCCATCTTCCCTCCTTATCTCTTGGGTGACACCCACCTGCACCTCCTGCTCCACTCGGCCCACCAGATCCAAAGTCCCGGCTCTGTGCTATGTGTTGCTGGTTCTGATTCTGCAAAGAGAATTCTCTTAGTCCATCCCGATCCCGAAATCCTGTTCGAAATTCCCGACCCCCTGGTGGTCCTTCCCGGCCTGGTGCTCCAAATTCTCGGTTTTGTCCAGAAACTGGAGTCGCAAAGTCATTTCCCAGATTCGCACTGTTATGTGCAGCAGATCCACCAGTGGCATCTTTAATTGCAATGTCCCTTGCAGCCCTGTCCCGCTCAGCTGGACTGCCGTACCTGGGCAAGTACTCCCTGTGTGGGTGGGGTGGGTGTGTGTGGGGGAGGTAGGGTGGATGGGATGAGTGACGAGTGGAGGAGGGGGGGTTGTAGACAGAGGGCAGTTGTTGCTGTTGCACAGGTGCATGGTGGACACCTGGGTAACGTGTGTAACCCCAGTTTCCAGGGCAAGTGGAAACAGCACTGCCTGACCATGTAGTAGGGCTGTAGTGAAGAGTGTGGCGAGGGGGAGGGGCCTGCTGTGGTAAGGAGGTTGTCTGTGGAAGAAGAGAGGGTGGAGCCTTGTCACATTTCTCAACTTTTTCCATTTTAACATCACCAGGAGCACTTTGGCCTGCCTCTAGAGGCTTCAGAGCAGGTGGAGGGGGGAGAGAAGAGGAGGGGGCATGACTAACATTTGGATTTCCATGGGGATACTCTGCTCCACCAACTACAATCTTTCCTCCACATTGAGAAGGCGTTTTGGGGTTGGTATTGCTGCGGCCACAGCCATGTAATGCCTCATCACTCACAACACTAGAAAACTCCATCTTGGGCGTTATTTTAGGGTCAACTGCAAAGTAGGATTTTCTTGCATTTCCGCTTTCACTTAAAGGACAAAGTGATGATGGCGATTTCAGTACTGATAAATCAGCCTCCATCCCCCCCTCAGTGTCCCGACATTCTCCACTAACACTATCAGTCCCCCTTCCTGCTCCTCCCGGTTTAGGTATCGCTCCTTCTTTCACCTTCCCGGCTTGCTTTGGTGAATCTGGTGAGTCTGATTCAGAGTCCAAACTGGCCAATGGGGAGCCAGAGAGGCTCGGTGAAGAGGATCGATTGTCCTGATCGATATCCCGTCCACTGCTAATACTACTGCTGCTATTAGCTAAGCTTCCTCCAGCTGAGCTACGGCTGCCTTGTGACTGCCCATCTTCGTTGTCACTTTCCCGGGTGTTGCACGAAGTTGGATGCGGTGCTGAAGTTGTCGTCCCGGTTGAATGTGTTGATGTCGGGGCACTGGATGAAGAGTCCTTGCAGTAAAAAAAAAAAAAAAAACATATTTAGATAGAAAGACAAATATAATGTGTGTTTATTGTTTGGTCCTCAGCTGCTGTTATTGCATTATCCTCATTAATTGTCATTTCTGCATTCCAAATAAACAAAATCTACGCCTGGTACCTGGACCTTCTGCCTCTTGGGGGGAGGAATAGTCCGCTCTCCATCACTTTCAGATGAATCCTGTCCTTGTGGTCGTCTAAAACAACCAAGCTCTTCTCCCACAGCTCTCTGCTAAACATGTCAAATAATAATTTACAGTGAAACAGTTCTTCACTACTACACTTTCTCATCTGATATTTATGAAAAATTAATAAGGCTGCACAGGAATAGATAAACGGTACAATGAAGGAAAAAGAAAAGAAATATGACATAAGAGATGAGAACAAAAGATGACAAAGCAAGAAACTATGATATACGGTACATGGTGAGACGAAGGCCTCACAGATTATGATGTCTAATAGGTTTGAAAGATGCTTAGGATAATATTTCATCATGATTAGTTCCATGACTTCCATAATTATTTCACTGTATTTGATTCACTAAATAAAGGAGTTAGAGAAATTGCCAAATGAAGAGGTTGCTGTGGGATGAAATAAAGCAGGGAAACAAAAGAGCGATGAAAACTTGTATAGACAGTATTTTACTGTTTGTCGTTCATTTCGTTCTGCTCGAGATGGGCTAGGATGTGGACGCCTTCCCCTCCGCTCCTCGCTACCACCCCGCCTTCGCCCACTACGTACAGGCATCTGAGAAGAAGAAGGAACAGAGGATTAAGGGTGTTTTTCCAAACAAAAAAAGAATAAACAAGTAGGAAAGTGGGTGGGTGGATGATTAAATGAATGGATGGATGGATGGAAGGGATGATCGACGGAAAATCATGCTATATTCACATAGATCGATAAATAGATAGACAGGCAATTGCAATTAGTAAGCTGACGACGGAGAAGTTTATGCAGAAATTTCATACACACATAGTGAAAGCAACGTTCCTGAATACAGCATTATTTTCTCTGAACTCACCGGCTCTTTGTGAGTTCTGGTTTTCATCACTCCATTTCTTTTTATCAGGCGATTAACGCACAATACACAGCATTCAACGGATTAAATACTGTAAAAACACAAACACACAAGAACTGAGAGTGTTAAACACTTTAAACGACAAAGCTCCTTTGTTTCTTCTTTTGTCAGTTTCTGTTTTGGCTAACCAGCTTTCGCTCTGCAGCATGTAAGTAGTGAATGGGCTGATATATCACCAATAGCAACAACTGTGATTGTTCCATATAATGCTTTCATATACAATCATACTGTATGTCCGACAATTTTTGGACACCTAACCATCACACCAATGGTTAGGTACTTCTTATTGTCACAGATGTGAGGTCAGGACATGCGTTCATGAAGCTTGCTTTATGCACAGGGACATTCCCATGTTGGAACAAATTTGCTCCCCTTAGGTTCGGTAAAGCCAGATTGAATGGAGATCCTGAACAGTTATGTTGTTCTATTTTTAAGAAGATCCACATTAATGGATTAGTGTTTTCACATTAGGGACCGGGATGGTTTCCGAGAACACTTGACTCTAAAGTCTGGTTCGGAGGCTAAAATTACACAAGTGTACACAAATACGGCTGCGATGGATTGGCACTCTGTCTAGGGTGTACCCCGCCTCTTGTCCTAAGCCTCCTGGGATAGGCGTCAGGCGCCCTGCGACCCTGAATACAGGATAAAGCGGTATAGATGATGAGTGAGTGAATGAGTACCCAAGTACGGGAAAAAATAGTAATGTGAACACAGACCGGTGAGGGAGTGGGGAGGGGGAGCAATTGCTCCAGTGTCGATGGTGTATCTCTGGCCTGTTTCACCTCCCCTTTCCTCTAGCATTATGGAAATGGTTATACTGGCCACTGGCATGAATTTCTATATTGAACTATTCTGGCTTCCTGTTGGTTAAGCGGATGCCATTTTGTATATGTATATAGTATTAGGAAAATCATTAGGGTATGTGGTATGAATATTTACCTATGAAAATCATCTTACAGTGGTTTACTCCTTTTATAACACAACTTCCCACGGTTACTCAAGAAAAAAGGTCAGCTTGTCATGTTATCGAGAAATCACACAGCACAACAGGTTGTACAGAGATCCCCTGGCATACGAACTTTCGCCTCAAGAAATAAAATTTAGCGAGAAATTTGCGTCTGCATACAAATTATTTTTAGCATATGAGCGAACCGAATTCAAAACTTGTTTGCATTGGTGAAAAGCAAAGCCAAGTGAGTTTATATGGTGGGTTTTTACATTTTGTGCAAGATTTAGAATGTCATCAAGGACAGTAGCAAGAAGAAAAGGCAGCCACTTTCAGTTTCGTTTTTTTGAAAGCACCCAGTGCCAATCATAAAATAAATTAAGTGAGGTTTAATGTCTATTTATTTTATATTTACTTAATTTACGTACATGTCTTCGCCTACGGAACAGATAAAATTTGCATGCTGAAGTACCACTGTACAAGTTGTTACTATAGAAATGGTAGAATATTCAAATAAGCCCATTACTATTATCACCATGTGACTTGCCTTGCGACAGGAACTACTGTCTGAGGTGTTGTTCTAAAATAAATTAATCAACACGTCTAACCGATCCGAATCAAACTTGCAATTCACACTCTTGTGTCACAGGCGATAAGAGTCGGTAGGGTTTCAAGAAACCCGAAAAAGACGAGACCTGCCTTTAAAACCACACATTTAGTGGGTGAAAAAAATGACATGCAGAAAAAAGATGGTAAGGGAAGGATATATTGAGATGTTTCATTCATAAGCACACATACAGTGTTTATTTATGGAGTATGAGACTATATATAGAGCACAGCCCACGTGATAATTAAATCTTAACACCCCACCACTGACAAGCACACACACACACACTCATTCACAAGCCAGCAGTTTGGAATGAACAGCAGGGTGTTTAAGGACTCGCTTAGATTCACAGTATATCCACACACACAGACCCCTACAGTCAATACCAAATTTATTGGCACCTCTTTACCGATCGAAATTTAATTTTATCTCAAACTACAGTATTTCTCCTCTATTGGTTACAAAAAGAGGTAAATAACAGGACAAATGACAAGATAATTGACACCTCTAAAGATGACCCGCATACCGTCGAAATCCTGCACTGTGGTCAGATCGTATGAAAACCGTGAACACTCTCTACATTTTAGGCAAAAGGAAAGTGAACCTCGAAAGAAACAGACAGAGCTCAAAACCCAGTAAAAATATGGTGGTGGATCAATGAGGCTTTAGAGCTGTTTTTGTGGCTGGTGGTTCAGGGCCTCTTGTGAAGATTGATGACATCGAGAATTTGGTTAAGTACCAGGATATTTTAGCACAAAACTTCTGCCAGGAAGACTTGGCTGCAGACATGGACATGCAGCGTGTCCAAATAAAACGCTATGTCCCAATATGTTTAAGGTCAAATATTCACTCACTGCAGCATGTGCAACTCATTTAATATAATTCCTTTCTGGCAAGTTTTCATATTTCCGGTTTTGACAATTGCCCGAGCACACACACGCACACATCCAAACCACTGGACTAACATGATGAAAAGCTCATATGCATAAACACAACCACGCACAAACTACACAAACCAATCCTTAAACAAATACAATACAGCTTCTATTATTCCATCAGACACACATATAAAGAAGTACAAGAAACGTAGGTCACTCGGTCCACACACACACACACACACACATGCATATATACATATAGACAAGTATGAAAAATATAGAGGCATACACACACAAACACACACATATAGACAAGTAAAAAAAAAAACATCTTAGTCCACATATACAGTATATATGCATGTGTGTGTGTGTGTGTGTGTGTGTGTGTGTGTGTGTGTGTGTGTGTGTAGACAAGTATGCATAATAAAGATCAGTCTATGCACACACACACACGCACACACACACAAAATAGTCCCAGAAACAAAAATAACAGTTTATACTATACACAGATATAGATACGTTTAAGAGACGGTCTATAAAAACCCACACACAAACACACACACACACACATATGCATGTGCATGCATCTATACATATAGAAAAGTATGAATAGACTATGCACACAAACACACACACACACACACAAAGGTGGAAGGCCTGTATGAAACATGCAAACACACACACACACCAACCCATAAACAAAAACAATACAGTTTATACCACACACACACACACATAGGCAAGTATGAACAATATAGATCAGTCTATGCATACAAACACGCAAGTATAAGAAACATAGGTCTACACACATATGCATATATACATATAGACAAATATGAATAATATAAATCAGTCTATGCACACACACACACACACACACACAGGTGACAGGCCTCTATGTTACATGCAAACACACACAGAAACGAAACAAGCCTATGAAAAGATGGGGCTGTCACACATACACACACGCATATATACACACAGGTCTGTCTGTGAGACACGCGCGCGCGCACGCACGCACACACGTGAGCGCGCGCGCGCGTTCTTTTGTATGCACTCTGCAGCTCTGCAGTGAAGCTGGACTGGTCGCGCGCGCCGCCGCTGCACGCAGGCCACCTCTGGATCTCACACAATAACGCAGCGCACATGCGCGCGTGTGTGTGCGCGTGCAGCACGAACCCCCTTTTTGCCATCTTTTCTCCACGGAGCAGAAGCATGGCGAACACACACACACACACACATATACGCACAGACATTCTTCTGCTGGTGGAAACACAGGGTACACACACACACACACATACTGCCACCAGGCGCGCGCGCGCACACACACACACACACACACAAAGAGCAGAAGGAGAACAGGAGGACGAGGATGAGTGCTCCATCCATTTTCTCCGCTCTTTTCCTTTACCTAGGCTGGCGCTGCGATGCCGGATCCCTCCTTCCTCCTCTCCTTTTCTTGCTCCGCGTCTTTCTCTCCTCCTACCGCACGCACGCGCGGGCACACGCATGCGGCGCGTGCACGCACGAGCTCCCCATCACAAGCGCTCCGCCAAATCATGCATCTGTCTTTATTTCTTCTGCTTGCTTTTCTCTTTCTTTTCTATTCTTCTTCAGCAGGAATGACTGTACACACACACACACACACAATCTGATGCGCGCGCGTGCGTGCGCCTTCCTCCTCTTCCCCACCCCCTTTTCTTCCCTGATTTCTCCCCCTCCCTCTCCCTCTCCCTCTGTTCGTGTTTCTTCTTCTTCTTTTTCTTCTTCTTTTCCCTTTTTTTTCCCCTCGTGCAACGGGCACGAGCTATATATAAAACAAAAATTCCACGGCTGAGGGAACGCGAGACACGCACGCTGTGCTGGGGTGGGGTGGGGTGGGGGGTGGGGGGTATATAACGTGTGACAGCTCGATGATTTGCATCTCATTTGCGTATTTGCATATTCTTAAGGTGTATGACGAAGGAAGACCAGAAAGAAATGTGTGAAAGAGAGAGAGGTTAATAAACCATACTGATAGCTACACTTTATGGACAAAAGTATTTGGCCAAACCTGTTAATTAGGACTATAAGGACGTGGTTTGATGAGTTCGGTGTGGAAGAACTTGACTGGCCCTAACACAGAGCCCTGACCTCAACCCCATCAAGCACCTTTAGGACAAACTGAAACATCAGTCGACTATCAGTGTCTGACCTCCTAAATGCTCTACAGAATGAATGGGTACAGAAACACTTCAAAATCCTAACCTAAACCTAATACCTGTTTGTAGTACCTTAGTAGGCAACAACTGGAATTAAGCATTTGTGATGACGCTTTCAAATCACTTTTGGCGAACTCTTCTTTGCAGAATTGTTTTAATTCAGCCACAGTGGAAGGTTTTCCAGCTTGAATTGCCTGTTTAAGGATTCCTGGTCAGTGTCCTGCTGCATAGTGTGCTTGAGCTTGAGGTCACAAATTGATGGCCGGACATTCTCCTTCATGATTTTCTGGTAGGGCGGAGAATTCATGTATCCATCAATTATGTAAAGTCGTCCAGGTCATGAAGCTGCAAAGCTGCCCAAGACCATCACACTACAACCACCATGTATGACTGTTGGTATGTTGTTCTTTGTGTTAGATTTTTACACCAGATGTAATGGGATGCACCCCTTCCAAAAAGTTTTCAAAGTTTCCAACTTTTGTTCTATCAATACACGGAATATTTGCACAAAAGTCTAGCAATAGGGGGCAATTACTTTTTCACACATAGAGAGGTAGGTTTTGATAACTTTTTCCACTAAGAAATTAAATCATCATTTAAAACTGCAATTTGCATTTAATGTTAACTTTGTGTAACATAAAAAATAATCTCAATCATTTAAGTGTGACAAATATGCAAAAAAAATAATTTTCATGGCACTGCATTTCTTGCAATTTTTTATTATTATATAATTATATCAACGTTATCATAGCTCTTAACAGTAGTCTTTAGGTGTACAGTAGCTGTTGCATTCGGCTAAAGGTTGTGGCTTCGCGTGCAGCTAAATGTAAATGGTAAATGTACACTGGTGTTACATCTGAAGTCAGATCCACCACAATAAAGCAGGTACTGAAAGTCTATAAAAGTTAATACAACAAAAATAAAAATAAATAAATAAAAAAACACATAGCTGCCATGTTACTGAGAAACCAGGAAGTGCAAAGTCTTCTGTCCTGAAGACTCTTACATGGTGGGAATCTTACTTTTACAAAGTGTCTACAACCACAACCTTCAATAAATGCGAATCATAATTTCTTATAAAACAACACCTGTGCAGATAAGCCACTAGGAAGCCCCTCCCTCTGTGTTTCACAGTGCATGATGGGATTGAACAAAAAAGTGTCCGCAGGCATTCATTTACCGAATGCAGTCGACCAGTCAGGGTGAACAGTTATGTACAACATCTAAAACAGAAATGTGGAACAGTCTAAGACTTTCACAACAGTATAACCAATATAGCAAATTTAATCTAACACACTAGCACTCTTCTTTTTCATCTGTCTCAATTTTTTCTTCTGTCCCTCAGTTTCTCCCTTCTTCTACATTTCTTTTATGTCCCGTCTTCCATTGTGCTGTAACCATAGCAACCAGGCAGTTTTTTTTTTTTTTCGTGTGTGTGTTTGTGTGTGTGTGTGTGTGTCTATTTTCTTCTTCTTTTCCTATTTCTGCTTGTGCTCCATCTACTGGTATTTGTCATGTGTATGC
The DNA here is from genome assembly GCF_024256425.1 of Clarias gariepinus. Lineage (NCBI taxonomy): Eukaryota > Metazoa > Chordata > Actinopteri > Siluriformes > Clariidae > Clarias > Clarias gariepinus. Next base: position 4,046,188 of record NC_071103.1, on the reverse strand, counting down.
ATGTGGATGTGTCAGCTTCAACGATGCACATATTTCTCCCCACATACCTACACCAGTAAGGACATTTGGTCCTTCTGGCTGTCCATGTATGTTCTACAAAATGCAAAATATTATTACGCTAAAATATATTTAACATACATTTAAAATGGCTACAGTTTCACCCTCTGAATTAAGTACAATAATAAAAGAATGCCTTGATAAAACATTCATACTGCAGTTGTCACTATGGTTACAGGCATTCAAAGCTAAAATCAGCCCAAACCTGGTTTTATGGGGACTTCCATGCGTGGACATAAAAAAAAGAAATGCAGCAACATGACCTATACATAAAGACAATGGCTATCGTCAGTCCGACAAGTGTAGCCTTTGTAAGGCAAAAACTGAACTTTACCTAGCTAGTTATCTTTAGCTTCTTTTCTTTTTTTCTCCAGTTACATCTTACAACACCTACACAAGCTGAATCAGTGACTTAATTTCTAATGTTTCTCATGTAGCTACAGTATGTCCCATTACTATGTTGTTACAGTGATTCTCCCAAATACAGGAACAAAGTTATGTCCAACCATCGAACTTAAGAATTTGGGTTAATTTAGTGTTCCTCATATTGAGAAACGTACACTGTCTGACCAAAATAAGGGTCAAAATATTGCAAGGCATCAAGCAAAAAAAAACATGACATTGAAATAAAAACTGTCCAACACATTATTAAAAGCTGTAGTAGAAGCCAGGCTAGAAGGTGTGGATAGGGAAAAAATGGAGTAGGAGTTATCCTGAAAAAGAAGTTTGTAAGCAATGTTTTGAAAGTGAAAAGAGTCTCAGATTGGGTGATAAGTGTGAAGCTGGAAATTGAAGGTGTGATGTGCAATATTGTTAGTGGTTATGGCCCACAGATAGGATGTGAGTTAGAACATAAGGAGATATTCTGGAGATGCAGAGGGTGCATCCCCAGGGGTGAAAGAATGGTGATTGGTGATTGAATTTTAATGGACATGTTTGGGAAGGGAACAGAGGTGATGAGACTGTAATGGGCAGGTTTGGTCTTCAGGCCAGGAACGCAGAAGCACAGATGGTGGTGGACTTTGCAAAGAGGCTGGAAATGGCAGCCAAATACTTTCTTCCAGAAGAAACATAGGGTGACATATAAGAGAGGCAGCAGAAGCAGTCAGGTGGACTACATCGACTACATGTGCCGACGTTGTAATCTGAAAGAGATCAGTGACTGCAAAGTATTGGTAGGGGCAAATGTAGCCAGACAACACAGAATGGTGGTGTGTAAAATTGCCCTGGCGGTGAGGAAGGTGAAGAGGACAAAGGCAGAGCAGAGGACAAAGGGTGGAAGTTAAAAAAGGAAGAATAATCTTTTCAGGGAGTTAAGACTGGGTGGTCAGGAGGTGCTGACAGTTGACTGGACAACTACAGTGAGGTGATCAGGGAGACATTTAGGAGGAAACTTGGTACATCAGTAAATGGGAAAAGTAGACAAGGAAACTTGGTGGCAGAACGAGAAAGTCCAGAAGTAAATACAGAGAAAGGGGTTAGCTTAGAAGAAGTGGGATACGGAAAGTAGACAGGAGTAAGGGGATGCAGTGTGAAAGTAAAGGTAGAGGTGGCAAAGGCCAAACAAAGAGCATATGAGGACTTATATGCTAGGTTAGACAGTAAGGAGGCAGAGGTATATCTGTATATATCAGGTTGGCGAGGCAAAGAGATAGAGATGGGAATGATGTGCAGCCACTTAGAGTGATTATAGAGAGGGATGGAAATGTACTGACACGTGCCAGGAGACTGATGGGAACGTGGAAGAGGTACTTTACATGGGAAAAATAAAAGAGAACGAAGAGTAGACAAGGTGACTGTTCTGGAGCAGAAAGTAGGAAAAAAGTAAGAGTAAGGTGAGGAGGGCATTTAAGAGGATGAAGAGTGAAAAGGCAGTTGGTCCAGATGACATATTTGTGGAGATATAGAAGTGCATAGGAGGGGTGGCAGTGGAGTTTCTGACTAGTCGGTTTAACAAGATTTATAGAGTAAGATTGTGTCTTTGTAGATTTGGAGAAAGCATATGACGCGGTGCCGAGAGAGAAGCTGTGGTATTGTATGAGGAAGTCTGGAGTGGCAGAAAAGTATGTTAGCGTGGTGAGGGGCATGTATGAGAGCTGTAGGACAGATGTGCTGTAGGTGTGACAGAAGAGTTCCAGGTGGAGGTGGATCTGCATCAAACATTGGTTTTGAGCCCCTTCTTGTTTGCTCTGGTGATTGAGGGGATGTCAGATGAGGTTAGACTGGAGTCTCCATGGACTATGATGTTTGCAGATGACATTGTGCTTTGTAACGAGAGCAAGAAAAGGTGGAGGAAGCGGGAAAAAATCCCCCCCAAAAAAGAAGACGTTTGTGAATAAGAAGGACCCAAGTGGAACGGTAAAGCAGGGAGCAGAGGTAAAGAAGGTGCAGGACTTAGGGTTAATGGTCCAGAGCAAGGAGAGTGTGGAATGGAGGTAAAATGGCAGGCAGATTGGAAGGGGTGGAGAAAAGTGTCAGATGTGTTGTATGATAAAAGAGTATCAGCAAAAATGAAAGGAAAAGTGTACAAAACAGTGGTAAGATCAGCTATGCTCTATGGCGTAGAGAAAGTGGGACTGATAAAAAGACAGGAGGCAGAGCTGGACGTAGCATAGGTAAGGATGATGAGATTCTCTTTGGGAGTGACAAAGATGGATAGGACCAAGAATAAGTCCATCAGAGGGACAACCCATGTTAGATGTTTTGGAGATAAAATAAGTGTTGCCAGATTGAGGTGGTTTAGACATGTTCAGAGGAGAGACTGTGAGCACATTGGTAGAAGGATGCTGAGGTTGGAACTGCCAGGCAGGAGGTCTAGAAGAAAACCAAAGAGGAGATTTGTGGATGCAGTGAGGGAGGACATGAAGTTAGTTGGTGCAAGAAAAGAGGATGCAAAGGATAGGGTTAGATGGAGGCAGATGATTCGCTGTGGCGGCCCTGAAAGGGAATAGCTGAAAGACGAAGAAGAAGAAGAGTATGGATAGATGCTGAACCATTAGCCTCATGGTAGAAATGCACATGAAGCGATGCACCCTTCATGCATAGTGCCAGCTGTACAAGCTTCTGGAGACACTGTTATGATCTGGGGTTCCTTAGTTGCTCAGGTCTAGGCTTAGCAACATTATGTGGCAATAAAATGAAGAAAGCTGACTATCTGAATGTCCTGATTGACCAGGTTATTACATCTATGGACACAGACATATTCCAGGACACAAAATGCAAACAAGTGGAATTATTTAGACCACCATATTGTGTGCTGTAATCAAAGATATAGGAAGTCTTATAGTCCTGGCAGAGGTCGTCTTGCCCTGGTGGTGTACTGTATATTCATATTTTGTTTTTACTTTCTTTACCAAAAAATGTTTGTATTTAATCATGTAACATATAGCTAGGTTAGATAGCTAACTAGGGGGCTCGGTGGTTAAGGTGTTGGACTACTGATCAGGAGGTCCACCAGTTCGAGCCCTGACACTGCCAGGTTGCCACTGTATCTCAGATACAAGCAGGTATCAAGCTGGCAAGCCAAGCCAACCCCGTTAGTAACTGCCACAAAAATGACAGATATACCTCTAGGGTAGTGAGTACCTTAACTACCGGATGGCATGAAGACGAACCAGAACGTTAACTGGACTGAAAAATTGGTAGCTAGCATAGCCATAACAAAATATAGAATAAATGAATTCGCTGTATATATTTCATTATGTACAAAGAGTTCTTACACTAAATATGCATCCTAAGTTGATTTGAGAATAACGCTCTTTAACCAATTTCCATGCATTACGTTCATTTTTTTTAAGTGGCCAGGATGGAGCTGTTTTCCGAGGACCTTATATTTTCTCATGATTCATTATAAGAACTTGTGAAAGGGTTCTTAAGATCATGGTTGGTGGGGTCATAGGATCAGCAAAGGTCATGACCCAGAACACACTTCAGAAACTAATGTGGAACAGATGCCAACAAACAACATCCAGGTAATTAAACTCAAATGCGTTTTAATAACAAACCTTTTGCAAGCAGCATGTCCATAAGCACTGTTCCAGATGAACCATGTATAAAAAAAACTATTATCTTGGTAAATATGGGTGTGTTTTTTTCCAAAATTGCAACAACTAGCACTTAGGGTTACTATTTCCTATTAAATTAGAAATGAGCGTGTTTAGGGATTGGCGAACATACGGTTGACATGTATTAGCTAGCAAAGTCATTTTTAATGTCTTATATATATACACTTACCATACACATTATTAGGAACACCTGGACACATGCTTATTCATACAATTAGTCGATCGCAAGGCAGCAGCGCAATGTACGAAATCATGCAAATTTTGAAGTCAACATTCAGATGTAACATGTTTTAACGCAAAATAGTCTCAAAACTTTAGGAATGCTTCAAGTTGACTGGCAGACTAAACTAACTCATATAAACACTCTTTTGGAAAGAAAACCACCTCAGAACATGCAACACGTCAAGACTTAAAGTGGATGGGCTACAAAAGCAAACCATCTAAAGTCAGCCAAGAACAGGATTCTGAGGACCGCATGTTCATGGTTCATGCAGTCAACAGCATGAATCAACGGACACAGCCTGATTGGGTCAAATGTTAAGATGGTTAAGATGGTGCAACAGTGTGGGGAATGTTCTCCCGGCACATCCCTCAATACAAATCAAGTGTGTGCGGAATGCCCAAACTTTTCCTGTATCGTGGCTGCAAAATGCACATCCATTTATGGCCACGATTTACCCATGACTCTTTCAAGCAGGATAACGTCACAAAATAGTCTCAAACTGGTTTAAAAATCCGTAGAGATTTCCAGCGTATGCAACAACAAACAAAAATCCAGTAATAATAATAATAATAAGACACACCAATGGCAAAACCTCAATTTGTAGAACTAAGAGGTCTCACACAGCATTAATATGGTGTTCCAAATAAAGTGATGGGTATATATGCACTTAATATACACACACACTGTACAGTTAATAACAAGACATGGGCCAAACACAACTTTAATTTATTTATTAATAAGTGTAACTAGTCAACAGTGTACAGCTCAAATCACAGATTAGCATAGCGTCAACAACACAGACATTAATGAACTGTACAGTGTGTGTGTAGTAGGCATGTGCCGATGACTAAGGGTGCAACATGCCGCGGTATTCAACACTGCTGACATAAAATCCAGTCAGAAGGTGAGGCTCGTTCTGCACGTCTCGGTCGCAGTGCTGCACGAGGACAGCTGGCGTATAATAGTCCTTATTTCGGAGCATGTGAACTGTGGGTCCATTTTAGAACAGGCGTGAGATGAATCAATTCTTTTTAACGTTAACTACAACAGAACTTCAGACCTATTCTGGTTATATGAAATGTTTAATATCGGCACATGCCTGGTGTGTAGCAGTATATAAATTACACATTTTTAATATTTAAGAGTTGGAAGCATAGGAATGGACTTTGAATGTTGAAGTGTGTGTGTGTGCATGCATGTACATAGCGTCCAAAATTTCAGAGTGCACTACCAAGCAAACATGAATGCAATTTCAATACTACTAATAACACTCACGGCATGTCCTAAATCACAACTTTTTTTTTTTTTTTTTTTTAACTATCTTTGGAGTCCACTATTTTGTCAAAGCATATCAAGAGCACACGCACACACAGGAGTTCCCACAATGCCCTACAACAGGACAGAGTCCGGGAATTGTACCCCATAATGCCCCATGACCCATGTAGTCATTAGGGTGTACACGTCCATAGGTGAGACTTTTGTGATGTGGCCTATATAGCAGAGAGGAGTGCACTCGGATTTTTGGACCCAGCTATTTATACTGTACAGTGTCAGTCCTGCAGTGTTTACACACACACACACACACACACACACACACACACACACACACACACAGAGGACCATGGTTTCCTAAACAATCTTCTTCACATCATCAGGTAGATCATGAGGCTCATCTGCTTGGTTTCTTCACCTGCATGTACACACACACACACAATTGCAATTAACCTCAGCGAAACAGTATTACAATACACTCAATAGCAATTAAACAAGCAAGGTAAACTAAGGTTGGTACTAGTTAGTTTGGTATTCACCTACAATTTTCTCTCTGTCGGTTAAAGGATAAATTGCAAAAAAAAAAAAAAAAAATCAGTGACCAGCGATACATTGGCACTAAAGCTGCTACCTATAACCTTGCTAGATGTGATGCAGCACTATACAAAGTGGAGTCACTGTGACTACGCTAAAAGTTCTCACATTATTTAGACACCAGTGAGCTAAAACTGGGGACTCCTTGAAAGAGGTCCGTTTTTTAAAACCTTTGTGACTGATAAAGTTCTGTTCCATGTTAAAAGACGTTCTTGCGTGCGTCGTCAATATGTATTAGAACAAGCAACATCTGAGCTGCTGCTAAAAAAAATTTATAACATTTTTTGACCAGTCAAAACTAAGAATTCAGAGTTACTGAAGATAGCTAGGTGTTTTTACGTTATGCAAAAAGGGCGGGCCATTGGATTAAAGTGAATAAATAAACTAGCAGTTCAATAGGCTGTGATAAAATTACTAAAGTAGGTTATTTAGAAATTTGGCTCAGCTAATAATTTACCAGTCATAGCGGGGGCGGTGGGGGGGTCGAGGAGAGGATGAGGGGTTGGAGTTCGGTGGAGCAGGTAAGGCCAGTTGTCCTGCCGCTGTCCTTCGGCTCCGTCCATAATCCAGGCCACGGGCATTAGGACTCATGTAGCGCCCCACCCCCCTCCTGAATTCTTCATCAAAAGCTTCAGCTTCACCTGAGGCAAAAATCAAGAAAGACAGAGACAAGATACACAGATAATGGGGGGGGGGGGGGGGGGGGAGTAACATTGTTAAAATAGTCAACAAGAAACTTTAATTTAAATTTAATAACTTAATTAAATTATTTAAACTTGAAACAGAGTCAGAAATTGGCAGACGTTATACAAAGAACAAGCTGGATCTCAAATGAAATTCTACGACCATACATACAAACGTATTTTTTAATCTACAAGATTAGCATAAATTACACGACGTTTCAGCCGGTTTTAGCTGATACACATTAGAGTCAGAAAGGCACGGGAAAACCGGTGTCGCACTCACTTTCTTCAAGGTTGATAAAGTCTTGTCGGTGCTCGTGATCCCCAGTGTGTGCGTTTCTGGAGCGTTCCATCACGTGAGCTCGATCTCCGATATGGTGGCCAATGGACATCCGCTCCATTCCGCTCTCACTGTCACGCAACGATTGACGCGTCTCTCTGATCTACCCACGCACAAATAAAGAAAACCATTACAAAAGAAAGGTATGAAAAGTAGTGTGTGTGTGTGTGTCCTCCAAGTGATGTTCTAACTTCTCAGAGACATTGTTGTTAGAGCATGTGTGTGTAATATCATGGAATTTACATAGAACAGGTTTGTGTCCTCATAATGTCATTAATTCCGGAATGTGTGAAAGATTTATTAAATTGGCACACTGCGTCATCACAGTCTAATATATGAACCCTGTTTAAAATAATAGGAATGTGACAGTATGTGCTGGTGCGTCATCATAATTATAAAAGTATGTGTGCACCCAAGCGCACATCGTGGGCAGTGGAGTGGGTAGAGGCAAAAGAGAAAGAAAGCAAGAGAGAGAGAGAGACCAAGATACCTCTAGGTGATGTTCTAATTTCTCAAAGCTGCTGCTTGAACAGCATGTGTGTAGAGTAGTATGGAAAGTCCATGGAAAACTGTTGTGTTCTTACACTGTCATGATTATAAGAATGTGTAAGTATGAATTGAGAGATTCCATAAACCAATTGTAATATACGTGCATAATGTGAGTCCCCATAAAGCAGGTATGTGACAGTGTTCGCTTGTGCATCAAAGTAATTACAAAAGGGTGTTTGTACACACACACGCCGATGGGTGGGTCGAAACACAAACCCCTCCAAGTGGCGTTTTAATTTCTAAAGGTTGTAGGAGTGTGTTTGTGTAGGATCATGATAACAGAGTTCCCATAAAGCACATTGTGTGGGTCTGTGTGTGTGCGAAAGACCCCTCCAAGTGATGTTCTAATTATTCCGAAACGCTTTAGTAAAACAGTTAAGTGTCGCCAAAATGTTTTAAATCACAAGAATGAGGGTAGGAGAGACCCTTCTAAGTGACATTGTAATTGCTCAAAGCCACTTTTAAACGTGCACGTGTGTGGTATCTCAAACTAAGGGACCAACTAAAGCTTGTGTCCTCATAATGTCCCTTTTGTGTGTGTGTGTGTGTGTGTGTGTGTGTGTGTGTGTGCATGCGTGTCTCACCCCTCCAGGTGCTGTTCTGATTTCTCTGGTTTGCTGGTACACTTTCGGGGCTCCGGAGTCACTGCTATACGAGATGACTGTGGAGGAGGAGAACGACTGACATGATGGAGAACCGGAGAACCTATCCTGTAGAAGACACAGACACATGCATGCATTAACAAAAACCATTCAAACATAAATTCATAAAACACACAAAAATGCTCACGCTTACACACAAACAGACTCAAGTATGGAGGCATTTCCAATATGCAAATGCACACACAACTGGTGTGTACCGTATGTGTGATGTCACTTACCATGTTCTCCATCATGCTGTTCATCATTCCGAACATATCCATGAATCCTCCTCCCTGCAGCACACACCAAGAACATTATAATTCTACATACACATTTGTCATTAGCCAAATTTGTATCATGTTTAATGGCATCAACGTACATGTTTATCTGTACTGAAAAAAACACAGAAGCTGAAATCCAAGTTGTGCAAAATCACAATCAGGCTTCGTCATCATTAAGGTTCCAAATCACACAAACAATCCTGACGTTGACGCAGAGCATTTAAGTGGCAAAAAGGACAAAAAAGTGGAATACTGTTCTCTTACCATTCCCATCATACCGAAGGGAGCCAAAGCACCAGTCTGAGGCTACAAAAAACATGGACATTAATAAACAGATAATTCTGGACATATACACACAAATACAAAAAAAACAATCTTTAGTATTTATAATGCAATGTTTCATTTTTGTTTTGTCCCTCATTTAGCATCCGTCATCACATGATTACATCAGTCGGGGTGTACAATCTTGATGCTAACTCTCAGGAAAAGCGTTTCCAGGATTTGGAGACAGGTGTGTTTACCTGTACTTGCATGGGAGTTCGGGCCGACTGGATCTGGGGAGTCAGGGGAAACGGTTCGAACCCGAACGACCCAAACACGCTCCTCATCTGGCGACGATGTGCTGCGAATGGGTCCCTGAAAGGGGGAAAAATAATAAAATCAATCAATCAACACTCAGAACAATGTTACGATAAGAATTCAAAATAAGATGAGGCCATATGGAGTATCTTAAAGTTAGACTCCATCTTTTTTGATTAACGGTTTTAAAAATAGATGATAGAATTTCTAATAAGCCAATAAAAATTATACCGTAGTAAAGATATAAAGCAAGATATAGAAACCTGGAATTGAAGTTTTGAACAAGCTAGGACTTTACATCAACATCATTTTTCTTTTAATTTCGACTTAACTTTAAAGCCATCATTATTTTTAAATTTCTGGCCAATTCAACTTCATGTAAATATTTTACCTTAACTCACCATCCAAGCTAACAAAAACAGAGCTAAATGTATACAATATTAGCTTATAATTCCTTTTCCTGAAAGTTGAGTTCAGTTAACTGGTTTACTGGTTATCAGCTACACTTTCCCAACTTTGTTGTAAAATTCTGTGTCAATATTGTCGCCAGCCAAACCAAACATTTATGCAACACAAACTTTATCAATTTCCTTGTGCGTCACACAACAAACTCGGTATGATTCGAACGATGTTCGCTGTTCTGAACAAACTGTATTTTTAACGCCAAACAACGTGTCCTGTGTAAACGCTCCTGAAAACAATTCGCAAATTTATTTGTTTGATAAAAAATTCATCCTAATGATGACGAAAAACAAATTCGTACGCACTCCATTCAAAAATATATATGTATATATATTAAGTTGACATAATCAGCATCCTTACACATAAATTTACGTAAATCTACAAACAAATTCGTCCATTTTTTTTAAGAAAATTTCAACTTGTGAGATAAAGTGAAAGAATTTTTTTTTTTTAACGAATAAATAATAAAGAGATTCGAAAAGTCACTCACATGATGTACGGATTGTCATCGACATCGTCCAGAAAGCGGAACATCTCGTGTGCAGTCGGAATTCGCGTAAATTCGTAGCAAAATAAATTCGAATTCGCGTGACGCAGGCGGAGCAAAACAACTGCAGGTCAGGGCGACGCGATTACTAATGGACGGGGGCTGCTTTCTCTCTTTTCCTCCCACTTTTAATTCAAAAATTGATTTCGGAAATTGGCAGAACGAAATATACAACCCGGAAGTGCGACAACAACGCCGCGGTGTGGGAGAACATTTACGACTGTTGTCATTCAACACAATAAACAAAACAGCCCGAGCTAGCTAGTTAGCATATTCGCATTAGCGCAAACAATCGCACGGGAGGGAGAGGGGGGAAAAAAGGACACCCAAACAACAACAACCGATTTAAACGTGCAACTAGCAACAAGCTAAATCAGGACAAAGCTATGATAAAACGAGCTAATTGAATGAAAGGTCTGGGTGGTTTTTTTTTTTTTTTTTCGTTAAACGAGTGAACCTGAAAGAAGAACAAACGTCAGTGCGACAAAGGAAGCCCAAAACATGAACCCAGCTAAAGCTATTACTAGCTCGATTAGCTAACAAGAGAGAAAAAACAGACGCCGCGAGGTGTGGAGGAGACGCCAAAGAGTTCTCAGGTCCAGCTCTTTCCCGCAAACGATGATAAAAACAAGCAGAAATGCAAATATGCTCCAAAAACCAGGCCCCAGCCTGCAGCTAAACGTTAAACACACGAGGAAGCAGGAGACTCCAAGACACGCGTCACGGAGAAAATAAAAGTCCTGCGTTTAAACGGCGTTAAACTCCTGGACCTAAATGAATACCGAAGAGTCGTTGGCAACACGAAGCTCAAAGCTGGACCAGAAATCTAAAAAGAAAAAATATTCTGTGATGACAGAGTTTATCTTTGGGGGTTGTTTTCGAACACTGTTCCACTGTTTTATTTTTGAATACTGTTGCATGAAAAAAAATAAACACTTTTTATTTAAACTCATATTTACAACATATTTATCGCTTTTGTATTTTCCTGAAAGGTTCCAAATACTCATTCTCACTCACTCAATCGTCTGTACCGCATTACTCTGTATACAGGGTCGCGGGGAGCCAGGAGCCTACTTAGGGTACAAGGTGAGGAAGGGGTGCCAGTCCATCGCATGGCACACACACACACAGACTCTCATTCACACACTACAGGCAATTTGGAAATGCCAATCAGCCTAATCTGAATGTATTTGAACTGTGGGAGGAAAACAAAGCACCCGGAGGAAATCCACCAAGCATACAGAGCCGAGGGGGAGAATTGAATCTGGACCCAGGACTTGCAAGGCGACAGTACTAACTGGTGCTTGCCAAGTTCCAAATACTTGAAATGTATCTAGAAGTGCATTTGTCGCAGTGCAAAATAATATAATTTTCTTTTGAGTCTGGAAAGCTGCTTTGTGACAATGACTATTGTTAATAGTCTATACAAATAAAATTTTAATAAATTGTACATACTGTATATATATATATATATATATATATATATACATACAGTGGAGCAAAAACTATTTAATCAGTCACCAGTTGTGCAAGTTCTCAGACTTAAAAAGATAAGAGAGGCCTGTAATTTTAATCATAGGTATATCTTAACTATGAGAGAAAAATAAAGAAGAAGAAAAATCCTGAAATCACTTTTTTTTTTTTCTAATGAATTAATTGGTAAATTCCTCCACCATTGCCAAGACCAAAGAGCTGTCACAAAATTGTAGATCTGCATAAGGCTGGGAAGACTATATATGCAAAATAGGTAAGCAGCTTGATGTGAAGAAATCCACTGTGGGAGCAATTATTAGAAAATGAAAGACATACAAGACCACTGATAATCTCCCTCAATCTGGGGCTCCACACCATATCTCACCCCGTGAATGACCTGCAGAGAGCTGGGACCAAAGTAACAAAGGCTACCACAGGAACACAAATACTTAATTTTCACCATAATTTGCAAATAAATTCTTTAAAAATCCTACAATGTGATTTTCTAGATTTTTTATTTTATTTTGTCTCTCATAGTTGAGGTATACCTATGATGAAAATTACAGGCCTTTGTTATCTTTTTAAGTGGGAAAACTTGCACAATTGGTGGCTGACTATATACTTTTTTGCCCCACTGTATATCATAAGGACCTGACCCATGAAAGAAATTTCAAAGCACTTTTATAAGTCACTTGGTTGGGACCATCTGCAAAAATGCCTAGATATAAAATATAAACATTTATTTATTGATTGATCTTGTCTTGCCTTATTCACATCTAAAATATTTATTGTTTGTCTGTTTAATTGTATTAGCTTACTTGTTTATTTTTTTGTTAATATACTTTTTAACTTATTATAATTATGTATTTGCCAGAATAAATCAGAATCTGTATGTCTGTTAGTTTGTTTGCTTACAACTTAACATTTTTGATAGAAATATGAACATTTAAGGGTGCCATGGTGTGCAAGTCTGCACAGCTAAGTTTCTTTCTTTTTTTTTTTTTTTATACGTTTGTGGTTAAAGTGTTGCAGTTCCTCTATAATCCTACAGGTGTCAAAATTAGACAGGACACATTGGCAGGCAGCACAGCACTACAGCATCCTGTGTGTTAAGGATTGTAACTATATATAGTATATTTTTGATATTGTGACTTTTTTCTTCTTGCTCTTTAACTGAAGCTCGAAGAAAAAAAAAAGAAAATGATGCCTAAAGCTGCCAGCACTTTTACTTTGAAGGATGTAAAAACCCTAGCGCTTTTGATGTTTATTTCACTCAGCTGGAAATGTGACTCGGTCACATTTCGTGTATAAAACAAATGAAAATGAATCGAGGTTTTATGCAGCTGTTAGAACTCTTGCAGGCTGCACGCCATAAAAAGCCACAAAAAGCCGGCGATTACTATTGTGCGGAACGGTATCAGTGCGCATGCGCGAACCTCAATGTGCGGCGCTGCTGGGTTGTGTGCGCGCGTGCGCCCCGCCTCCCTCTGACTGAGCAGAGTTTCCTCAGGGGATGTTTCATGAAGTAGCATAAACCAACACTTTACTAAATTAATTATAATTTCTATATATACATATAATAACGAACACGACTACATGTCTCTTGTATGTTCCATGTAACCTAAAGCTAATAATGTATAACTTGATAATAATGTATAAAATCCATTAAAGTAAGTGTCTTGTTTTTGGTTAGCATAAGCATTGATGGGAAAAGAGTTTGTAGTAATGTCTGTCCATTTGTATGGCAGAACTTTTTAATACATAAAAATAAAATGTAAGGTTGAGTATCTTATGCCTTGTTTACACTAAGTTGTACATCGTTCGTCGTCAGTTAAATTTCTATTCGGTAATCCGAGAATCAATTACAGATGAGAATTCGAAAAGTAGATCGGATAAAGAGCCATTTAGTCAGAAATCAGATCCAGCGTGTTAAAATTTACTTCAGCGCTGTTATTTTAGCAGTGAAAATATAAACTAATCCCAGTAAAAATATTCAGTTTAGCTTTTCTAATTAATATCTATTGGTGTTTGTTCACATTAAGCAAGTAGCTTATTAGTAGCTAATTATAAATCTGGCACATAACTGTTTATAACATCGCTTTTACTTAACATTTTGATTTCACTTATGGCGCAAGTTAAACTTTAGGCAGATATCTAAATACTGCAGAAGTTTTAATAAAGTCTGTCCAGCCAGGTTTGCATGATGCTGTGACATAATCTGGCTGGCAGACATGCATACAGACACAAATTTATGAATTTTATGAACAACGCATGAAACGTGAAGATGTCACTGAAAGATCAAGTTCTAACCAATGTACAGACGAAACCTCTTTTATTTATAAAGTTATTGTGACATTTTCTATATGTATGTATAGGTAAGTTGTAAGCAAGGATTGGTCTTTGTCATTCCCTCAGTGTTGTCACCACCACCACCACCATGCTTTACAAGTTCATGACTGAAGCACAGTAAACTTTGCAAACAAATACCTTTGGTTCTTGCTTTAAGGAGCGAGGGGAGGTTAAACCCATTATGTAAAGTTCAGAGGTATGAACTATGCGAGTAATCTAAGTAACCTAACAGGGAAGTGCAGAACATCAAGTTTAGGGCCAACGTAGCATAAGAGAGACTACAGAAACAATCCAGGGTGTATATTTTACATCCATATTTTGCACAGAAACGCACCACAACTCTCTAAAATAAGAGCATTGTTATAACATTTTAATTGTCATGCTGCTGCCATGAACAATATCATACGCCCCCTAGTGGCCACGTCTAATAGCCAGCCATTGAGAAAGAGAGAGATAAAAAGACTTGAAGAGACAGATAGAAAAAGAGAGGGGTAGAAAGACATACAGTAAGAGAACAGAGAGTACAAACTAATTACAATTAGAAACAAATAAATTAGACAAGCACTGAGAGTAAAATATTTGAGCTATTGGGAAACACAAACTAAACTGTAGAGTAACGCCAGGCCAAGAAACACCCTGACAAAGTGAAGATTTGGCGTAGAGACTCTGCAACATAGACAGTCCTGGCTGCCTCAAGAGGAGAGACTCTAAAAAAATGAAGAGACTTTGACTATGACACTGAGCAGCACTTCCTCAGTGAATGCCCTAAATGTCACCACATTCAATAAAATCATCCCCAAATTTAACTGCCTCCCAGACCCAGACAAACTGCCCCACCTACTTTTTTCGCTGTAGCCTACAAGAGACTATGGGCACAAGGTGGGGTACATCTTGGACAGGCTGCTAATAAATTACAGGGCATACACACACACAGGCAATTTGGGAATTCCAGTTAACTTAATCTGCATGTCTTCGGACTGGGGGAGGAAACCGGAGTACCCAGAGGGAACCCACCATGCAACCCACCAACCCATCTGGTGGTGCGAGGTCACAGGGCTAACCACTAACCCACTGTGTTGCCGTTATTAATAGTAGTGGTAATAATAGTAGTATTTATTATATATATATATATATATATATATTTATTTCTGCTGTTATCTTGTGACTTGTGTCTGAGCTTTGTCGATATCAGTGTCCATATTTGTCATGCTAAAAAAGCACCCTTTGAACCTTGAGAGAGAAATAAAAGGACATCAAGAGTGAGAGAGAGAGAGAGGTGGAGCAAGAGAAAGGTTGACACAGCTAGCCAGGGAGAGGGAGGGACGGGATACAGTAAAACTGGTTTGAGAGACTTGAAGAGACCAAACGTGGATAATAGCGTGGAGTAAGAGAGGTGCAGAGGTAAAAATGCTGAAGGCAAGCTGACAGCATCTCCCTCTCTCTCTCTCTCTCTCTCTCTCTCCTGCTCTCACACACATACACAGGTAAGTCACACTGAATCATCATCTATCTGTGTGTCATGCTGTTTCAGAAGGATTACTCGAGACCCTAAAGTAACTGTCTTTATTTCCCTCTTTCATTCTCGTTCACTCATTTTATTTCGCACGTTTCTTATAGAAGTCAGATTAGATTAATGTATGTGTGTGTGTGTGTGTGTGTGTTTGTTAATGTTTTTCTTCGGTAATAAAAATGCAGTCAGACAGGTTTGGCTCTTCTGACACGTTGACATACAGGAAAACCCGGACCTGTTCTGCGCGTGCGTGCGTGCGTGCGTGCGTGTGTGTGTGCGCGTGTGTGTTTTGAGTGGCCTAATTTGTAGACAATATATAAGTTATTTCAGTAAAACACCCTAGGTAAATAAAATATTCTGACACTTAGAGGTTAGACCATTTCCACAACACACACGAATACACACACATACACACACCCTTAGTGCAGCAGTGTTGTAATTTAAGGCTTTAGTTCGAGGTGTGTCTTTTGTTGTGACCCTAAACACACTCAATAGTGTTGCTGGTATTTTATTAAAGGAACAGTTTAGCCAACTGAGACACGACAGTCGCTGAGATCTGCTTTGTTTCCTGATTTAACTTTATGCTTAATGATTCCTCCGTATAGTTGTGTAATTAATACGTCAATAAGTAAATAAACCGCACTTTCAAACTTTCACTTTGGGTTCAGCAGGTGTTAGAATTGTTTCACATTTGTTGTACGAGACCTAGAAATGCTTGAAATATAAAAATCTGTTTTTTAATGGGTGATATCTGACTCATGAGAATTATGGGATGTTGTCGTTATGCTGTTGATGTAGCTTACTGCGCTGTGACATCTATTGAATATACGAATAACGAGGTTGTATTCTCAAATCTGATTGGTCACAGGGCTGATCTTTATTTATGTTATTCAGTGTAATATGTTAATTGTTTCTATGACAACATTGTACTTGCATAGCGGATGCTTGAAGTAAAGTAAAAAAAAATGTCATAGTTTATGCAGTAATGTTTTCTTCAGATGGAGAAAGGAGTCTCCAGTGTCAGGACTTCGTAAGAGTCTTTTGCGTTGTTTGCGTAACATGACAAGCTTTTAAAAAACTTTTATATCTTCTGCATCAAGTCTACACCTTAGGTCTCAGCGTAGCCACGTAGTCCTCCTGCGTAGTCCACGTGCACCTCCCCAAAATTGTAACTATACGTCACACTAACTCTGATTTGTCCCCCTGGTAGCAATGCATTTCCAGTTTCCTGTATTTATGTTTTTATTCTATTTTATTCCATTTTTCTTCCTTTTTGCTTTTTTCCAATTTTGCCAAAAAACTTCACCAGACAGAGACAAAGAGACCCAGCACAATGGCATAGAAACCCCACGGCCAACTAGTGGTTTTCAGGTGTAATTGCAGAGCGAAACAGAGCAAAAAACAAAACAAAAAGAACTTAAAACTAGTTTCTCAGCATTTACAGGAACTATAATTGGATATAGCTCGATTGGTGTTCTTTAATATATGTAAATATTACAATATTTGTGAAAAAATTTTTACTCTAATCCACAGTTATAATCCAAGTTTTTTCATGATGTACAGCTAAATGAGGATCTGTTAGCCCGTGTGTGTGTGTATCGAGGGAAAGCACAAGACCTGATCTTTTCATCTGTGTCATTCAGCTGTGTTGTATTTGCTTAAATGCTTGATAACAGTCACAAAGCAAAAAAAACAGAAATGTAAACAGGAGTGTGTGTGTGAGAGACATAGTGTGTGAATAAACGTTGTGTGGTTTTAATACAGAATGGCGTCTACAACCAGCTCTCAGGAATACACATTGTGTGCATCAGGAGACACACTGTGTAGTGAGTTATAATTATAATAATAATAATAATAATAATAATAATAATAATATTCAGTGATGCATACTGATTTCTGTGTATCTGCATTCCTGCAGAGATCCGTGTTTACGAGCAGGAAGTGATCATCGTTCCTGTGTTGCTGTTGCTCAGTTTTGTCGTGATACTCGGGATCCTCCTTCTGTTGCGCTTTTGTCCTGAAAAGGTACACAAAGTGCGCCCTAGGAACACGTGGCAGAAAAGCCGCGGCCCCGTCAGGATCGTGAACGGGATCGACGGTAAGAGACACACAGTGGCAAAGTCACTTTTATTTATTATTTTTTATTTATTCTAAAAAACATTCCCACTTATATTTGGCAGATCCACGTCTATTTACCATGATAGACTTATAACATAATAGATCGAGATTCCAAATACCATTTTTTTGAGTTAGGTTATAAGTCGAATGCCAATTAGTACTATATGCAGTAATATAAACATAAGGGTTATGTTTATAATACTAGAGAATAAGTTGTTTTTCTGAATTTGGTTCTCGCCTTGCAGCTCCAGCGGGTCTGAATGCTTTAGAAGGAGAGAGTATACCGCTAGATCACACGCCATCCTACTCCACGTTCACGTCATCACTGCGTGCCGGTGGTGCCGCCCGTGGCATTGACAATCCCATCTTCAGCAATGCTGCCCTGCTGAACCCACGCGAGGCCCCGCGCCAGCGCCTTCCCGAGAAGTTCAAGCTCGTGACGTCGCTGCCTGCCGCATTCGCTCTGAGGTCGGACGCCAAGGTGTCGCGCTACAGAGCACGCATGGAGAACCGCAACGTGGTGCTGCATGTCCTCAATGGTGAGTGCGAGGATTTGTCCTGTGCATCATGTTCTCCGAGGTACCCTGCCTGATAGATAGATAGATAGATAGATAGATAGATAGATAGATAGATAGATAGATAGATATCTAGCATCTCAGTATGCACAACATTTGGTCCCCCTCTTTGTCTCTCTTTACCTGTCTGTCAGACTCAGCAAGTGAGACGGAGTGTCAGACCTTCCTTGGCTTTGCGTCTTTCCTGTCTCAGTTGGGTCCTCACCCGTTCCTGCCCGAGCTGATTGGCGTTGTTTCCCTTCGAGCACCACTCATCATGGTCATGGAGGAACTCGAGAACCAGGACCTGCTCAGCTATCTGTGGAAGTGCAGACAGGTGAGAAACTGTACTATACACTCAAACACAGAGACAGACAGGTGAAAAAAAGTATTATACACTCACAGAGAGACAGACAGGCTATGGACCTTATTATACACTCACACAGAGAGACAGACAGGCAAGGGACCGTATTATACACTCTTACAGAGAGAGACAGACAGGTGAGAAAATGTATTATACACACACAGAGAGACAGAGAGACAGACAGGCAAGGGACCATATTATACACCCGCACAGAGAGAGACAGACAGGTGGAAAAGTATTATACACTCAAACAGAGAGACAGACAGGCAAGGGACCGTATTATACACTCACACAGAGAGAGAGACAGGCAAGGGACCATATCATACACCCGCACAGAGAGAGACAGACAGGTGGAAAAGTATTATACACTCAAACAGAGAGACAGACAGGCAAGGGACCGTATTATACAATCTTACAGAGAGAGACAGACAGGTGGAAAAGTATTATACACTCACAGAGAGACAGACAGGCAAGAGACCGTATTATACATGTACACAGAGAGACAGACAGGTGAGGATTCATATTATACACTCTCACAGAGAGAGACAGACAGGTAAGAAAATGTATTATACACGCACAGAGAGACAGACAGGCAAGGGACCGTATTATACACTCACACAGAGAGACAGACAGGCAAGGGACTGTATTATACACTCGCACAGAGAGAGACAGACAGGTGGAAAAGTATTATACACTCACAGAGAGACAGACAGGTGAGAAAATGTATTATACACGCACAGAGAGACAGACAGGCAAGGGACCATATTATACACTCTCACAGAGAGACACAGTCACACAGAGAGATGGACAAGTGGGGAAGAGTAGTTTATGCCACAAACTGCCACAAATATATTATTATTATTATTATTGCCAGGCAGGACCTGACTCCGGTGTGATAACTGAAAGGCAGATCTTCACTATGGCCTCTCAGGTGGCCTCCGCTTTGGTGAGACATTTTTCATGTTCCTGTTCAGGGCATCATCCCAATGTACTTCACATTTCCTCACCTGAGAATAGGTACCAGGCTATTAGTTGATGAGCTAAGCTGTTGGCTAGCTACTATAAAATTACCTATATCATATAGCAAATGTCTTTTCTATCATCTAGACTGTTAGTTCTGTGTTCAAACTTTTAACAGGTAGCTGACTAACAGTTGCTCGACTTCTCCTCCCAAACAGGACTTTCTGCACTCCAAAGAGCTGATTCACGGGAAAATCAAAGCCCACAGTGTATTAATTACACAAATGTTCACAGCTAAACTGTGGGGTCTCGACGATGTATACACAAGAAACACGTATGGCGTGAGTTACAAAAGCGATCTCGGACAAAAAAAATGGCAGGCGCCGGAAGTGCTGGCTAACAGAGGGGCGAACCAAAAGAGTGACGTGTATGTTATTTTCATTCATTTCATTTTTATCTTTGTAATAAAGTTTTTTAAAGATTAATACATATGTATAATAACGAGCAGTAACATGGGCAGCTCTAAAATAAAAAAACTTAAGAATACAGACGTTTTTTTCTGTTTTCATTGTTGAAGGTGGTCATTCGGCCTGCTGTTGTATGAAATGGTGACTCTCGGTGAGTGGCGATTCCTCATTGTTCGCTCGGTTCTATTTTTTTCCCAGTCTCTTGGTCTCCGGTTTTATGTCTGATGTGTTGTTCTCCGGCAGGTGAGGTTCCGTTTGCAGAGGTTCAAGTTAATGAGCTGCTGCAGTTTCTCCAGAGAGGAAAATCACTGAAGAAACCACACGGGTGTTCCAACTCACTGTACGTTACACACTCACAGTCTCTTCTTCTGTCAAGGTGGTGTGAGGTTAGAGAAGGGTGTGGAGAATGGGGTTTAGGGTCGATTGGAGCAGCATGGTGTTAGACTGCTGGGGGGAAGAAGCTATTCCACCGACTATGGTTCCTGATGCTGCAGGACCTTTTCCCCGACGTGAAGGGGTGAACACTTCAGGGAATTAGTAAGAGGAGTCTGCCACAATAGTGATGGTCTTTTAGATGAACTATGAGAGAAATATCTCTAACCGGAGGAGGGGAAGTGATGAGCTTCTCCACTGTCCCCAAAACTTTTTGGAGTGCTCTGTATTTGGAGGCATGGCATTACCCATACCAGAAGGTAATGCAGCTAAACAGGACATTCTTCTGGGAATCAAGTAAAAGATTGCAAGTATGGGTGTGAGATAGTGCAACTTTTTCAGCCACTGAAGATAGTGCAGGTGCGAGTGGTCTAGGAAAGGACCATTGCGATGTGAATACCAAAGAGCATTTGACTCACTCCACCATGGCACCATTGATGGTGCATGGAGAATGCACCTTCCCAACATTGTCTTCCCAACATTGAGATAAAGATAAAGCTGTCTGTGCACTATTCTGCCCACCATTGGACCTTCTGTCAACATTGATGCGGATGAGCCCCACCACAATGGCGTTGTCTGGCTGACACTTTAAGAACTCTAACTGGTACATTATGGGGGCCCATAGATTTATGTGGGTTGACCCTGAGGACTATTACTTTACAATGGAAAAGGACAGGTCATCTGTTGAAGAATGGATGGTTTCCCTCTAGTGTTCTGGACCTCAAACCTGGCATAGAAGGGGTTAAGTGCGATTGAGTGCACAGTGTTGCACATACAGTACGAATGAAAAGTTTGGGCACAAGTTTGGATATATTTTCTATATTTCAGAACAATATTGAAGATTGGAATTAGGTAATTACAACAAGTGATTAAAGTAACAATAACAACAGTCAGTCTTTATTTTCAGACACTATAGTCAGCCCTCCTGGAACAGTTCTTGCAAGAACAGTATTGTCAAATGTATTTGCAAAACCCATCAAGCACCATGATGAAACTGGCTCTCATGAAGACCTTCTCAGGAAAGCAAGACCAAAACATACCTATGCTGCAGAGGAGAAGTTCATTAAGAGTCACCCGCTTCAGAAATCACTAATTAACAACCAGCACCTCAGATTAGAGCCGTTATGAAGCCTTTATACAGCAGAAGTAGCAGATATACATCTCAATATCAATTGTTCGAAAGAGATTATTTACAGTGTACAACTGGGGCCTTTAAATCCAGTCCTGGAGGGCCAGTGACCAGAACACTTCGTAATTTACCAACACCTAAACACACTCACTGAACCTAGTAATTAACATATTAGTTAAATTAAGTGTGTTCGAGAAGAAGAATCACCAAACTGCGTTGAACTGGATTTGAAGACCCCTGGCGTAAAAAGAAATAAAAATCAGGAAAGATGATGGAATTAGAAAAAGTGTGTCTAAACTTTCGACTAGTAGTGTATGTGACAGGAGTCTGTAGTTTGTGATGGTCTGGATGCCCTTCCACACGCACTGTGTCTTTCAAACAGGAGAAATTATCATTGATTTTCCATGCATGTAACTTTGCCAGCCTGATGGCACAGGTTGCATCTCGCCACTTTGACCACTTCATCTCTTGCTCTGAAAATCAACCACCTAGATTCTCAGTAGTTTGTGAACCTCTGATGTAAACCATGGCTTTTCGTTGGCACATTAGGTGGCAGTTTTCATGACAGTGACATCAGTGCAGCTTTTGATCTATTCAGTCCTTCAGGCAGCATACTCTTTAAGCTTACTTGTACTTTCATCTCTTCTCACACAGACTCACAATCCTATCTCTCTCTTTTGCTCATCCCTTAGGTAAAATCCCATGTTAGTGTTTATATAGTGTTTATACCAGTATTTAAAAAAAAATACTTTTTGCTTTTTTTACTAGTTACACCATCATCAAAAGCTGCTGCCACTGGAAGGAACAAGACCGCCTCTCGTTAACTGAGCTCAGACAGAAACTCCAATCAGGAGAGAAGAGCGCCAACGACAAAACAGTCCTCCGGGCAACTCAGCCAATCAGCATCGAGCACTACCTTCAGGAGGCAGGATATGGAGATGTCAACAACTACACCGTGCTCTGAAAATGTCAAAGTACTTTGGGATTTGAGGGAACCTTACAGCCAAAAAGGACACATTTGAGGTTCGGACTGTTGTTTGCTTCTTCAGTCCAGAATGATGATCGAAACCTGCACAACTGAACAATGGTACAACCCAGGTTTTGAATTGTTAACTCCTTCCACATAACGCAAAAAGAGGCATGATCCAACTGACGCCCCAAAAAGATTGTAAAACCCAGACTATCCCCTAAACCCCATCTCAACCATATCTTACCCCCACCCCGCAATGTGTCATGGGACATGGGTAAAACCTCAGTGAATATTATTGCACTATAGTGTAGCAGATTATATAGACAGTTTTACACCGTTCTATACTTACATATTTAAATAAATTTCAATATACAGTGTTTCACATATTTTTTAAACTAATCTTAAGATTATTTACTAGATTTAAATGTTACATTTTAAATGTTTGGTGTCAGTTTCATTTATTCCAGCTTTAGCAAATCTAACACCTGATCCAGCCTATAGTTTCTACACTGAACAATACAGTTTTTCTAAATGGTTCATGGTGTACTGTATGTCATCAGCTTTTGTCTTACTCCAATAAGACAAAATAAAAGAAGACCAATCATATAGTGATTATGTCGTTTTCCTTATTTCTTAAAGAACGTGTGCATTTACACATTCTGCTTTTTCCTCTACTTCATCACGTCCTATAAATAGCTTCAGGTCGATAGGACATTTAAAACAAACTCGACATTCTAGTTTAGCGACATTTACCCCATCCAATACACACCAACACACACACACACAAGGACTAGGTACACACTTTATTGAAATAATGAGTGACGTTAAAGTTTTGAAGTTGACTTGTCAGGTTGTGGGCCGAGCCATTTCTCTCCTAAAAGACAAAATGCAACACAATCAATTAGATTTGCAGATGGTACCTAAATAATGTATCTGAATATAAACGCAAATCAGATTTACCGATGCAGTAAGCCATAAGCTCGAACCTGTCCGATCCAAAAAACACCTCGGGTTTTCCGTCGACATGACAAATTATGAAAGGAAACCCAAACGCCTGTGGAAAAACAGAAAAAAAGTTTGATGCTTGTAAAATGTGATCGATAAGAAGGGAATGTTTTTGACACCCACCTCGTAATCAAGTGCTTCCTGAGTAGCTTGTTTCAACTTGTCTTTTATTGGCTGAGACTTGGCCAGGTCTAGCAGTTCTTCCACTTCCCTGGAGGACAAGCCAGCCTTTAGTCCTGCCTGGGCGACATTGAAGAACATATTTTTACTCATACCTGTGTTTGAAATTTAAAAAATTTATTTATAACAAAACTTCTCCTTTTTGATATGTACGTCCCGAACTGTGAGGATTACCTCCGTGAGAGACGCCCGCTCACAGATATCCTGATCCGTGCTCCAGATTCGCTTCCATAACTCTCTAGAAACTTTCTCCACCAGACGATCACTGCCTTTTTCTTTTTCTGCTACGGCTGTAATAAAGCGCATTGCGGCCAGAGAACCTGGGAGAGAGAGAGAAAACATTTTTGTAAGATCTGCAGCACAACACAATTTTACACAGCAGACAAGAAACCTACAAGTGAGCCACCAATGATGGATTCACAATTTTATTTTTTACAAAATAAATGTTGATGGAACTTAAGAGCACTTAGGATACAATGTTATTACTAGATTTTGATAAACAACACATTTGCTGCATTAACGTCCCAACATTTGTCCAAGCCGTAAATACACAAAGCCGCACAAATGTTCAATGTAGTAATCATGAATTATTAAAATAAAAAAATACCTTTCTTAAACATGACCTCAGCAAAATCGGACGGCTGGCGTAGAGGCACGTTCATATAAGGCGCCAGTCGGGTCAGGTCCTTCGCCAGATACTGACCTTTATTCTGCACCATCGCAGGCGGCCTGTTGCCTAAACAGACACACACACGCACACACATTGGAGTCTTTACTTAGTTTATGATTGACATATATGATTTCTTTTAGAAAGTGGTTATGAGAAGCAGGCATTAAAATAAGTAGTATGCATGAGTTTCGGATCAACGTACAGTTCATTATTCTGTACAAGCTAATAAAATAACAGAAGCACAGGGTTGAATGATGAACTTGTGCAAGTTGTCTACTTCTGCTGAATTGTTTGCTGTATTTTTTTCTTCACAACCCGAGAAGTCGCTTTTAATTATTATTTATTGACCACCTGCTGCTGAGGGACGATAGAGGTAATTCTTCTGCTGACATGCTTCTACTATTCAACACAGGATTTAGGATTCTTATAAATCCATTGTGTAAACCAGTTGTACTACCCCTATAAGTAATAGATTGCTTTTTTTAAAAGGCACTTTAACTAATATGGCAATCAGACAGCAAAATTAAAATTATTACTTACCTGACCCCTGCATGACCCCGCCCAAAAACGCAGGACGCAATTTGAGCTCGATGTTCCAGACATTTCTGTACCGACACAGCACCTGAACACAGCGAAAGTTAGCCAGATTAAAGTAGAAAAGTTGGATTTCTTTGTACCTATTCTAGGATTTACGTGAATTAATACAAATGTGGACATGCACACTTTTATAACTTTGCACATCTATATTAATAAAAGGTTTTGTCTGTACATTGGTCAGAACTCGCTCTTTCAATGATATTTTTGCACGTCATACATTGGAGGACCCAAAACCAGTCTTAGGAAAATTTCTGTCTGTATGTCTGTCCAGTCAGATTTTGCCACAGCATCACGCAAAACCGGCTGGACAGAATTTAATGAAACTTGGCCAGTCCCCAGGTATGTGTCTGAGGTTAAACCTGTTGCATAAATAAAATCAAAATATTGAGTAAAAGTGAACTTATGAGCAGTTATGTGTCAGATTATAAACCACAAGTTTTGACAGCGTACTGCGAACGTGTAAATCGACCACTTGACAGAATTTAAAGAAACTTCTGCAGTACTTACGAGATCTGCCTTATGTTTAACTTGCATCATAAGTGAAATTAAATGTTGAGTAAAAGCGGTGAACAGTTATGTGTACTGGACTTAATAATCTACTTTACAATGCACCAATAGATATTAATTAGAAATGCTAATCTGAGTATTTTTACTGGGATAAGTGTATATTTTCACTTTGGCTGAAATAACAGCGCTGAAGTGGTATAAGTGAATTTTAATGCGCTGGAGTCGTTTTAAGACAAAACTTTATCTTCATCCGATCTACTTTTTCGCTCTCCGATTACAGAACAGGGAGCGTATTTGGCTGAAGAGGTAAGAAGATACTTAAATGGCGTAAGATACTCAAGCTTAATTTTTATAAATTATTATTTCTTTGTATTAATAAGTTAGACAGAAAGTTCTGCCGTACAGAAACACACACGTGGACTTTAACCCGAAATAATATTACTGATTACAATATAGCTCATTAGATTAGTTTTAACCTTTTTAAAATAACACTGGAACTCTTCTCCGGTACTAACACTAGTCTTAAGTCAAACTGAGGTTCAGCATTGATGTCCCCATTTACAACCTTGTACATGACCTGTTTCAGACTTTTAAATCACTTTTCATTCATATTAAATACTTTTTAAACGGTTTGATCTTACAACTGTTTCTGCATGCATCTTTTTTCCCCATCATTAGGTTAAAAGAAATTTGCCCCCAAGACGATACGGGGAAAGGGGCGGGGCTTCCAGCAAGTGTGCGTTTGTGTGCGCGCGCGCATCTGTGCAGGAGAATCCACTGTGGACTTTAAGACTTTACCTCAAACGCCAGCCAGGAATAAGGCGAAACCACGTCGTAAAACAGTTCAATCACCTTCCTAGAGCCGGACATCTGCGGATAAAATGTTTACTGGTTTAAAGAACCACCGTACAGCTCGACTTTATCATTAATGCACTTTGTTTATTAGTTACGTACCTCGCGTGGTCAATAAGAGGACACCTGAGGCGCGCGCGCGTGTAACGTCTGGCTCCTCGTTTTGCAGATTCGACCTTTAAACACTTTTTTTAAATGATTCAGATCATTCGACTCTCTGCGATTCACTCGACTCGTTTTGCTTCAAAGCCTGAAGCAGAACGGCGGTCACGTGACCTCACCAACCGTAAAACGTCTGAGGCAAATTCAAGCACAGGAAAAAAGAGCTTTTTTTTTTTTAATTATTAAAATTGTTGGTGCCCTTCCGTTAAAGGAAAAAAAATGGTCACTAAAATAACTGACAAAAGTAATGATAAATTCAAATCTACTAAAATATTAGCTACTGAAAATTAGATATTGCTTTTAAATTTTGATTTACCAGAAGCATATTAAAAAGCTGGCCTGAGCAAAAATTATGGTACCCTTCAGAAAAGATTGAAAATACTTTGACCATAGGGACACGTTAAACTTAAAGTGTGTCCTGTAATTAGCATCACAGGTGGTGTCTTCACGCTTGTACATTAGTCAGTCTGTCCATTTAAAGGGTGAAAGATAGTCTCTGTACCACACTGAACATGAACCAGAGAAATCTGAGAAGACCATTGTCTCAGGATTAAAAAGAAAATTGGAGATAAACATGTTAACGGCAATAAGATCACCTCCAAGCAGCTTGATGTTCCTGTGACCGCAGTTACACATATTATACAGTTTAACTACCACAGGACTGTAGTCAACCTACCTGGACTAATTGAAAAGACGGATAACACAAACAAAGAGCTTTAATGTAATCAGTGACATTATTGTAATCAAAGAGCCGAGAACAACTAGCCAAGAGATTAGAGGTAAACTCGGGTTAGGGTTAACCCTAACCCAAGGTCAAGGTATATCAGTGTTTGATTGAGTTTGGACTCAGGACGGACAAGGCATTCTGGAGCGAAATGTGCTGCCCAGTGTCAAAAAAGTTTGGTCTTAGTCGTGGGTCATGGGGCCTCCAACAAAATGAGGACCGAAAACACATAGCTAGAAACACCCAAGAATTAACAACTCAAACGTTAGATATTAAACAAAAACACGACCAAAACCTTAGTTTCTGCTTTAATTTCGAGATAACTGATGAAATATGTAGGCTATTATAAAAATGGTGACATATAGGTCTAATAAAACGGAACGTCAACAGCGACGCCTGGTGGGACACACGGGTTTACATAAACCGGTTCAGACAACTTGTACACAAATACCTCGGAGAGAGATGCTGCCTCACAGATATCCTGATCCCTGCTCCAGATTCTATTCCACAGTTCTCTAGAAACCTTCTCCACTATGTGATCGCTACCTTTGTCTTTCTCCGCTACAGCCGTTATGAAACGCATCGCAGCGAGAGTGCCTGTGGGAGAAAGCCATAAGAAAGAGAGATGATGACGATGATTACGAGATGCTAGATAGCTTACTATCTAACTTTCCTGCCGTTAAAATTATCTATTATCTATTATTGAACAATGTGCCATACATTCTACCCATTTCTATTCATATTTATCACAAGGGGACATCAACGTTAAATTTAAGATATAGCAGCAATAAACAGTGCAAACACCTTTCGAAAACATAACATCAAACGGGTCAGCCGGGGAACGCAGAGGGACGTTCACAAAAGACGCCAGACGCTCGATATCCTTCATCATGTACAGAGCTTTATTTGGCACCATCGCAGGAGGCCTGTTACCTGCAAACGCAAACACACTCAGGGGTTTTACATGTCTTCATAGGGGTGTATTGCAAGCAAGACTTCTGATATAAAAGTTGTAGGCTTGCTTTCTAATCTTTGTACGATGTTGATATACATAGCTAAACTATCTTAACGTAAACTGTCAAGATGGCGGGCGGTCAGTACCACTGATTGCAATTATGGCTAGAAAATTATATATTTTATTAGAAGAACTCTATAGTTAGTGAAGACCGGAGTACTTCCAGAAAAAGAGCTCTTACGATTGTGATAATAAAAAAAAAAGCGTCTAAAGCATACCTGACGCCTGCATGACGCCGCCCAGAAAGGCGGGGCGTAGTTTGAGCTCCATGTTCCACACATTTCTGTAGCGACATAGCACCTGAACAAAGAGGAAATAAAAGAAAGAAAAATAAGAACATATCAGTAAACAAATATTTAAAGGACATCTTATATGATGATCTAAAACACGCATCACTAAATGGTGGTCCACGGTTCAGATCCGAACCCTTCTGCTTTTCAGATAAATAAAAATGATCAACATACCGGGAATCTAGCGCGTTTTATCCTCAAGGTGGGCATAGCTGTACACATTTCACTAAACAGAGCCAATCAATGTGGTAGTTTACCATGTATACACAGATTGTGCAAAAGAAACAGGATGACAAACTTAAAGAAAACTGAACCTTTAAAGATGAATAGACAGATTAATCTAAGTTTTATCTTCCTGTGGGAAGTCTGAATCCAGTTTGTCTCATATGTTCCCGAAAATAAAAAGCAGTAATGTGAAGCGGCACTATGAGTAAACATACTGTATCTGCAGCAGCCTGAGAACTGACAGTGCAGTATGACAGAGCAACCAGTCATTTCACATTCATTTACAGTACAGCAGCGTGCAAATGAAGAGTCACTAAAGATTGATTAAAAATGGTTTGTATTCCATACAAATACCAGAAAATATATAAGGCCATCAAACCATCCATATGTTTAACAGTTAATGCAAACTGACCTCATCTCTCATCTTCTATACCGCTTCATCCCGTACACCGGGTCACAGGGGGCCTGGAACTTATCTCAGGAGACGAGAGGGCACGAGGCAGGGCACACCCTGGACAGGGTGCCAATCCATCACAGAGCATGCCACACACATAAAACAGGCAATCTGGGAACACCAATGAGCCTAATCTGCCTGGGAGGAAACCCATTATGCGAACTCCATTCTGGAGGTGCAAGGCTACAGTGCTAACCACTACGCTACTGTGCCACCCCTGAAAATTTACAATAAATAGTATTGAAATGTTATGGAATTTTTTAATAGACTTACAATAACTGCATATAAATATACTGTATAGAAATCTTAATCCTAAAACAAACATGAACTTCGGACCTCGGATCAAAGAGAATTTTATTGATCAGCCCTTCTTACATGTTACTTCTGTACCTCGTTCTAAAACATCAGGCATTGGTGGCTCAGTGGTAGGTTTCTCGCCTGCCATGAGGAAGACCCAGGTTTGACTCCCACCAAATCCCAAACCCCAGACACTGGATGCAGTGCCGGTCCCACGCCCAGATTAAATAGGAGGGTTGCGTCAGGAAGGTCATCCGGCCTAAAACCTGAGCCAAGTTGTTGTAGGGATCGGATGGTCCGCCGTGGCGATCCCTTAGCTGGCAGTAGCACTCACTAGTACTAGAAAATAGGACATTATGTTGTGCATCTTCGACTATCTTTATAATGACACATAACCCTTTACTGAGTAGGTGTGGTTTAATAAGGTACTTACATAATCATGGATTTTATATTCATGAATAAGTTTATAAACTTTATGAAGTTTATGAACGTCACTTAAAAATTTATAAACTATATAAATTGTATGTAGCAGGTCAGCTATAAGGAAAAAAAAAAAAAAAAAAACATTTAAAGAACTTTTGCAAACAGGATTTTTCGGAGCTCTTGAACACACCCCTCAACCCTAACTCTCGCAGCAGAATAAAAGGATGACTGACCTCGAACCCGAGCCAGGAATACGGCGAAACCACGTCGTAAAAGAGCTCAATCACTTTCCTTGACATCTGCAAATAAATTATGTGTTGAATAACCTCTGAATTGCATTATTTATCTGATGTATATATAAATAAACTGTCTCTATAGATGCCTTTACCTTGTGTACTCGTCTTCCACGAGCGCGGAACTGTGTCACGGTTCAACTCTTAATGGGTTCTATAGTTTGCTAAAAAAAAAAGTATTTAAAAATAATAGTAGATATCTCAAAGTCAAACCAGTGAATCAAAACAGAATCAAATTCAGTTCAGATTCAGTTCGAATCGAGTCAGTTGGCCTAGGTCACGTGATCCAGACCGTTTCATTTCCTGGTAGGCGGGATCCCAAACCAGCCAATCGGAGCTCGAGTTTATCACAACGTCACGTCGTCCAATCGGCGCGTGCGGTGCGCTCGCTAACAGGAAGTGATTCGCCCAGTGTAAGTGTGTGTGTGTGTGTGTGTGTGTGTGTTTGTTGAAATTGAGGACAGGAACACGATTAAAACTGCCACATGTAAGTATTAATAAAAAGAAAATAGGCAAAGGTTTTAAGGATATAAGTCCTAGATTTAAAATGCTCTTATAAGCTTAAAATGCAGGTTTAAAACGCTACATGATCTTGTTATGCTTTGATAGCCTGTTAGTACTGGACAGAACCCTTTAACATGTTGCAATAAAAAATAAAAACAGTAATTATTTACACAATAACTATAAAATAAAAGTGTACATGAAATTGCATAGCTGTAGACTAGTAATTTGTTGATGTGCATTACTGTATGAGTCCAATGTGTGACATGATGATAGAAAAATAAATGAAGATATAATGATCATTAACACAACCTTAAACCAAAACACAATAAATTTTCTCCTTTGTCATACCAGAACATGTCTTTACACAGCTTCACCTATTATTTTATAAAAAGTATTGCAATGCTTAATGTTTTAAGAGATATTGCAGGGGGAAATGCCATCGAGTCTGGAAACAAGAAACAAAATCATTAATTATTGCAATCTGTAATCGTAAGATAAGATCAGATCAGAAAAAGCTTTACTGCCAAGTACGCAATCAAGCTTTTTCTGATTCTGTTGTTCTGTTGCACTAACAAGTTCCTTGTGTTTTAAACCGTTATTAGCCCACCAACGTCAGCACCAAGTGACAGCAGGAACAGATGTATGTTTGTCTGTAGTGTAAAAATAAAATATGATTTTTACACTATACTACAAATAGACTTTAGACAGAGATCAGTGCTGGTTGTATAACGTCACCACAGCAGGAAGGAAGGACCGATGCTAACGCTCGGCTTGACTATCTCCCACAACCTGCACTGGGTCACGGGGACTTCCCAGGACAGAGCTGGCCCTCTTAATACGTTTGTCAAATCTCTTCCTGTCTGCAATCGAGATGCTGCTGCCCCAGCAGACCACTCCAAAGAAGATGGCTCAATGTCATCTGATGTGAACAGCAATGGGTGTTCACTTCTGAGTGAAGTAAAAACTTCCTTCTCTTTATTTTTCTATATGATTCACACCCACTCTAATGCACTTATCCCAGTGATTAACTAGTGCTTGAATACCATCAAGGTAGAAGGTTTTCTTTGATCGTGGACTGCCTGCTTCACGTCTGACACACTGGCCTCCCAGGAACTACTTTGATGGCTTGGAACGAGGTCAGGGCTGTACAAAGGATGTGGCGATAGCTACCAGCCGAGTTTCACACGACAGTGTACAGTTCCCACAGACGCACCTCTTCTGCATATAAAGAGGTGTATAGCGATGCAGCACCCTAACTGTACGATGCGTGATGTTTGTCAGCATCTAAATCTTTTTTATTAAATATGAAAGTATTTTTAACATTTTAAATATTCTGGAAAAGAACTTCCACAAAATTAAATGAACAGTGCAGTCAGTCCATGTTATTAATATTTCCTAGAGTGTATTGTAGACATCATTAAGACTATGATATCATATTACAATAATGTGATGCTGAAAGACAAATGCGCTCATTTTTTTTTCCCCCCGGTTCAAATCTTGTTCCTGTCTTTTCCATAAAGGAAAAACCCTCTCAGTAGCTCTAAACAAACAAGTGAGAAGATCATAAATCATAAATTAATGCCAGAGTGCATCATCTCTGAAACACGACTCTCCCCTCATTTGCCCATCAGAGAGCTATTTGTTTTAACCGTAGATCAGAAACCTGATCTGAGCTTCTTATCTCTCATCTCTGTGGTAACATGTGAGAGTTATCTCTGACACGTCCTGTGTTTTCCATCGCATGTAAATTCAGTGTGACCGCAGCACCATAGAAAACTCACTAGAACCTCACTAGAAAGTTCTGCTTATCAAAAACCTTTAGACAGCTCAAATTGATTTCTACTTAGTGATCTTACTAGAACGTCTGCCATTTCAGTTGTGTAACAGATTCTCGAATTCATATCCAGTTATGAAACTTTGCCTTGTAGAGCTCTGTCCCGAACATGCGTGTGGAGGTGGGGCCTGCTAGGACATGATCCATTTCGGCTGGTTGTCAGACGCTGGAGTTTGTGTCGGGGTAGGGACGACTAGAGCAGTCTTCATGTTGGCTGTGTCCCAAACTCTCAAATCCACATGTAGCCTACTGTGTTAAAAGACTCCCAAATACTTACTGTATGTCTAGAGCTATTAGTAAGAATTAATTTCTAGTTAATGTTCCTTGTGGAACTTCTGCCATTTTGTCTCTCAGACTCACAGACGTTTTGTCCAGTTAAATGTTCTTAGTTGATTGTCAGCAATTTTGGCTTGTATAGTCCAGAACTAATTACTAATAAGTGGTCTTCGTGGAATGTCGGCATTTTGGCTCATTTTGGCTTTGGTTTGTGTTTTTCAGTAGAACGTCAATCATTTTGTTTTCTTTTGTAGTTCATGTCATGTTAACGTTCTCAATAGAATATCAGTCATTTTGGATTTGGATATGACTCCCAAACGCTTATGTCTAGTGTCGTTGGTGAATTTCGGCTCCCATAATTAGGAATTGGTGTCTAGTATTCTTAGTAAAATGTAGTTCAAGTTTATTTATTGTAATTCTAGTACAGAATACATTTGTAGAAGGTGGTCTTAGTGGAACGTCAGCCATTTTGGCCGTCATACTTTAGAAGTTGTGTCTAGTTAACATTCTCACCAGAACTCCTATTTTTTATTTATTTTTTATTAATTAATCCAATCAATTTTTTTCAGTTAAAGAATGGCAGCTATTTTGTCTCTCTTTTCTAGTAAGTTTGTCCTTCCTTTTTTGTTCTTATAGTGCAGGATTAATGTTTGGTTAACACTCTTAGTAGAAAGTTAGCCATTTTGGCTCGTATAGCTCAGAACTAATTTCTAGTAAGTGTTCTTAGTGAAACGTCACCATTTCGGCTCTAATTCATTAACGATTTATGTATTGATGTTTTTAGTAGAACATCAGCTATTTTAGAACTCGTGTCTAGTTTTGGTTCTTGCAGGATTCATATTTAGGTAACATGCTTAGTAAAATGTCAGACCTTTTGGCCTGCCATCGTTTAACATTTGTCTCTAGTTGTTCGAAGAATATTGGCCATTTTGGCTCTCGTACTCATAATTCATTTCTAGTTTATGTTTATCAGCCACTCCGGCTCTGATATACCGGAGCTGACGTCATAGAACCTCTTCTGATTATTACTTCCTTTCACCATGCCCAGAGAAATGTCTCCAGATGAGCTGGTCTACCTGGGGGTCATCACCGCATCCATACCTGTGGGGTTCCTGTTCCGCCACCTCAGTAAGTCCCGACTCTCAGCAGGTCACCATCCAGTCATCGTGTTAAACCAGATCTTTTATTTATATATATATATATATATATATATATATTATTTTTATATATTTTTTTAGCTAATTAGGATTCTTTTAAAATGGGTTCTATGTGAAACCTTGTCTTGTACAGAGACACCATTCTGGTGTACACGCTGTAGATTTGTCTAACATACAATAACAGTCTATATTATTAAAACAGTATAATGAATTCCTTTCGACAACATTATTTGTGTGTTGCGTTGTGTAACAGGTCCTGCAGTAAAGCAGAGGGCAGCACTGAGTTTGGGTCTCCTCATTACCATTGCTACATGCGGGATTCACGTTTTACACTCCGTGTGCACCGTGCTGGGAACATGGCTGATTATACGAGTCAACTGGAGGTGTGTGTCCAGATTTTTAACCTAGCCCTAGCCCTTGGGCCGCCCACTTTTACATTTAAAGGAGAATAATTGAGGTCAATGAGGTTAACATTGAAATCCGAGAGTCACTTGTTACTCAATTCAGTATTCAGTGAGCTGTTGTTACTAAAAACATCCAAAGCATGTTTGGGCGTCGGTCGTGCATTTCGTCTTCGTGTCGTTTTCAGTGATTTCATCATTAGCGCTGCACGTTGTACTGGTTTCCTGTTCTGCTCTGCGTTTGTGGTTCTGTGCAAGCGACACATTTAAATATGACAAACCACAATCTTTTGAATATTAAAAGAAATTTTGTCACTATTTAATGACCGCTATGATTTTCTAACTAGCACACATTGCATAATTATTTTACTCAAGGTAACGTTGGAATAATTAGCGAATGTAAATGAAAACAAATACAATCATGAATTATTTTTAAGGAATCGATAGATGTTTTGTGCGTTTATTATAAGAAACAGTGCTGTGAGGGATATCAGAGTCAACTGAATCAGAGAATAATTTGTTGAAACATTTTAATGAGCAGGGTTAAAAAAAACTGTACCGCAGCCAGCCAGCAGGGGTCCTCAGAGACACCCTGGCTTCACTTTTTAATATTTTTATTAAAAATGACTTTTAAGTGTAAGTCATTGTAAATGGATTAAAGTTTTGAATCCCTAAACTACTAAAGTTATAACGTTTGATATTGCGGTTATTGTTTATATACTCTATATTTTGTTTATTTCTTTTCAGGAGAGCCCCGGCCCTTTCTCTCGGATGGACATTCCTTTATCTTTTATTCTTCCGTATGGTCACGTGGTTCGGACTTCCTTCTCCATCACCGTTCGCTAATGCCATCCAGCTTCTCCTCACACTGAAGGTCAGCCATGACGCCGGGTTTTCCCGCTGTCGTGTTATCATAACCCGCGTCAGACAAAAAATAAAGAATCATACAGTTGTATAATGTGTCGTGTGCAACAGATGGTCAGTTTGGCGTACGAGGTTCAGAGCTATCACTTTGAAAAGAAAAAAGAAGTGAGCTCGTTCTCCAAGTCGCCCGTGATTGGCCGTCTGGCTCGGGAGCCCTCGCTGTATGACATCATCTCCTACAGCTACTGCTACGTCGGAGTCATGACAGGTAATTCTGTTTCTTCGCAACGTCAGATTAAACGAGTTCCAAAATGTAATCAGGCCATTAAAGGTGCAGTACAGAGGAAGTGCATTTAAGGAGCATCATTATGAACCGTTTTGAAAAATCTGGTTTTGTATGTGCAGTGTTATACACTTGGCTCCACCCATTTACCATATTCTAGATAAAATCTTTCCTATTGCACCTTTCATTCAAAATGATGTCCATGGTGTTCCATCTCTCCTCCCCTCTCTGTCTCTCTCTCTCTCAGGGCCGTTCTTCCGTTATCAGACGTATGTGGACTGGCTCGAACAGGCCGAGCCGCTCTCGCTCCCGTGTAAAGCGCCGTGCCTGAACAGGTTAAAGATGGTTCCCGTTTACGCCGCTTTCTTCATAAGCGTTAACTTCCTCTTCCCG
The DNA here is from genome assembly GCF_024256425.1 of Clarias gariepinus. NCBI lineage: Eukaryota > Metazoa > Chordata > Actinopteri > Siluriformes > Clariidae > Clarias > Clarias gariepinus. Next base: position 4,010,164 of record NC_071103.1, on the reverse strand, counting down.
TTGTCTTATGTTCGCACCGACGACTTCCTCGAGCACAACTTCTTCTACCGGTGCGTTCGTCGCTGTCTTCTTCTTCCATGTTAACCTGCATTTGACGTTCGACTTGAACACACGCTGTTTGTGATGTGAACTGATGTACAGTGTGTATGTGTGTAGGTTTTTCTACATGGTGGCGGTGTTTTTCGTGTTCCGCATGCGGTTTTACTCAGCGTGGTGCGGAGCCGAGGCCGGCTGCATCACCGCGGGACTCGGGTGTTACCCAAAGGGGGCGGAGTCTAAACCTGGAGGCGGACCTACAGTACAATATAGGTCTGTATGGTACAATGAGTCTTATACACAGTTTTATCGTTTGGCTACATTTCCCAGCATGCACTGCTCTGGTTCCATTTTACTGTTACTGCATATCAGAGTAACATAAACATCGATGGACTGTTTGTGTGTGTGTGTTTGCATTTAGCCCTGAACCCGGTGCTCTGGTCGAGTACGACTTCAGAACCATCCAAAACATCGACTGCTACAATACGGACTTCTGTGTGAAAGTGCGACACGGCATGCGCTACTGGAACATGACGGTGCAGTGGTGGCTTCACCAGTACATCTACAGCAGCGCACCGTTCAGAGCCTACGCCCTGAGGTATCTCTCTCTCTCTCACACACACACACACACACACACACACACCTGTACATGAACATTTGCATTTTAGTAAAAAAGTTAATGTTTAAAGTTTAATGTTCGAGTTCTCTCTCTTCCCCCTTCCTTTCTTTCTCCTCTGTCCCTTTCTCTCTTACACCTCCTTCTGTCTTTTTTTTATTCTTTCCATTTTCCATTTCCGTCTCACTTTTCTTTTATGTCTATCTCCCCTGCCTATATCTCTGCTTCTCTCTCCATCTGTCCACCCATATTTTACTGCATCTCTGTATCTCTTGCCTTCTTTCTCTCTCTCTCTCTCTCTCTCTCCCTCCCCTGCTCCAGAGCGGGATGGACCATGTTGGTAAGCGCGTACTGGCACGGGCTGCACGCAGGTTACTACCTGTCGTTCCTCACCATCCCCGTGTGTATCGCGGCAGAGCTGGCGATGGAGTCATGCGTGCGCACACGTCTCGGCTCTAGGGGGCAGCAGGTGTTCGACTGGGTGCACTGGTTCCTGAAGATGCGCGCGTACGACTACATGTGCATGGGCTTCGTCCTGCTGAAGGCCAGCGACACGCTGTACTACTGGAGCTCCATCTACTTCCTGATCCACGGCGTGGCGTTCGTCTGCATCGCCGGCGGGAGGCTGATGGGAGGAGGAAGGAAGGAGCGGCCGAGGACGGAGAACGACAAGTGACGCTCCTCTTAGCGCAAACTGCCGAACGAGTTCTGCGGTGCATTATGGGATTGTGTGTAAGAACTGCAAATCCCAGCATGCACTGCTTCCGTGCCAAGTACAATTAACATTTTAGCCCCTGTTTCAGCTCTGTTTTTAGCACACACTCTCACTCCAAGCGGAAATGAATAAAATAAAGGAAAGAGTTGAGGAAAGGGAATAAAGAAAATTAACAGACAGAAGAAAGAAATTAAAAAAAAGTTTATAGAAGGAACAAAAGAAGGAAATAATTTTTTTTATTGGATAAGGGAATTAAAAACACAACGGTGAGATGATAAAGAAACATAGAGGAACGATAGAGATAGAGGAACATCAAAAGGAAAATAAAGGAATGAAGGGCAGAAAGATTGAACGATAGTAGTTTAGACATTAAAATAAGGAAATAGAAAATCAAAGACGCATACATGGAACAATGAAAGAAAGCTAGAAGGCTCTATGTATGAAAAGGAAAAAGAAAGATGCATCGCTTGGCCTGATGAAGATTTGTGTTGTGTTAAAAACAGAACTGAAACGGGGGATGAACGGATTTTGACGTTTCTGTGCTCTGAATGTCCTAAAAGACGAAATAGATGATGGACAGATGGAGGGAGGAAACAAAAACAGATATACTAATACTAATTCAGTTACCGGTGTACAATTACTTCATCTCCCAGCATGCACTGCACATTAACGCTGTCTGTTGGACCAGGACAGTTTATCATTACAAAAAAGAGTTTAAGAACTCCATATCCCAGAGTACACTGCTTCTATAACAACAGCAGTGTTGTAGGAAAAAAAAAAAGTAATTGTCACTTACTTCACCGGTTTCCCCAGAATGCACTGCTGTAATGCTGCCATTTCTCATTTTTTTTAAAAAGCATGTCAATGTTTACATTAGAAAAAGTGTTATGCTAGTGAGTATAACTTGCCAAAAGGAAACTACATCTCCCAGCATGCACTGTGGCTGTACTAACTGCCCATCTACATCCAGTATTGTTCAGAAAAAGGCAAAAGTGATATGAACAATGAAAGAAATTCATACCCAACATGTAAAGACTACATTACCCATCAGGCACTGCTTCTGCACCAATCAGTCAACTCTGCACTGTCGTAGGAACAGAGGTGATCAGGGATCATGTGACGGACCACGTGTAGTGCTTCAGCAACGGAAAGTGAAAGTTTAAGCGATTCAATGTACGTGTTTAGTCCGAGAATTTTACCAGAGTTCTTGGGATTTGGAGTCCATCTTTGTAACATAGCACTTTTATTTTACTGGGGTTTACTATATATTATTGTATTTGTTTATGGGTCTGAAAATTTTAATAAATTTTTCTGTCAATCTGCTCTATACTTAAACCTTGCTTTACTGGAACATTCTTTATACAGAGCCTACTTTCTGTCATGACACAACACAGCGATTTTTAGAAACAGAAATTTCCGTAAAACAGGTTTCTAAGTCTGTGATGCAAGTGTCGTTTTGCTTTTCACAGAAAAATGTTTCCGTATTTCTGTCACTCCATCATGTTGAATATGAACGTAAACCTTGTGTGTATTTTTAAATATTTTAAAGAGTTAAAAAATGTTTCGCTGTTTTCACTATGATTTGACTAAACAGTTGTGAAATTGATATTAAAAGTTCAAGTTGGAACGAACCTGCGTTACTGTGTTGGTAAATAGACCTTTTGCACCTAACACCACAATGTCAGTGCACCATGGTCCCGCACAGACAGGTGCAGCAAAAGGGACGTCGCTTGGCCGGACGTCGCTTGGACCGGATGCCAGTGCCAAAACCCACATACCAAACCAGACATGGAAGCACTTTCAGGATAATGTTACGTCATCTTAAACATCACACTCCACATCTCCTTAGAAACTGCTTCTCAGTCGTTCTGAATCACCTCTGGACCATCCATGTTTTGTTCACGTCTAACGCAAGCTAAAAAACTAACTAGCTTCTAAAAAAGGCTAACGCCTAGCCAAGGGCACTACTTGGAACAAGGGATTGTACACCCTACATAGCGTACTAGCTTTCCATTTATCACTATTTGGGATTCAACACCGTAACAGTTAGTTAGCTGTTGATTGGAAATTTTGAAATGTCAGTATTAGTTAACATTAACTGCGTATGATTTAATGAAGCGTAAATCAGGGTGTATTTCAGACCCTAACACCAGCAAACACCAACAACTACAGGAGGAATCATACTTGTATAGCATCTGTGGTAATCACGTTAGAACAAACCAATTTTCTGCAAATTAATATCCTTATGATCTTCTGCACTTATTTCCACATAATAGTTAATCTTTTGACTAGGTAACAAAGTCCACCATAACATACTGCGTATGAAAAATAATCAGTAGAGCAGAAGTTATTAACTCTTTTAGGTCAATCTTTTATCTGTTTGATAAAGCATCATGTAATCTTTCTGTTATTGTCAACAAAATTATATTATCAAAAAAAATCTACAGTAGACAATACTAAAAAAACAAATCTTCATTAGACAATAGCTGTTTTTTCTCTTGCTAGTGCTATTACCTAATAGTCAAGCTAGCTAAACTGTTTAGCGGTGTACATTGCCAAGGCAGTAGATGCTAACATTTTGGCTAGCTGACCAATATTAACATTAACAAACAACGTGCAAGCACACCAATAAAAAGCACACTGGAATTATATATATATATATATATATATATATATATATTAGTGCTGTCAATCGATTAAAAAAATTAACTAATTAATCGCACAATTTTTTTGCAATTAATCGCGATTTATCACAATTAAAAGACTGAAACTTTTTGGATATGTAAATGTAAATAATTAATGTAAACTCAAGACAATAAAACTATTTAAATTCAAATATGATTGTTTATTGGAATTTTTGTTTAACTTGTAACACAGATTTTCTCATGTAAACAACATACCTGCAATAAACCATCAATATGTGTCATTTGAATTTCAAAACAATCAATGCAATTTACATTGGCGAGGCCCTGTAGAGATTGTTTCGGTGGGGTGTTTTGCTTTTAAGTGATATGTCAAAGACGAATTACTTCTGTGGTATTTAAATTCGGCTTTGCAAAATGTACAGATTACTTTTGTTTTATCCACAGAACCATCCGGCAGTGTTTTATACTGAAACTTTCCGTCTAAAAGTCCTTCCTTGGTCTTATCCATACTTCTTTGCACGTTGAACACACGTCGGCCACAACAGGAAATAAAAAAAACTGCAACCGCGTTAATTGCGTTAAATTTTTTTAATGCGTTAAATATTTCAAATTAATCGCATGCGTTAACGCACTAATTTTGACAGCACTAATATATATATATATATATATATATATATATATATATATATACTCACTACGACATCCACAGTGTCAAGCTCTATTCCTAGCACCGATCAGGCCCTTTTAATTACTTTGTCCAGTCTATTTCTGATTGACACTTTCATGTTACAGCTCCAACAGACCACAGCAAACAAGTGACATTCGACACAACGGTTTCATAAAACAAAACCGACCTGAATCTTCTCAGAAAATACAACCTGCTCTGTCCTTTTTTTCTAGAGTGCCGTTGTGTTATGTGACCAGTTAAGATAAACTCCCAGATATTTGTATTCTGAGACCATGTCCTCTACTTACCCCTGGACAGATATAGGAGTCACAGGGGTCTCACATCTCCTGAGGTCTACCACCATCTCCATTGTTTTCCTGATGTTAAGCTGTAGGTGATTACGCTCACATCAGAAAACGAAGTCGTCCACCACAGTCAGGTCCCCAGAGAGGTCACCATCCTTTATACATCCAACAACCATAGAGCGGTCAGAAAACTTCTGCAGATGGCACGACTCTGAGTTATATCTAAAGTTGGATGTATAGAGGGTGAAAAGAAAAGGAGAAAGTACAGTCCCCTAAGGAGCTCGGGTGCTGTCTCGGACACAGTTCTGTAAACGGACATACTGTGGATGGTAGGTCAGATATTCCATGACCCAGGACTATTGAGTGATGCACTGTGTGTTTTGACACTTTTTTTATCAGAACCAGCATTAACCCTTGCAGCAGTTTGAGCTCCAGTAGATCTTCTATTGGATCAGACTACGCAGGCCAGCCTTCACTCCCCATGTGCATTATTGAGCCTTGGCCACCCATGACCTTGCTGCTGGTTTACCGGTTTTTCTTTCTTGGAGCCCATTTGTTATGTCCTGACTACTGCAGACAAGGACCACCCCTTAATTTGTCACAGTAGCTACAGTTACAATATCTCTTTACAATAATGGGATGTATTAGGCATCAAGGCAGCGGGTGAACATTTTGTCTCTGAAGTTGTTGCGTTGGAAACAGGAAAAACTAGCAAGCGCGTGGATTTAAGCAACTCTGACGAAGGGAAGTCTGGCCCCTGTAGTCTGATCCAGTAGAATTGCTACTGTAGGTCTTATTGTTGAAAAGGTTAATGTGAGTTTTGATAGAGACGTGGTAGAACACACAGCACATTGCATGACTGTTTTGGTTTCAAAAGGAGGAACCTACTCAATGTTAGCTGAGTGGTCAGAATGGGTGGTAAGTCTGATGGGTGTACGAGGGTTTGTCAAAAATTATCCGCACTCTGGTAATATTAAAACTTCTTTTGGTCTCAGTGTCTTATCAGCGTTAGTAAAGGTTACTGTTTTCCCAGTCACTGCTGTGCAGATATGAATGTGTTACATTAGTTCATATGTTCAGCTTAATTTTAAGGTGTTAAAGCATCCTGCCTATCTTTCTCCATTGGACATGTTTGATCCCCTGAAAGCAGGCCTACAAGGATAAAGATACACTTCTGATAAAAAAAAAAGCTTGTTTAAATAAATTCTACAGGCAGAGTGCAGGTCAATGCCAAATTAATCTTTAAAGCACATTTAACACAACACAGTTGACAATAATGCTGTACAATCCTAAAATAGCCGCAGACATAGAAACAGATAATAAAAACAGACAATAATAAGAAAATTAAATCACATCCAAATCCAGCAGGGTGGTGTAGTGGTTAGCACTGTTGCCTTGCACCTCCAGGGTCCAAGTTCGATTCCCGTCTCTGTGTGCTTGGAGTTTGCATGTTCTCCCTGTGCTTGGTGGGTTTCCTCCACCTACTCCGATTTCCTCCCAAAGACCTGCAGAATAGGCTAACTGCTGTTCCCAAATTGCCCATAGTGTGTGAATTAGTGTGAAAGTGTGTGTGCCCTGCGATGGATTGGCACCCTGTCCAGGGTGTACCCTGTGTTGTGGCCTGTCTGCTGGGATAGGCTCTAGGCCCCCCGCGACCCTGAATACAGGATAAAGCGGTATAGATGATGAGTGAGTGAGTGAGTATAAATGAGCAAATTAAAACAGTGAGAAGAATACCTCATCTCACTGTATTAAACGCTAAAGAGTCTAAAAAGGATGTGAGATTTAAAAATAGGAAGAGTACAGGGCTGGCTGATATACAGGTGCGGCTGCCGAAAAGGCGTGACTCTTCAACCTAGATTTAGGAACTATAAGTAAAGGCTGATCACCAGACCTGAGAGACCGTGCTGGACTGTATGGCTTTAAAAAGTCAGAAATAAATATACAGTATGGTGGTGCTAGATAATTTAGGGCTATTAACAAGAGCTTAAACTTTACCTGTACCTCTCAGGGAGCCAATGTAGGGATGCCAGGACAGGAAAGAATGCGCATTTGGGCCAAGTGCAACAGTGCAAGCAAGGCCTGGCTAACACCAACATAGAGGGCAGTAAAGTAATAAAAGCGTGTATAACCTTTTCAAGAACTTTTAAGGTAAAAATGGTTTGACCTTGGACAAAACCCTAGGCTGAAAAAACTTTAATAACAAACTTAATTTGCTTATCCAGTTTAAATCACTGTCCAGTAAAACATCTAGGTTTCTAGCAGTTGGTTGTACATATGATTTAAGGAAAGATGTCTCTGTAAAATTAGGAGGGACTCGCCCTCGTCTAATGTAACCCACATAAACACTATCAAAATACTGTGGATGTGTTCCAAACCAAAATCACACACTGTTCACTACATACTGTGCCTGAATGCCAGTGTTTGACTGGAGCTTTATAATCACTGTCAGTCTCGTATACAGTTATTCCATATCAGATTTTAAACTAAGTGAGCTTGGTGGGTTTCCTCCCAAGCAGATCATGTTCACTTATGTTTTTAAATTGTGTTTTTAAATTTAAATTGCTCATGCCCATTGTCTCCTGGGATAGGCCATCGGTCCCTGCGACCCTGTACAGAATAGGTGACATAGAATGAATGTGTGTGTATGGACATGTGTTTGCTCTCAGCAGGAAGTTTTAATTTCCTGGTAAAGACACTAGAGTAGTAAATGTTTAACACGCACATACACTTGCATCACTCTAGATATGTTCTCTGTACTATGTACTATACTGTCTTTTAATGTCTGCATTTGACCTCCCTTGTCTCCATGGTAACCAGAAGCCATTAGCGCACAGTAGCTACTGCTTCTGTCTTTAGCGTGATATCAGCAAATCACTCGAGTCGAGAACATTAAATGTAATAATAATTATAATTATTTATTAATAATAATAATTATTATTATTATTATTATTATTATTATCATTATTATTATTATTATTATAGCTACCTATCTAATGAGCTGGCTATTATGCTAGTTATTCATAAGGGACATAAGGCCACTGCAAGCTAGTTAGCATAAAATTGAAGTATGGTCATTGAATGGCTGGACTAACTATTTAATATATATATCATACTGTATATATATATATATATATATATATATATATTAGTGCTGTCAATCGATTAAAAAAAATTAACTAATTAATCGCACAATTTTTTGCAATTAATCACAATTAAAAGACTGAAACTTTTTGGATATCTAAATGTAATTAATTAATGTAAACTCAAGACAATGAAACTATTTAAATAAAAAAATGATTGTTTATTGGAATTTTTGTTTAACTTGTAACACAGATTTTCTAATGTAAACAACATACCTGCAATAAACCATCAATATCCTCCAAATTAACTGTTGGCTTGAAAGCCATATTTATTACAGAAATAAAAACACAAGTATGTGCCATTTGTGTCATTTGAATTTCAAAACAATCAATGCAATTTACATTGGCGAGGCCCTGTAGAGATTGTTTCGGTGGGGTGTTTTGCTTTTAAGTGATATGTCAAAGACGAATTACTTCTGTGGTATTTAAATTCGGCTTTGCAAAATGTACAGATTACTTTTGTTTTATCCACAGAACCATCCGGCAGAGTTTTATACTGAAACTTTCCGTCTAAAAGTCCTTCCTTGGTCTTATCCATACTTCTTTGCACGTTGAACACACGTCAGCCACAACAGGAAATAAAAAAACTACAACCGCGTTAATTGGGTAAAATTTTTTTAATGCGTTAAATATTTCAAATTAATCGCATGCGTTAACGCGCTAATTTTGACAGCATTAATATATATATATATATATATATATATATATATATATATATACATAATTTTTTAAGCTAATACATAAATTTTTTTTTATTTTACATTTATTTTAATCGAACATATAATAGACAAAAATCCAACCCTACTGTAGCTATCTAGTGTTGTGCTAGTCAGCTTGATAAATACAGTGTTTATTCACTCTTAGTGACGGCTAATAAATACTAGTTAATTTGAATTTAACATTATATATAAGTACTGCAAAGGTTTCATTAAATTCTTTCGACAAACTGCTCATAACCTCGCTTCAACCCAATATTATCATTCTAACACATAACACTGGGCTCTCAGGTCAGGTATGTTACATGCCCTCACCTCGGACTTCCGTACATATGAGACAAACTGGTTTAAATATTCCCGCAGGAAAAATAGTCATATAATGATCTGTTTCTTCATCTTTGAAGGTTAGTTTTCCATAGTGTACTTGCCTTTTTTCTTGAAAATAATTTTTAAAGGACATTTAAAGCAGCACAGTTGACCAAACAGCTGTACAATACCAAAATAGCTGCAGACGTAGAAACAGACTGTACTAAGAAAATACAAATACAAACAAAAAACAACAATAAAAGACTTTTTGCACCCTCATTGCATACAATAAGCAAATTAAATAATAATAAAATAAATAAATAAATAAAAACAGGGAGAAGAATACCTCATCACACTGTATTAAATGCCAAATAGTATAAAATGACTTAAGGTGAGATTTAAAAATAGGATCCTGACTGGTGTACAGGGGCTGCTCATTTCAGAGCTTAGGAGCCGCTGCTGGAAAGGCACGATCGCCCCGACTCTTCAACCCACATTTAGGAACTTCAAATAAAAGCTGTTTACCAGACCTGAGACACCGTGCTGACCTGTATGGCTTTAAAAGGTCAGAAATATGAACTGCACAGAAAGCTAGTGTAGGGATGCCAGGACAGGAACTATGTGTTTCTGACTTACTGTAGGTCATCCTATTAAAAAAACCCACAGCAGCGTTCTGAGACAACTGCAACCACGCAAGCGAAACCTGGCCAACATTAGAATAATCAAGCTGACTTGAAATAAAGGCGTGTATAACCTTTTCAAGACCCTTTTTTTTTTTTTTTTGTTAAAATTGGTTGGACCTTGGTCAAAAGCCTAGTTAAATAAATAAATAAATTAACTCCCTAGAACACTTTCAATATTGACATATGAACTTCTTCTTTAAAAAAAAAAAAGTGTTACATGCTGTGACATAATCTGGCACATAACTGCTCATAACTTCTACTCAACAGTTTGATTTCAGTTATGGCAAATACCGATAGCAACTACCGAACTACTGTCAAAGTTATTCTCAGACAGACAAACAGAGTAGTTTCGGGTCCTCCAATGTATAAAACGTAAAGATAGACGGGTTCTGACCAATGTACCGACAAAACCTTGCTTTTATATACATACAGTGTGATTTGTTATAGGTCCACAGTTAAACAGCAGGAGTTATATGTCCTACGGTGTACAGTGTGGTTTGGAGCACGTCCATAGGATTTGGAACAATCAGTTTCAGAGCTCATATTGAAAATAAGCATTATTAAGGATTGAGGTTTGTGTGCGTTAGTATTTAAGTCTTAGTTATTGTTCTGCTAAGAACAGAAGGTAATATTTAGGATGAGGCCAAACCAGTTCAATGGTTCATTCCCACCAATTAATTTGAAACTCTACCTCTAACCAAACACACACACACACACAGCGGCCTCACAATGGGAGATTAATGTCCTCTCATACAAGGAAGTGTCTCTAAGATGCGTTTTTCCTTCTCCACAAGCTCAAAGTCCAGGCGAGGCACGGGAATTCCTTGATACGCACACATTTACACCAGTCCTTTTTAAACAGTAACTACAGACTTAGACACGTCACTCAGGCCGATGAGTGTTTAAGTCTGTTGTGTTTGTATTTCATTACTCGATGGTGTATCTAGCACACTTCCAATGGAGCTGAGCGAGTTAAACACACCAGGTAGGATTTTATCACTTGTCAAACACTTCTGTAGACTTTTATATGTTCTGCTTTATTAACTAAAGATAGACAGGGTCTGCCCTTTACTTTTTAGTCAGCTTTGTGTTTTGGATAAATCTTATAGAACTTAACCATTAATGGTACCTATGGCTCCTTAAATAACCAACAGAACCTGAAAAAAAAAGGGTTTTTAATTTGGCTTTAGGTGCTGTTATTGTGCTGTGTGGAAAATCTTTTAATATCCTGGTATAATGTTCCTTGTTCCTTGTAGAAAAGTACTGAAGTTTCAAACATTATAACATTATAGAGTTCATTAGTCTGTCCGACAGGGAGTCATTTTGCCTTTATCTTTTCCTAGTTCCTCTACCTGCAAAGGAGATTAGACAGATTATAAACTCACAATAACAAGACTCCATGGTTCATTTAACTTGGTACTTCCTATAAAAATCCATCTGAAATATTGCACGGTGTAGTGCACTATATGTGCACTCCAATTGGGATTTACAGCTCCCTAAAACCTGGATACACTCACTTTAGAGATTGTTTTCATCTTTCTATAAAGTTCCATTACTATAAGGTACTCATAGTACTGTATAGGTTTCTACTGTTCCGGTGTGTTGTGGTATCTGGAAAGTCATAAAATGACAAAAAAAAAAAACAGACATAAATATATTTGTTTATCTTTGAGCATGTTCTGTTGTCTGTGTTAAGGAGTAGATATTTCAGAATACACTGCTCATCTCCCAACAGAAGCGTTGTACACGAACAAAGATAAAAAAATACCAGAATGCATTGCTTCAATGGCAATTCTCATACATATCTTAAGGATGTCATACTATCTTAGCAAATGTAACGGACCAAACGAAGACATGCTCCAAGCATGCACTGCTTCTATACTAACTGTACTAGTACCCCCTGGGCTGCCACAACAGCTGTGACCGCTCGAGGCATGGTCTCCATAGGATCTTTAAAGGTGCTCTGCGGTACCTGTTACCAAGACATTAGCAGCAGATCCTTTAAGTCCTGTAAAATACACGGTGGGGCCTCCATTGGAGGTATGTTTGTCCAGGACATTCGATCTAATTGAGATCTGGGAAATTTGGAGGGCATTTACGTCCTTGTTAAAGTCACTTAAATTCTTATGCTTGCCCATTTTACCTGGTTGCAACACAACATCTTCAAAAACTGGATGTTCATTTGCTGCCTAATTTATCCCACGCCTTGTCAGGTGCCAGTGTAATGAGACAATCAGTGTTGTTCCATTGTTAGTTAATTCCACTCTATCTATATCTTTAGTGTTCCCTTCTCCAGACTACAACACCGACCGCTACGGCTCCCTCAGGGCACGCAAAGCTCCCTTCCGCGAAGTGAACGAGGGTGCGCCGCAGTTTGACTGGAGCTCACGCCCGGAGGAAGACCAAGAAGACGATGAAAATTCCGACAAAACACAAAATCTCAGAGAGCTCCCACTTCACATGGGACTGAAGAAAGCTATATGGTACACTATGTGTTTTGTTTCTTCTAATTCGTTATGACATTATATAACTGCAGGCAGATAGGCATCAACCTTCAGTCTCTGTCTTAGGCAGGTGCAGAAGATGCGAGTCCCCGTTGTATCGAGTTGGGGTTCCTGGCGCTTACGTCACTCCAAGTCCTTTCGGCGTTTTCGTGAGGACGTGTCAAGCATTTTGTCTTTTGTTAAGCTCTGGAGGAGGTCCATGCACCAGATCGGAGGTAACACAAGTCATTTAGATTTGTTCCAAGCTCATAACATCAAGGTGAAATGAACTGGAGACATTTTCTATTTGTGATCTTTTTCTAAACAGGGCATTTTGGAGGGGGCGTCCAGTCCTTTTTCCTGTTCTTGAGGTTCCTTGTTATTCTAAACTTCATGTCCTTCCTATTAATGGCCGGATTTGTGATTATACCCAGCATTGTTTTCCAGTCAAGCAACTCCAGTGATCAACTACTCCTTTCCACCATCAACCTTACATGTAAAAGTTTCATTTCTTTTTTTGTGTCTAATATGATTTATTTAATACAAAAACTATAACTTTTGATCCTGTAAAATCATTGGTTTCTGATTGTAGTCACCAGTTATGTGTTTCTGTTTGTTTAGTTTGACTTTATATTTTGAGACATTTGTGTAAGAGAAATCACAGCACTTTTACACACTTGTTTCCTTTCTCAAATAACCAAAAATTACGTTAACAGTGAAGCACGGTGGTAGTAGCATCACATCAAGCTTTACCCCTGGCCTCTTGCTTGCTTTTTTTAACTAATGTCTCCACCTCACCAGACTGTTCGTGTTACTTTAAAACCCGTTATAGACATGACTTACAGAGCCAATTACAAATCGGCTACTAGGACTTGACCTTAAAACCTCCTGATTATGAAATGTGAAATCACTGTTTCTGCTGCAGATGTGAAAGAGTGTCTGCAATATGATGTTCAGCCTAAACCCCTTACTGTTTACTACACCTACTTCCTGGATTTGCTCTCGGGAACGGTACGACAAATACATGAAGACACTTTTAGGAACTGTCTTTATGTTTAACAGATGCAACTGCATTTGCTTTAATGACTAGATTCCTGCACATGATGTAAATGTAATTTTACTTTTTGAATACTTAAATTAAAACTAATTTCTGGAAACACTATGTAATGTAGCTCAACATACAGTTTAATATAAATTACACTCAATCATGCTAAAGGTACAGTATGGGAACATCTGACTTTCATCACACCTGTACCTCAATTCTATTTTTTAGTACTTTTGATAGTTGATTCATTGAACTATGAACTAAGTCCAGTCTAATAGTAATAAACCAGAGTATCACAAAAACATTGATAGTGGGACTGTAAAATAGATCAAGTATAACAGCCATGACTTACATCACTGTAAAGCTTTTTTCTAACTGGGTGTAACGTATCAGCTTCTTCTTCTTCCAGGGGTTCATGGAGTACTCCTACCTGTTCTATGGATTTTATAACAGGACCGAGGGCCTAAACAATGGCTTCTCATACAACATTCCACTGGCGTACCTGCTTACTTCTGCATTCTACTTCCTTTTTTGCCTGTTTTGCATCGTGATTCGGTATGCACAAGAATATATACAATAGCTTACTGTAGGTAGCATTAACATCCACAACAATTAAAAATGTAGGCATGCTGTGAACGAAAGGCTCTGATTGGTGAACAGGATGGGTGGAGTGGCGCGGCTTGTCGTGGCGATGGACGGAGGACGCTTGGGAGGGTACAGTGTGCTCGTTTTTACCGGGTGGGATCACGGCCTCCAGGATCAACGAGCCACCAAAGTAAAACACAACAACCTGCGCTATCGCCTACAGGTGGGAGCAACTTCTGCAACTCTTGCTTCCATATATGGATTTAAATACACGCTCACATTTTTTGTTAAATACTTAAACATGGTCTTTTCCATTGTGACTTTTTTCCTCAATACAGTGGAACGCATTTTGCGAGTGTTCTGCAAGTTGAGCAAAGATTTTTAATAAATTTGGACTTGAAAAACGAGCAAGTCTTGGTTTACGAGTACAGAGTATCATGTATCACGCATGGGCTTCTTGTTTTTACTCGAGTGTCACGTGATCACAACTGATCCAACGGTTTTTCTCTCTCATATGCTGCGGAATTGTGGGTAATCGTCTCCCCTGCTGGGTCTTAGTGCTCGTCTCTTACTGACATAATCAACATTCGTGCATGCATGTACTGTTTACTATACTGTGACCATGTGTGTGTGTATTTTATTTTTTTATCTGTATGCATGTGTGTACAGTGCATGTGCACTGTTTATTATAATACGTGTGTATGTGTAAAGCAAAAGAAAGTCTCATTAGAGCGGTTAAAGAACCATTTGCACTCCTACTCTCTGTACCAGCCTGCACTTTGTCATTGGACACGATGCCCCTTCACACACACACACGCCTCCTCTCGCCCTAACGCACACACCCCTCCTTCCCTCCTCCCCTTGCCTTCACACACACTTTCTCTCTCTCTCTCTCTTTCTCTCTCTAATGGAAACACTGCAGTGTCGGGATCCTTCAAAGGAAAAGTGCAGGTTAATTTGTTTTACTTTTACTTTACAGCAGTAATTCCGTTAGTACGCGTCAATACAAGTGTCATTAATGATGTTCCTTGTTAATTTTTTTGATAAAACAGTCTTTCGATTAATGAGTGTGTGTGTGTGTGTGTGTGTGTGTATTCCTTCTCTCCTCTTACTTTAGCTTCACACTCACCCCCACCCCCACACCCACACACAGGGCCTGCGCGCATAAACGGGGGGATTTTTTTTAAGTAAAAAGCAAGTTAATTTGTTTTATTTTTACTTTATATTTTGTATTATTTATTGTTATGTTTTTATTTTTTTGGGTCTGTGGAACAAATAATTTGAGTTTCCATTATTTCTTATGGGAAAATTTATTTGGTTTACGAGTGTTTTGAAATACAATCCCATTTCCGAATTATGCTCGTAATCCAAGGTTCCACTATAGATTAACTTTTTAAAGTTTGATTATTGCTCAATGCTTAGTGTTAATAACTACAGCATACTTTTAATTTGTGAGTTGATTCTCTGATAACATATAATAGACCATTTACTTTAGCCAATACACTACTGTATGTTTGTGTTCCTATGTAAAAAAATATATATAAACCATACTGCTATTATAACTTCATGGATACTGTACTTACTTTCAGTTTATTTCTTTTAGCCAGAAGTACATCCATATCCTACTTTGCAAGCTTACCTAAATTTTTATCTTATTTTGCAAACCAAAATGGCTATAAATACTATAGGCTTCCAAACACCTTTCTTATTATCCATCTCTCTCTCCCTCTTTCTTTTGCCAGGTGGATCTGGAGGAGGAGAGGATTAAGAAAAAGGCTGAGTCTCTCACTCTTGCTCAAGCATTCTTGCTTTATTCCCTACGAACTTTCCTAAACCTCATCGTCTTGGCAATGATAGCGGGGGCTTGCGTTGCCATTGCTTCTGCAACCACGTACAGTCAGGTAAAACAGTACCGGTTGCTACTTAAATTCCCATTTAACAAACCAATATGTTTTAGTTCTATAAAATTCGGCTAATCAGCTAGATTAGCTAACTCACAACTAGCTTGTAATTTCCAGATGCAAATTTAGACTAGCTAGTTTAAACATCAGCTTACACAAAACTTCTAAACAATATGTATGGGATTCTCTGATTTTATTTACATAACATCACCCATTATTTGTTGTTTCCGATAATTTTCCAATTTTTTCCCTAAGTTTTCCAATTTTGCCACAACAATGAGATAAATAACGATAACTATGACAGAATTATAGCCAAAGACAACACTGTCAAAAATGCAACAATAACTGTATTAGCCTAAAAGCCATGTGAAAACAAAGGAACTAATAAGTCGTTCTTGTTTTTTTCTTAGTCTAAACAACAGGCAGGCATCCTGGGATTGCTGCTGGAGTATCTGCCCTCCATCGTTATAACAGCCAGTAATTTTGTCGTTCCATTTCTGTGTGACCAGATCGCTAAACTGGAAAAATACTCACCTGGCATGACTGTAATCGTCGCCCTGCTACGGTAGGACACACACACACACACACACACAAATCATGTGTAATATTAATATTAATTATAATGTATATCCTTTTCTCTCTCTGTTTAGGGCCGTGGGCCTGCGCTTCGTGAGTTTAGCTGTTCTTTTGTACAGTTTGTGGAATCAGATCACATGTAACGGAAACAAAGAAACCTGTTCACCCTGTGGCTACAGCTACAAGCATTATCAGGTAATAATAATACACAGGGAACAAATATACAGTATATACTTTACATATACATGCACATTTTACTTGAATATAGCTACTAATATTTTTTTCTGGTAGTTACAGGTAGTTAACTCCTAATAAATTTACCTATATACTTATAACCTCTCATGTTAACTTTGGTCAGTGAAAACCTCCGGTTGTAACCTAAAGCAGTAGTAACTACCAGAGTTCACTTTAAATAGCTGATTTTAGCCTCCTGTGGTAATTTTAGCTAGGTAGTTACAATGTTTTGTTTGAACTTAAGCTAGTTGTAACTTTCTGTGGTAACTTTTGCTAGCTAGTAAGTACATTTCTGTTGTAACCTTACCTAGCAATAAATTGCTATGTTAACTTTAAATAACTAGATATAACCTTCTGTCATAAATTTAGCTGGTTACAATCTATTGTTTTGCTAGTTATCTACAGTAACTAGTTAACTATAGTAATTTATCTAACTATAGCTAACTAGTTTTTTTTCAGTAATAACTTCATGTTGTAATTTAACTAGTAATAAATTCCTATGTTAAGTTTAGGTAACAAGTCATAATTTACTGGAGTAATTTTGTTATAACCTTGTCATAACCTCCTGTCATAAATTACCTAGTTATGACCTAGTTGTGTTTATGTTTTAGTAACAGTAATAGTAATAATATGTTTTATTAATAAAAATTTTTTATTGAATAACAAATTTATTTGAACTTACTTCATAACTTGAACTCTAATTATTTATACATTTAGCTAATAACATCTGGTGGATACTTGATGTAGTATCAACCTCCTGTTGTAACTTTAGCTAGTAATTACTTCCAGTGTTAACTTTAAGTAGCAAGTTTTAACCTGCGGTGATAACCTTAGCTAACTAGTTCTAACATCTTGTCATAAAGTTAACTAATAATAACCTCCTGTGGTAACTTTAGCTAGTAATAACCTTGTGTTCTACCTTATGATAGTAATAACTTCTTGTGTCAACTTTAGGAAGCTAATTATAATAACGCCTGAGGTAGCTTTAGCTAGTGATAATTTACTGTGGATACTTATTTATTAATCTTGTTGAGAATGTTTAATTTGATTATTAATCTGACTTTATACAATGTTCATGTTGGTGATGTTTCTTGTTTCTTCCATCACAGTGTTGGGAGACACGTGTTGGACAAGAAATGTACAAACTCACGCTGTTTGACTTTCTTATTACAATCGCGGTGGTGATACTGGTGGAGTTTCCCCGCAGGTCAGTCTTTTGTTTCATCATTTCTCTATCTGTCTCTTGTTTTAGCAATAATGACAATTTAAAATACATAACATAAACAGAGTAGTAGTGATGGGTCGTTCATGAACGATTCACTCTTTTTGAACAAATCTTTAACGTGACTCAGAAGAACGAGCAGTCTCAGAGAGTGATTCTTTCGTTTTCTACTTAGTGCACATGCGCAAATCATTGCAAACCCTTCGTAGGTTATGCACAGGAAACAGAATTGAGCGATTCTTTCTCAATGACTCTTCGTCTTTTGTCACGTGACTCCCATAAACGCGGTGCAATAGATTCAATGCAGTGCAATAGATTTAAAAGACCGAATGACTCAGACTAGAAGATATGAGAGGTGAGCTGCTCATTCTGTTTATTATAATATGTCCTTAGTTGCACTGTAATATTTTCATTACTGGAACTATAGCCAAAATTTGTGAAAATTGAAAATGCAACATTTTATTTTATTCTTGATAAAAAGAACGAAATTAACTAAATGACTTAAAAAAGATTTGTTCATTTCGATGGACGAGATTCAAAGAACCAAGTCACTAAAATGATCCTAACTTCCCATCACTACAGAGGAGGCAGATCGATTTTGGTTGCATATGAAGATTTTTTTTATTTTCTTATGGTGGATTCAAAGATTTGATGATGTGTCTGTGTTACAGGCTAGTAGTGGACCATTGCTCGTGTAAGTTGGCTGAGTGGGTGGGTCGGCAGGAGTTTGTTGTTGCATCAAATGTGTTAGCGCTTGTTTACGGTCAGACTGTAGTGTGGAGCGGCGCTCTTTTCTGTCCCATACTGCCGCTCATCAACACCATCAAGCTCATCATCATATTCTACTTCAAAAAGGTATTAGTATTAGTAGATGTACTAGATGTAGAAGAAGTGGTAGTGGTTTAATAATAGTAGCCATAGTATTAGGGGTTTTTTTTGCCAATATTTCTGACATTCCTTTTATCTTTCTGTTTTTCTGTCTATTTCATGTGCATCCCTTGCTCTTTTTCAGGTCACTCTATTTCAAAACTGTCGCCCGGCACTGAGGACGTTTCGCTCCACCACCTCCAACTTCTTCTTCCTCCTGGTTCTTCTGTTCGGTTTGGGGATCTCCAGCGTGGTGCTTGTTTATAGCGTAGCTAGGTGAGTCAATACACACACACACACACACACACACACACTGAATATCTAACTATTTAACAGATGGTTAGCTATGGACTATATAAATATAATATGCAGGACTTTGCTTCAGCAGCCTTGTTTAGGTTTTAATATCATTCCCTGCAGTATTCATCCATCCTATGGCTGCGGTCCATTCCGTTTCTCCTCTTCTATGTGGGAAGTCATTCCTGGTTCCTTGCATTCGCTGTCCAACACGACGCAGGCGTTTCTGCTGTATATCGGCTCACAGGCTTTCTCCATCCCGCTTTTCCTCTTATCCTGGTTAGTAGTGATCTATAGCTCTATATCTATCCAGAGACTTTTTATCTTACACCTCCATACCGCCAACCAAAGAAACGATAACATGTTAATATAATCTTGTGATTTGCAGCAGCACTGATGTCAGAAACAGTGTTTATTTTGTCAGTTGAAATAATAAATAAAAGACAGAAAATATTCGTTGATCACCTCTTTTTCATGACAAAGATAAAACTAAACCTGTATTGATCTTTGAAAACTGATGATATCTATCATATTTTTTTTCAACGAATAAAAACTAAATAATAATATGATATATGATGGATGAAAGGAAAAATTATTTTTAAATATATGACTTATTTTTATCCAATAATCAGCATGCATGTACTATACAAACTGAAGCGCACCTTGTGCTTGCAATTGCACTATTGCTGAACAAAGTACCCTACAGTCATAGTGAAACCACACTGTTTGTGCTCACTGTACTGTAACTGTTAATTAGACAAATCACAAACCATTTTAATAAAAAAAAAAAAATTATTAAAAGATTTGTGGCGGCATAGTGGTTAGCACTGTCGCCTTGCACCTCCAGGGTCCGGGTTTGATTCCCTCCTCGGTGTCTGTGTGCATGGAGTTTGCATGTTTCCTCTGGGTACTCCAAGTTTCCTCCTACAGTTCAAAGACATGCAGACCAGGACAACAGGCGTTGGCAAATCGCCTGTAGTGTGTGAATGAGCATGTGTTAATTTTCTGTTATTGTTAATAAAAGTTAATATGCATGACTAAAATCAGACTAAAATGTTTTTCGTTTTTGTCGACTAAAAATAGACTACAACTATTAATGATTAAAAAACTAAAATGTGACTAAAACTAATGTAAACTAGCCAGAATAAGCTGCCAAAATTAACGCTGGTCAGAAACCATATCAAAACCTTCTGACCAATCAGAATAGAAGATGCAGTATGATAAATACAATATATAAATTCCATAATGTAAAACTATTTTCTGTGCTTTTTTGCAGTGTGTTGATGTGCTACATGGCTGTGATGGTTTCAGTTTATGGGAAAACTGTTGACCTGCTGAAGAAACAACACAAACTAGTGAGTGCACCGTCCCCTGATACCCTACAGCCTGATATCACTGACTGTCTGCACCAGGTTTCTATCAGGATTTTTAAATCTGAGCATGTGGGCCTGCTGTCCTTTTTTTCTTCTTTATTTAACATGCTTTTAATGTGCTTGCTAATTGCACTGTATCACACACTGTATGCCACATCTTATTTTGTGGTATACAGCACAAAATACACCTTTTCTTTTTTTTACTTTATTCTTCAATAACAGGAAGGACGAGATAAACAGTTCCTGGTCAAACAGATCAAGGAGATGAGCACAAAGCCTTCCAGAAACAAACAAGAACCAAAACTAAGAGACGCCAGAGAAATGAGAGATGGCAGAGGCGCGAGAGGTGCCGTGCAAAGATGGGGAGAAAACTACAATTCTGCATTCGAGCCAGATGAAGACCAAGCCATGCCGGCTAGTGACTTTAGCAATGGTGGCTTTTATGAGAGAGACATCTGACATTCTTATACATTTACATTTACATTTAGGCATTTGGCAGACGCTCTTATCCATCATACCATATGCAGTCATGGAGTCATAAATAATATCCTTCGTATTTTTGCGGAAAAAATTGTATAAATGTTTTGCTCCATGTCTCAGATCCAACATCAAATAATAATAGGATATCTTTATAAAATGTAGAACGCTTTAAGGATGCACAATGAAATAGATGTAAAATAGACAAATTTGGATTTTACCTTTTTATTGCTACAAAGATATTCTGTAATATAATGTATAGATATAATATAATATATGTATAATATAATGTGTATATATATATATATATATATATATATATATATAAAGTTTTCTGTCAAATTCTTCCTAAAGTGTTTCAAAAATATATTTTAAATATTACATCATTACATTTTTTAATTGTATTTTTATTATTATTGTTGATGTTGTTTAATTAATTAATTAATTTTATTATTATTGTAAAAGTAATGGACAGCACGCTGGTGTAGTGGTTAGCACTGTCGCCTCCAGGGTCCGGGTTCGATTCCCGGCCAGGCCCAATTCCCGTCTCTGCGTGCATGTTCCCCCCGGGCTTGGTGGGTTTCCTCCGGGTACTCCAGATTCCTCCCACCATCCAAAGACATGCAGATTAGCCTAACTGGTGTTCCCAAAATTGCCTGTATTGTGTGAGTGAGTGTATGTGTGTGTGCCCTGCGATGGATTGGCACCTGTCCAGGGTGTACACAGCCTCGTGCCCTAAAGTGGGGGCTGGGGTAGGCTCCAGGCTCGTGACCCTGAATACAGGATAAAGCGGTTTAGAAGGTGAGTGAGTGAGTGAGTGTAAAAATAATCTTCAATGAAGACCCTCCCGGCTTTGCGCAGTGATTGTTCTCGAACTTGGGCGCCATCTTGTGGTTGCCACTAGGATTTCCCATACGTCCCATTAAATGATTTACGTGATGACGTCATCATGTTACGTCCGAGTACTTCCGGTGTTTACTTCTAGCTCGTTTAGGAAGACATGAATGTTTGTTACGTTGTATTTTATTCACGTGAGCGAAATGTTTTTGGAGGGGATTATTTATTCATAACATATAATATTTAAAACCTTCTTTATATAAATGCGTGCGACCAAATTTTATATTCAGTTTTCGACGTTAGCTAAAGCTAGCTAGCTATAGCACATTATTCTGTTTTTGGAATAGCCTATTACGGCTTGTCTTTTGTTACTGTTATAACTTTATTTTTTCCCTATAATTTTATTATCGAGTTTTTCTTTTTAAAAAAATGAATATTTTGCCGAAGAAAAGTTGGCACGTCCGCAATAAGGACAATGTCGCGCGCGTGCGTCGTGACGAAGCGCTCGCGGCCGAGGAGGAGAAAGAAGTTCGGCGGCGCGTGGAGCGCGCGGAGCAAGAGGTAACCATGGCAACCCCATCATCTCCCCTGTATTACGTTAATTATTAGCGTTTACGTATGTATACCAAGTCTAATATACAGTATATTCTTTAAAAAAGTATATTTAATTTGATCACCTAGCAATTTAACCAATTTCCCTCTTGAATTAATAAAGTTCTTTGAATTTTGAATCTAGCTTGTATTACGTTAATTATTAGCGATGACGTATTTGTTAACATTATATATATATATATATATATATATATATATATATATAATTAATTTATTTTTTTCTGTACATAAACAAAAATAGGTTAAGGTCAGTAAATAAAATAATAATTATATATATATATATATATATATATATATATATATATATTATGTACAGAAAAAAATAAATTTGGAATATTGTTTAGAGAAATAATATTTGTAATTCTTCCCCTTTTTTACCTAATTTAAATTTGAAAAATAGTTTACATCTTATTTAGAATTATTATTTTTATTATTATATAGTGTCCTTATACGAGGTGGTATCAGATAGTTTTGAGACTAGCATTGTAACACACGGGATGGCAGCACAAGTCACAGGGAGCGCCGACCTTCACAAGTCACTGACATGTGTACATCAGGAGCTGTGCAACTGGCGCCATTCTGACCATGCTCGTTAGCCACGTATGCCATATCATCATGAACATGAAGTTACATCGTGAAATTCGGCATAACACCGGGCAAGTCTGCCGCAGAGACATTTGAGGTGAGTTATTCGAGGTGGCATGCATGCTTCAAGACCAGAAGAACGTCACTGAAGACACAGAGAAGTCAGGAAGACCTTCAACAAGATCAATCCCCAAAAAACGTAGGTTTGTGCGTGATGATCGTCTGAGAACAATGCACAATATTGCCGCCGTTGTCGATGTGTCATACCGAACAGTCCAGGTAATCATCACGTGTGATTTGAACATGCGCTGTGTTGCTGCCAAGTTTGTCCCCAGGTAGCTGATCCAGGAACAGTAGGAACATCGAGGTTTGCTAAGGACTCTGCACATGATCTTAAGATCACTTGAGTTTTCACAGTAGAAGATCCCATCATCTCCGCGTGGCAGGTCTGTAGCTCGACTGAGTCCAGGCACATCGTCTTACTATTGTGTATTGTGCATCAAGAATTCGTCTTCAGAAGACAGACCTTCAAAAGCGATTTCTACCGCCAGTTTTTAAGGCATCTGACTGAATCGTTGCCGCACAAATCTTGAAACTTTTTGATACCTTCCTCGTATGGGTATTTAAATACATACATTAAATACGAACAAATCAGCATTATGACTGATATCTTTGTTATTGTTATTATTATTATTGTTGTTGTTGTTGTTGTTGTTGCCAGTGATGCTGGTGCTTTATGTTTTATTTGTTCCCTCTCCCTCCGTGTTTCCCCTGAAGGCTCGGACGGACTATCTCCGTAGGAAATCCCGTGCGGCGCTCGAGCAAACAGCGGGACTGAGGGACGAGGAAGAGGTATCCAGGGAAACCAGCGGGACCGAGCATCTCAACCTGTTTCCTCTGGAGGACTCGTCAGAGAAGAAGGGCAACGCCGAGTACCAACGTGAAAAGAAAGAAGAGAAGGTGTGTGTTCAGGATGCTCGATAAAGTCGTAATGTTTCCCAAACCATAACAGAATGATGACAGATCTCCAGTGACCAGGAGCGAAGTGTACATCTCTAAAACTGACAGCGAAGCAGTAATGGCACCTGTTGGACTAATTATCCACTATACAGACGTGTACTGTGTAATTCTACAATGAGCTAGAGTCATAAAAAGGACTGATTTAAATCCTGGATAGTGCTGTTATTCCGTGTTACACACTCCGGATCCAGTAAATGTGATATTCTCACCTTAGCCGTTGAATCCCTTAAATAGATGTGCATTAGATGAGTCACACTCGCTAACCTATTCAGCCATGCAGCGTAATAATCCGTTAAAAATAGAGAATAAAATCCTTCTGTCAGGACAGAATTGAGAATATGCGTGGCATTTTTGTCTAATTAAAGGAGTTGAGTAATTAGTTTAACCGGCAATAAAATCACAGTACAAAAGGTTTGAAACGCACTGCATAGACAAGATGTGACATGTTCTGACTGTTAAACAGTGACTTATTTAAACAAAAAATAAATACATTTCGCGTGGTTCACATCCAGCTCACATAAACTGAGCCATTCTGAAACACACACACATAGCCTATGTCCCCTATGTGTCTGACTGACCCATCCTCTTTTGCTTGTCGATCAGGAGAAACAGGAGCGGGCTATCGGTCTGTTGGTGTCTCTTGGCCCCGCCCCTGGTACCGAGGCCACACCCTGGTATCTGAAGGAGAGAGCAAGAGACAAAGAAGAAGGAGAGAAGGAGAAAGAGAAACAAGACAAGGGCAAAAGGAAGGCTATAAGCGAGGAAGAGCGAGAGAAGAAAGACCGGAAGTTAAAGGTACTGTTCATCATGATCTCTAACGGGACTGCATGGCGTACGATGTGCATCAGTGGAATGAATGCTGTGTAAGTGGGAAATGTGTCTGCTCATGCCTGTGCAGGACTGCCTGGACCCTCTGAAAGACATCAAGAAAGCTCTGGCCGTGAAAGACAAGAAGGAGAAAAAGCACAAGAAGAAGGAGAGGAGAGATAAAGGGGGGAGGACGAGTGCAGGGAGGTGAGGAGATTCCTCTCATGCTTCAGTTTGTTTACACACAAGATGGAATGTGTGGATAGTAATGGACATATAGTAGTGCAGATACTGTATGTGGGTGATACACATGTAAGGGAAGAGACGTGGATAGATGGATGGGTGGACAGCTAGACAGATTTGATTGAATAATTGATAGGTGGATGGATGGACAGGTACAGTAGGTGGATGATAGACATGGATAGACATGGACAGACAAATATACATTTACATTTAGACATTTGGCAGACGCTCTTATCCAGAGCGACTTACATTTTTATCTCATTACACATCTGAGCAGTTGAGGGTTAAGGGCCTTGCTCAAGGGCCCAACAGTGGCAACCTGGTGGTTGTGGGGTTTGAACCTGGGATCTTCCGAACCGTAGTCCAGTGCCTTAACCACTGAGCTACCCCTGACTAGATATATAAGATAAATAGATAGATTGACAGGTAGATAGACAGGTTTGATTGAATAATTGATGGGTTAAATAGAGGGATTGATGGATGGACAGGTAGGTGGAAAGAACGAGAGACAGA
Organism: Clarias gariepinus; assembly: GCF_024256425.1. Taxonomy (NCBI): domain Eukaryota; kingdom Metazoa; phylum Chordata; class Actinopteri; order Siluriformes; family Clariidae; genus Clarias; species Clarias gariepinus. Next base: position 3,984,655 of record NC_071103.1, on the reverse strand, counting down.
CAGATATATTGATAAATTTATGGGCTTACAGGAGGGTGGCATGCGTAGGTAGATAGACAGATAGAGAGATGGATAGATAGACAGGTAAGAAAGGCAAAAGAAAATACTAACTGGTGCTAAAAAGCCCAGAGTATAAATAAATCAATGTGCTTTGTTGTTCAGTTCAAAAGAGCAACTGCGTGCGGAGCGGCTGCAGAGGGAAGCCGAGGAAAGGAGACGTGCTCAGGCCCTGCTGGACCAGAGGAACGGAGTAGGTGGGGCCAAGGATGGACAGAAGGAGCCGGCTGAGAGAGACCGACCTTACAATAGCGCTTACTTTCCTGAACTGGCCCGCAAGAGACCGAGAAGAGACAGAGACATAGTACAGGACTTTCTGAATTCCAACTCCTAGACTCTTTGTTTTATACGGTCTGAAACTCCGCCCCCACCTGAACGTCTCACAGACCTAATGCTCCACAGCAAAGTATGACGTGATGATGTCATCAAAAAGTGGCATCCAAACACAGGCAGTCAGAGAGGCCACAGAAACGCCTGGTGTAATTTATCACACACAAGCGCACACTGTGTTCATGCCTCTATATTTTACAGGGGTGTTTATGTGAGTGTGTGTAGAGTAAAGATTATTAATTATATATTTTTTCTTCAGTGTACATAAAGTATCGTGAGCCAAAATAAGACCTCTGGTTTCTACTCAGTGGTTAAGTAAGTTGGAAGCCACAGCATTATCTGGTTTGTGTAGTGTTGTGTTAAGAATTCAAAACTTTTAAGATAATTGCTGACTTTGATTCTGTTGCTGTAATATTTATTTACTTATGTAAATGGTTAAACTGTCCAAGTATAAAAGGCATACATTCAGCTATTCTAAATATATACAATATCTAAATAATCATAAGCCACTTACTGTTGGGATCAAACAATTTACAAATAAACATTTTCTGTTGTTTGATGTTTTATTTTCAGAGGAGAAAATTCATTAACAAACAAAAAAAAAATCTGCCTACACAATTTGATGTTGAGATCTTCCCTGAAAATTAGATATTAGATATTAAAAATGCTCTATTTTTTTTATCCAGTTTTCTATCTTTATATACCCATAAGGGTAATGCTTACAATTTTTGAAGATTAAAGAAGCAAGCTACTAAAATAAGTCTTTAAAAAAACAAACAGGTTCTTTATATGCATGTTTGATATCTTTTTTACAGATTGCCTGAATGTATTTTCATGAGATTGCAATAATAATATTGGGCAGTGGTAGCTCAGCAGGCTAAGGCACAGGATCAGAAGGGCTGCGGTTCAAGCCCCAGCTCCATCAGCTTGTGCTCGTTGGGCCCTTGAGCAAGGCCCTTAACCCTCCCTGCTTCAGGGGTGCTGTATCATGACTGACCCCAATTACGCTGGAATATGCAAAGAAAGTATTTCACTGTGCAGTAATGTACAGTATATGTGACGAAGGCTTAAGTTTAACTAAATAATAAATATATTCTCTAAGATATAAATTGAAATTGTATTACATCATAGAATATATATCCTCACCTTATGATTAGAAATTCAATTGTTATAACACTAATTGTTTTAATTTTATCTTGAAAAAGTACCTCCTTGAATTTAAATTGTGTCGTAACAGATTCTAAGTTACCGCTGAATATCGTTGCCTTATAAGTGAAAATCATATCGTATTATGTTGTAGCAGTTTAAATGTTATTAAATATAATAGGAGCCAAAATTACCTTTTATGATAGTAGTTTTAATGTCAACAGCACCTTATGAGTTGGAATGAAATTGTATTAGATTTTAGCATTCCAAATCGCCTTTGATTATGTACCCGGTGAGGTGAAATCATATTCTAATACAACATGGCAGGGTCAATGTTACATATAATGTACAGTCAAATCCTATAAATCAAGATCGCATCGATCACAAGCAATTATAGACCTGTTTACATTTCTTCCCTGCACTCCTAAAGACAATCATAAAAATAATGCATCAGTATTTTCTGATATTATTAAAATATCGTTTTAGTGCTCTACCGTTAGTTACCTTCTATCTGCTTAGACGGCATCACAGCCATGCTATATCCAGTAATACAGCACATCCTCCAGTGTGATATTGCTTTTATTCAACTGTTCCACAAACACCATTTATTAGCAACAGATTATGGGGTTTTTTTTTTCTTTATTTAACCAGTTATTTTACTCCTCCAACACATACCTACGTGACAGAACACATAACCGACAATTCGTGTAATTACAGGGGTGAAAGTCATTTTAAATTCGAACTGGTACTTTATAATCTACAAATGAGAATAAATCATGGAGCTGATGGACAGTCCTAATAAACCTATGTTAAACTTATGTTCCGGGGTTGAATCCCAAATAGTGTTAAATGGAAAGCTAGCCCGCTGTGTAGGGTGTATAATTCCTTGTTTCACACGCACTTGTTTCTTGTTTCCGATGCTCAGGCATCCTAATGGCAGCAGATTGCCCTTGATCAGAGGTTAGGGAGGTATTTGGAAATCAGGCTTGTGATAAAAGCTAGTTAGGGCCCAAGCACTACAGTATAACATCAGCCCTATGTCATCATAGTGTGTGAGGGCCCTTTTGTTCTTCTAAGGATTAATATCTTTTTTCCCCTCCATCCTGGGCTTTTTGGTGGTCTTTACATGCTCCACACTCATGAAAATTGGCAGACAGATTGGAATCTGCTGCAGTTAGGATACCTGAGAGTCTGAGCTCCGGGATTTTTGATATCTCAAATGGATCAGTTGTGACAATGCTTAATGCTAAAAAAGGGCTAATAACGTTCTGTGTGACATCATAAGGCACAACAGTATATTGAGTGACATCATAGTGTAATGCTTTTTGAAGGTATTAACATAAAACTCACCCCATTCTACACACTTACACACACATTCACTTGTCACACACACCTTACACACCCACACGTCTCTCTCTATCTCTCTCTCTCTCTCTCTCAGACACACACACTAACACACACACACGGTTCAAAAGTTTAAATGATGCTTTATTAACATCTTTATTAACGACAGAACTTACAAAAGAGAATAAACAGAGAATCATTTTTTCTTACAGTTTTTCTTGATTGCTAAGACACATTCCTGGAAAGCTGCTCTCCTTTTCCCTAAACTGTGAACACAAAATCCAATTTTCAAGCTACATTCACAAAACCTCTGACTCTTCTTGCAAAACCAAACTTTCACCCCAAAACAGTTGTGCTCAAAACTGAACTATGCTGTCAAATCATGCCTCAAGTCAATCTAAACTAAATACTCTACTGTGTAGTCACTAAACACTACATAGACAAAATGCTCAGGACATAAAGCGGTAGAAATAAATGTTTATTTCGGCTTAATGCATGTAGCAAAACTAAATACCTGGGCATTTTTAACACTTGTACATAGACAAAAGAATGTGCAAAAAAAAACAGAAATCCTGTGCAAATTCAAATTTATTTGTCACATACACAGTCATACACAGTACGATATGCAGTAAAATGCTTAGATATGCGATATGCAGTGACATGCATTTACATGTAGCATTAGTAGGTATAAATAAAGCACAAAAATATACAAATGAAGTACAAAGAAAAGAAGTGCATTACTCCGCCACAGCATCATTTCTCCGTACTGGGTCAGGCCACAGGACTTAATCTACATCACATTTTCTCTGGCCAGGCAACGCGGGAAAAAAACCCTGGCTTGACATGCCTCCACACCCATGTCACCACAGGCCAGTTCCATGGCTTGCAGGAGATTTACCCTGGTGTAAGGTTGGCGTTTAAATACCTTCCACCGCCATGAGGAGAAGAATTCTTCAATGGGATTCAGGAAAGGAGAGTACGGTGGAAGGCAAAGATTGATAAAACTCTCTAACCAGGAGGCCTCTGTGAAAACTCACATTGTCCCAAACAAGAACATAGATGGGCTGCTCATCCTGACGCCCTAACAGAGTATCTCACATGTGATTGAGGAAAATGAGGAGCTGGTGAGTGTTGTAGGGCCTTAGGTTGGCCTGATGGTGGACAACACCATGATTGCTGATGGCAGCACACAATGTGACATTGCCACCACGCTGCCCAGGGACACCAACAATGGCCCGTTGGCCAATAACACTACGGCCTCTCCTTCTCCTTTTGGTGAGATTTGTATACCCAGCTTCATCCATGTAGATGTATTCATGGAGTTTTTCCATTGCATCCAGTTCAACTGTAAAGAGAATCACAGAGTATGGAACGGAAACATCCTCAGTTGCCCACTGGGAAAAAGTTTAAAAGTCAACGATCAGCTGAAAAATTCATCAATGCTTACAGGTTTCCGGGATTCTCAAGGGCCAAAAGTATCGGAACATTATCAGGAAAATGGTTTAACAATCAACAGTGCTCGTTACATTGAGACCGTTATCGCACACTTCTTCCCACACTGTCGACTTTGTTTTGAGGTGTTAAAGCGCCCTCCCTATAGTCCTGATCCTTCACCGGTTTGCACCATAGAAATCGGTCCTACGAGGACGAAGATTCACTTTTAATGAAGAAGCGAAGACAGCGGTGCATTCGTGGCTCGCGGCTCAGCTGTAAACGTTTTTTAGTCAGGGAATACGAAAGCTTGTTGACAGATGGCCAAACTGTATTGAAAAGCAAGGAGATTATGTTGAAAAACTACGTATTTGTCCTAAGTTAATTAAAATAAAATCCACAGCCAGAGTGTGGATAATTATTGCCAATATTTAAAAAATGTGTTAAAATTATAATTAAAAAAAGTAACTTTTAATAGCAAGAAACGATACATGTTACATTCTCATTAGGGCCTGAGCTCCCTCTAGAATACAGGTAGTCAATTATATTTTATTAGGATTCAGTGGCTTTATAAATCGAATCGTTGCCATAAGATTCGATTCATATACTGTGTGTGTGTGTGTGTGTGCGTTTTAGCACATTTAATCATTTAACGCCTGTCAGAAATATGGTTAGTTACACGACGCCGAGTGATCATCATCACAACAACAACAACAACAACAACGGACCCCTGTAGAAATGTAACGAGATCAACACCAGCGGGTTTACGCACGCGCGCGCGCGCGCTCGCTCGCTCGCCCGCGCACGCACGCAGGCGCTCACGCAGACACGCACGCACGCGACAAGACGCGACCCCGAAAGAGCGTCTCGCGCGCGCGCCCCTCTCTAGACAGGCGGAGAATAACGGAAAATAACAGAAAAAAAGGAGAAAGGGGGTATCCTGAGAGCGGAAGTCATTTGTTGTTTTGGATTAATATTATTATTATTGTTGTTGTTTTTTTAATGTGTGTGTTAAATTAGAATGAGATAATTAAGGATGAAGGCGGACATGGTGATGCTGAGGATGGTGTTGTTAGGCTGAGAGGAGCACAAAAGAAAAAAACATAATCTCTCCCTGACGGAGGAGGAGGAGGAGGAGGAGAACGGAAGAAAATAAACAGCGCGCCGAAAGAAAGAAAGAAAGACAGACAGTAAAGAAAAGAAGAAGAAGAAGACGACGAAAGGTAGCCGCTCGGATGCCGCCGCCATCGGCGCTATGCTAACACCGAGCTGGGTGATGCTGCTGGCGGGGCTCGTGTCGGGCTACATCCCGGACAGAGCGCACGGAGCCCCGCAGCCGGAAGGTGAGACGGGTCGGTCAGGGTGGGGGGGGGGGGGGGGGGGGTAGTGGTGGTGGTGGTGGTGGAGGGGGGAAGACTACTGCGCGCTAACACCATGGCTCGGGATGTATAAACATAAATACAGGCTCGCGACATCTCACCACCGCCATGAGGAGGATATTGTGCTGAAGAAGGGATGCGGCGTTAGCTTAGCTATAAACATCAAAGGGCAGACATGTTCTGTGCAGCTCAGTGTTTAGACATTCACTTGAATGATAATAAGAAACATATATATTTTTTCTTTTTTCAAGAAAAAATTAAATGTTGTATAGAATATATATATATATATATATATATATATATATATATATAAACATTTTAGTCGGTTACTATGAACTATGATGTTGTGCCTTTATTTATTTATTTATTTAAGGGGTAATATTGTAACGCTGAAACAGTACGTCGCGTTGCTGCGCATGCGCGCTGTCTTCTATTTTGGCCGCTACAATACACCCCCCCCCCCCCCCCAATAATTTCCATACATTCCCCGTTTAGACCAAATATACAAAATAGTAGTTTGTTATATTAAACCCCGCCCCCTCGTTTAACTCTATAGAAAGAAGAGATTCTAATCATAATATCCAGGAGAGATTGGGGGGGACGGGACAATCGATTCAGAGATGTATCAGGATTCTTTTGTGTGGCGATTCTAAAATCGTTAAAAATTTTTTACAATACATTTCAATATATGAGCAAAAGTATTTGGCCAAACCTGCTAATTATTTTAATCCGGCCCCTTATACCCAGTGAGAGCAACCCTAATGCTTCAGCATACCGAGACATCTTGGACAATGTTATGCTTCTATGCAACTTTGTGGCAACAGTTTGTCCCAGTGCGCAAAGCAAGGACTATAAAGACATGGTTTGTTTAGTTTGGTGTGGAAGAACTTGACTGGCCCTAACACACAGCCCTGACCTTTAACCTCATCGAGCACCTCTGGGATGAACTGGAACCGAGATTGTGAGCCAGACCTTCTCGTCCAACATCAGTGCCTGACCTCATTAACGCTCTACAGAATGAATGGACATGAGTTCCCACAAAAACACTCCAACATCTTGTGGAGAGCCTTCAAAGAAGAGATGAAGCTATATAGAGGCAAGGGGGACCAGCATTATACTGAAGTATATGCATTTGGATACGATGCCATTGCACGTTTGGTCAAATACTATTGTCCATATAGAGTGTGTGTGTGTGTGTGTGTGTGTGTGTGTTTGTGTGTGTATATGTTTGCATTTAAGGTGGTGAAATATTGCCGTTTCTCTATAATCCTGCAGATGCAATCAATAATCTATTTACATGGTAGGAGCAAATTATTTGCTAAGTATGCTCACAATAGTAACAAAATCTTGGAAAAAGATAAAACATTTAAATTGGGGTATTTATAAAATTGTAATACTTAAAGAATCGTAATACGAATCGAATCAGCATGCAGTATTGTGATGATATCATCGCAGTGTCCTTGGTGATTCCCATCCCTAATATCCAGAGCATCATTGCATAAAATATGGAGTGTATGTTTGTATTCAGAACATTGTTTTCCTTCAGATCAGTTTTCTCTATCTTAAAACAAAGGGGGGAAAAGGATGATTTATGTTAGATTGATATTGGAAATATGGCATGAATTATAAATATTAGTAAAAATATATGTCTAAGAACAGCCTGTCATGGTTTGCAATCATGATTTCTTGTGATATCTTTTCTTTGTTTTTTATCTGTCTATTTATCTATAATTTTACACTATGGTTACAAACCATTTGGAAGGTTTTCATGCTTTTGATGTACGAGTGTGCGAAAGGAGAAATTACCATTCTAAAGTTTTTATTTTAACCCCCATGCACCCTTCCCTTCTCTCTTTCACAGATGGTTCGGTCCACACAGTCGAGCCCGTCGAGGTACTCATTTAAGAAAAGAAAAAAAAAGCCCCTTTCCCTTTTTACTTCCCCTTTCTCACTTAATCTGAGTGAATTTTTGGTTTTGTCCCAAACTCTAGTGTTTAATACAATTTAGTGCGCACACTAGAACTGGAACATTAGGCATATAAAGAAACAGGTAGCGATTAAGTCACTGCCAGTGCTGTATTTCCCACAATGCACCGTGATCGACATGTTATGTCACAAAACATAACATGTATAATAAAGTAGTGAAATAATACACTAATTCACAATTGTAGCATCTTAGGCGGAACGACCTTGCATGAAACGTCAGCGTTTGGGACACAGCCGTCCGCTCTCCTCCCAGAGACAGGCCCGGTACCGACCCCGCCCCTCTCAGTGACCACCACACAGACTGTCTGTCTCGTATGATGGCTTTCTTTTCCGGCTCCTCGACTTCCCCAAACTCTAACCTGTGATTTTTGCTCCTAACCTCTGGCTCTCTTTTGAGCTCCTCCTCTTCTCCTTCCTTTTCTCACCAGCTCGCCAATGAGCGCACTTCATTGGGCATCTCCTGTCTTCTTGTTCTGAACGTTCATGCTAAGAGCTAACCTTAACTCTCCTCTCCCTTCTCAGTGACTTTCCCCCCCCCAAAAAAAGGAATTTATGCAACCTCTCTCTCTCTCTCTCTGATCTTTTCTTTCGTTTCATAAGCCGCATTGTCTCTCGACAGTATTAGGATGGATGTGTGTAGTTAACTGCCATATCTGACTTATCGATCTCTTCTTTCCTCTTCTTCCCTTCTCTCCTTCTCACCCTTTCCTTTATGACATCCTAATTTATCCTTATCTTTCTTTAATTTTAAATACAACCTCTCTCTCCCTCTCTCTCTCTTCTTGCTACTGCCTTATTTTTCTCGTCCTTTTTCGCCTTTTTTGTTATTTCTTTCTCATTTGCATTGCTTTTTTTGTTTTACTCTTTCTTTCTACCTTGCTGTCTGTCTGTTGTCCCTGTTTCAGTGTCTTTCTCCCGGGACGTGTCCCTCTCCCCTCCAGCCTACGTGGTCATCCTGCTCTCGTGCTCGGGGTTGGTCTCCTTCATCCTGCTGCTCCTCACTTGTCTGTGTTGTAAGAGAGGCAGCGTCGGCTTCAACGTGAGTCTTGCCTGCAGCTTTTACCTTTTATACTTCCACGTTTTATTGTACAGCCTGTCTTATGTTGTCTGTCTTTCACTTTCCTTTGCCTCTACTTCTCTCTGCCTTCTTATTTCTTTCTTTCTCTCTCTTTCTCTGCCTCACTTTATCACTACCTGTCTTTTTCTTTTTCACACTCTTTCACGTCTCTTTCTGTTTCACTGTCTTACTAACTGTCTCACTCATCTCTCTGCTCTCGTTCAATCTTTCTCATTCTCTCTCTCCATTCACCCACTGTCTCACTCATACGATCTCTCATTGTCCTACTTTACCTGTTTCTCTTCCTATCTGTCTCACTCCCTGCATCATTCTCTTTCTCTCTCTCTTTCTTTCTCTCTCTTTCTGTATCATTCTCCCTCACTCCCTTTCTCTATACACCTCTTTTTTTCTCTCTCACCATTTTTTCTTTTTTTTTTTCTTTTTATTTGTACTTCCACTACACTACACCACACTACACTATTGTCCCTCTCTGTCTCACTCTCTTCTTCTTGCTGTCTTCTCTTCCACTCACTCTCTATCTATATTCCTTCACTGCGTTCTGCTCTCTCTCTCTCTCTCTCTCTCTCTCTTTTTGTGTGTGTCTCTCTCTCTAAGGAGTTTGATAATGCTGATGGTGAGGAATGTTCCAGTCCTGTTCCTGAGGACAGTGTGTCCTCGTGTGTGTCTCTGCCCGAGGTTTACACACTTCCTCTGCGAGACAGAGCATGCTCAACGCTGCCTAATGGCACAGGTGAACACACACACGCACACACACACACACACAAGATGTGAACACATATGATAATCATTATACAGTGCATAAATAATATCAGCTATAAAACTCAACAGAGAGATTTATTCACACAGGCTCGAGTACGCAGTGTTTTCGCAGACACACTCTCAACTACCTGCAGGAGATCGGAAATGGCTGGTTTGGAAAGGTACACACTTTATTCAATATATTTGTATTAAATAAACCATCGAATAATTCATAGAATAAACATAGAAATAAAAATGTGATCACTTAGACATTAACATACCCTCCTTCCCTCTCTCTCTCTCTCTCTCTCTCTCTCTCTCTCTCTCTCTCTTCTCGCCCCCTGCACTTCTTCAGGTGATCTTGGCGGAGGTGCTGTGTGACTGCAGCCCCTCTCAGGTGGTGGTTAAAGAGCTGAAGGTCAGTGCCAGTCCTCTGGAGCAGCGTAAGTTCCTGGCCGAAGCCGAGCCGTACAGGTGAGAACGTCTGTACCCTGTAGGAACCTGAAGAGAAAAGCAAAAAGACACGACTAGGAAACCTGTGTGAGGGGATTTATAAACTAAACAATAAAAATGCGGCGTCAAGCTTTGACCACATAAGGACGTGATGATGATGATGATGATGTTGGCAGGGGAATTCACAGCCGGTCATTAAGTCGTTTTAGAAACTGAAAGTTGAAATGAGGTTTCTGTAGACTAGCACGATCAGATGGTTAAAATTCCATTGGTAACCAATTTCTCATGCGGCAGGAAGCGCCTCAGGTCTCGTCCCAACTGCAGGATGTTGCAGCGCTTTGATGCATCAGCAGAATAAAATATAAAAACCTAAATATAATACTAACAGCAGCAGTAGCAGTAGTAGTAGTAGGACACATTGCCCAGCCTTGAATTGCATGACTAACTGCCTACTTTACCAAAATAAATATTCAGCCTGTAGTACAAAAAAAATCACATCACGATTATTTTGACACGTAATGTAATTGCGACCTAAACTGTGATGTGATATGTAAGTATTAAATGTAGCCTTTATACAAATTAATTTATCTTGATCAGGCATCATTAAATGGCGGACCTGGGTCAGACAGAGTGATAGTTCTATCCGGACCCTGATTCTTTTCTGATAAAGGGCTTTTTCTACAAATTTGTCCTGCTGGAAGTTTAAAAGCATTTAGTGTCATGTGTAGTATGCACTAATAAAACGCAAACATGTTCGCAGTAGCCCGAGGTGAGGGCGTGTAAAATACCTGAACTGAGAGCCCAGTATGACAGAGCAAACAGGAGTCCTTTCATGTTAATTTACAGCCCAGCAGTGTGCAAATGAAGATTCATTAAAGATTGATTACAAGGAAACATACAAGGCTATCAAAGACTGACAATAAATAATATTAAAATGCTATTAAAAAAAATATAAATTGCTTATTTTTTATAGACTTATAATGACTGCATTATAACACAAACGTGAAATTCGGACCTCGGCTCGATGAAAATTTTATTGACTGGGCAAATAATCTTGTTAAGAGGATGTTAGCCAGTATTTACTCATCAACTCAAAATTGTTGTTAATATTAATAATAATAATAATAATAATATATAATAATGAATAATTAAATTGTTTGACAAACTGTACATAAATTCATAAAACTCCATAAATGCGTATATTCTCTGTAACGAATTACAGTCTTTTGTGATTAAATAATTCACAGGTCCATACATTGATTTTCATTTTAAGAGATTAACTGTGCAGAAATAATAACCCATTGTGCCTAAGAAGAATTATTGTAATACAGTAAAAGCCTCCAAATCCTAAAGCGCATCAGCATGAGTTATAAACATCCTAAACGGAAACAAGAACCGAAACTGCTGCTCTCTCCTTCTCTTTCTCTCTTTGGTGTCAATAAAAGCAACACTCGTTGTCTCTGGAAGCCTTTGCATGCAGTAGAGGGTGGATAGCACTTTCCTGTCCGTATGTGTTACTCCACAGTGTTCATAGCGCTCATATTATACGCAGGAAAAGTATTAACACACAAAATACCGTATTTAACAGTATACATGTATATACAGTATATCATGTGCATAATCTCATAAAAATCCTCCTCGCTTGCTTTTGATGAACGCTAATCCCTTGTGTGTCTGTTCATTTTAATCTAATGCTTATTTGATAGCTCTCGCGAGAGCAGCGGGGGCGTGGTCATGTATCGTGATCCTCAGAACTGCTTATTTTAACTCAGCACCTTATCAAATGTCAGTTGTTACGCGATTACGCTCGGAAAATGTCTACAGCGCGGGGCGACTGTGTGAGATAAATCAAGCGCATTATTGTTATAAATGGGTTACTGAGCACTCAGCAGATCTGACCTATATACGGCACTGTACCACCACATCCCCCACCCCCCCGGCTTTTTTCATTTTTTATTTAGACTGCTTTGTTGACATGCATCGCTGCGAGCTAAACCACCACTTACGTAACTGCTTATATATACAGGATGAATGTATGATTTTGATTATGTCTGTTCCCAGAATAAAAGGAAAACAGGGTTAAAAAACACACACATAAACTTGCATAAAATTAATAAAAATTATACTATAAAATTAATAATGATAAATAATTACAATAATTAAGTGATCTAATTTATGCATGATAATACAATTTAGTTAGGCATTTGCTTCTCTGTGTATATAGCATTCGTTTTCTCCTAGACTTTAAATGTGTCTTTCCCCGTTTCAGTGACAACTCTCTCTCTCTCCTCAGGAGTCTCCACCACCCCAATATCCTACAGTGTTTGGGTCAGTGCAGTGAGAATATCCCTTATCTCCTGGTTATGGAGTTCTGCCAGCTGGTGAGAATTAAGATCGATCTATCTATCTGTCTGTCTGTCCAATCTTATTATCTAAAACATAACTAAAAAAATGTCTGACTTGTATTTTTTGTAAAATACAGCACTGTGCAAGCATATTAACCCCTTCATATTAAATAAAATTAAATGATGTAGATTGAACTAAAGAAACAAAAATGTTTTTATGCAAGTGCCCAAAGATACGATAGACAAGATGGTTGTCTATCCAGCAACCTTAGCAACCTCATTTCCGCTCTCGTGCTATATGAAATGAAGAAATAAGGAATAAAGAAATGGGGGTGTCAAGACTTTTGCACAGTACTGTATACAGTAACACAATTAAACATTTAACTTGCTTAATGAAGAGCTTTTTCTACTCCAGAGGTCTTGAGTTTTTAATATTAATATAACATGAATATCTTGTACACGAATAAGTGTTTACTTTTCTTTTCTTTTCTTTTCTTTTCTTTTCTTTTTAATACCATTGCACCCAGGGCGATCTCAAGCGGTATTTAAGAGCTCAGAGGAAGTCGGACGGCATGACCCCTGACCTTTTGAACCGTGACCTATTGACATTGCAGCGGATGGCGTATGAGATCACGTCAGGTCTTTTACACCTCCATGAGAACAATTACATCCACAGGTGAGCAGACAGCAAAGCTCAAATGTGTCCGAAGACCCTCTGTGTCCTGATTGGACATTTCTGACTGTTGCTGGATTGTCAGGATAACTCTCGTTACAGGGTAGCTTTTTTAAGAGACAGGGTTAAAATCTATGGCTAATGAACTCCTGCTATATCTACAGCGATCTGGCACTGAGGAACTGCCTGCTAACCTCAGACCTGACAGTCCGGATTGGAGACTACGGCCTCTCGCACAACCACTATAAGGTACTACTACAGGATAACCTTTTTTTATTACTTCATTCTGAAGCTATCTTGTGTCTGAATGTAGCAGGAAAGACTAAACCTTTTTTAGGGTTATTGATTGCCGAACACGATTCCATAGCAGCGGTCACAATGCCAAGAGCTCACTCCAGCCTCGAACCAGAATAAATACTACGTAGTGCAACCAACAATATAAATAATCTGTGTAAAAATTGAGAACTATACTATGGTTATTATTAAAAAAACAAACATTAATGTGTGTCTATGAGGCAGAAAAACAGTTTATATCAGGAAGAATGATTCTGTTTTTTTCCAATTTAAACAGGAGGACTATTATTTAACTCCCGATAAGCTGTGGATTCCCCTGCGCTGGATCGCTCCAGAGCTTCTGGAGGAGTTCAGAGGAGAATTAGTGGTTACAGACCAGACCAAGACCAGCAACGTTTGGTATGTACCATTATTTGTGCGTTAAGTGCCTTACTTTTGGAATTAGTGCCGAGTTTACGAATTTATACCACCTATAGATTTTTTTTATTAGAATAAATCAGGACACTTTAAATATGTTTAAGTATACGAGGATTATATACCAGGTTGATCTCATGTTCTACGTAAATATTCTGTGGCGACCTAAATGCTGCTTGTGTTTTACTGATTGGAAAGGTCCTTAGGCGTGGTGATTTGGGAGCTGTTTGAATTCGGCGCACAACCACATCGCCATTTAAGTGATGAAGAAGTTCTCACGTTTGTCATTAAGGAGAGACAGATTACGCTAGCTCAACCACGTCTCAAACTCTCCCACGCCGACTACTGGTCAGTTTCAATTTCTCCTTCTTCTTCTATATTCACAATTAAGAACTGGTCTTACATGTTGGGTTAAATATCTTTGGTCGTAATCGCATCACAGTGAAAGCAAGGAAAAACGGTCACAATTTATAATCGTTTGTCTGTTTTTAGGTACGAAGTCATGCAGTCATGCTGGCTTCCACCTCCTCAGCGTCCAACAGTCAACGAAATCTTCATCCTCCTTTCCTCTCTCCTGGCCGCAGAACAAGGGACTAGCAGGAGGAGCGTGGCAGAGGATGAGGACGAAGACGAGTATGAGGAAGCACACGGCAGACGGAGGCGAGGAGAAAGCGAGGAGTCTTTTGAAAGACGATGGGACTCGCTTCGCCCCAGCGCATTTCAGTCAGGTGCAGGTGAACGACAGAAAGAGAGAGGATACAGCAGAGAGGAGGGTAACTCCTTCCCTCTTTTGGATCCCGTGAATTCAATCCCTCCTTCGTCACACGAGCTTGATGACATCCTGACAGTCACTGAGACTAGCAAAGGATTGAATTTTGAATATTTTTGGGAAAAAGCACATGGTAGGAGGGGTTATAAACCACTTCCTCCTCCTCAGCCAATACCAACGCCCAACTCCGGTCATCGTCAGTCTTTGGACACGCCCACAGTTGTGCCTGTGATTAGCGCACGTAGCCCTTCATTAGCCAGCGAGTACTACATCCGTTTGGAGGAACACACCCCGCAGGAAAAATCCAGTAATCTTAAAGGGAGGTCATTCTTGTCCCAAAAAAATTCATCTAGTCCTGGTGACTTGGAGTTGGTAGAGATTTCTAGTGGGACACTGGGTAAGGGAAAGACTACCTACCAGAATACTGTTGGACAAGGTGCCTCTCAGACACTCCAGACTGTGAGATCCAGTGAAATCCATGTCCTGGTGCCAAACACAGGTCTGGTAGAGCTCAGTAAAGAAAGTTCTAACAGAGTAACCGATTACGCGGTAGTAGACATCGGGGATGTCAAAAGAGACCCAAACCTGAGACGCTCTGGATCTGTAACTTCCCAAGTACCAATCCTTCCACCAAAACCTCGCTCAATGTCGATGTCTTCAGGCAGCAATCTACTATCTCGGCCTCTCCCAGTTCCTCCACCTATGTATGCCCGCTCATATGGCCTAGGTCACTACCCTGCACCCTCTTATCCCATTAGCAAATCAGAGACTTCAGATTCTTTGTTTATGAGCAGCTGCTCAACCTCAAAAGCCAACTTTGATCATCTGGGATTTAACAGGACACACCAGAGGCTGCCCCCATCTCCGTCACATTCTCCCTCCATCCCTCCATCCTCCATGTTTCCTCCGCCTCAGAGTTGTCCTCCACCCCTTCCTTCTCACTACAGACCCCAAAAGGATCCCTTCCACAATTACGAGGGTGAAGCATTCCCCAGACATAACAATCCTGCGGTGCACTTAGACAGAGACCTGTTAAGCTGTGACTATTCTGAGAAGCAGACTGCTGGCAGGAGTACGTGTTCCCAGTCATTGCACAACATGAAGAACGAGTCCCCGGGAGGCAGAGAATCACCCTATTCTAACATGTTTCACTCAGAGTCGATTCCAGAAATTGAAAGAAAGTCTTCCTCCAGCACAACATACTCAGAAGATGACTATAATTCCCCGTTTGTATCTCCAAGTAGACTCAGCAGTGGTACTATCATCGAACACATCAGCTTGGTCGATGACCCGGATCCCGCTACAGCAGAACTGTTCTCCAGAGGCATGAAAAGAACCCAATCACGTCTTGACACAATTCTTCCAGCTCTCTGGAAGGAGGAGGATGCAGAGATGCATCGTGAGCGAGTTGCAGCAGCTAGGAAGTCACCAATACACCTGTTCTTGACGGAAATCTCCAGCGAGCCATTAGACTCCAGTGTCGGGGAAACCCCATGGGGCAGGGATAATGAAAAGGATAGTGAATTTAAAGGGATGCGACGCTCTCAGTCCCTCCTCACTGAACTCAATTCAGCATGGGATTCCAATGCAACTCCAGTAGATGGTGGTATTAAAAAGAAGGATTTGTTCCTAACTGAGATTGACAGTGCAATGTCAGATTGTGAAGATGTATATGATGGTGATGGAGGCGTCCCAGTGTCTCGCTTTGGGACCACGCCATTTCCCTATGCGCGTCCTGAAGATTTGTCTACATATGCTGAAGCAGACGATGTTTTTACACAAGAAATGAAGAGATCGCAATCTCTACTGTCTGAGGTAAACCCTGGGAACATGGAGTCAGAGAAGAAAGACATGACCAGAGACGAGTTTCTAAAAGAGATTCAATCAGCTGAGACGTTTCTCACTGAGATAATAACAAGACAAAACAAACAGGAAGAAAGTCAATCACCTGAGGCAATATCACCTGTGTATGAGTCCATATGCATTGACCAAACATTAACACCAAATATAAAATTTGAAACATTAGCCACGCCTTTGAGCGATACGAAAGAGGCAATTTACGCCCAAGTTACTAAAAGAGCTAAAAGAAATGACATAAAAGTTGCACTCCGTCCAGAAATGCCTGTTTTTCAAATAGGATCAGAACTACAAAACCTCAAAAAAGAGCCAAATGTATCCACTTATGCTCACACAGATAAAGAAGAAACTGATTTGAAACCCAGAAGCCCTGCTCATTTCATTCCTTCAGACGTCCTGCCCAAAACAGGGCTTTTAATGGACCAGATATCCCCAGTGCGAACCGAGAGAACAGATGTCGACATAATTGAGGGTGAAACGGAAGAAACGCTCAATAATGTTAGCTTAGAACCATTGAAACAGTCTGAAGTTCAGTGTATGTCAAAGGGTACCATAGATAAAGATGTAAAAGAAGTTAGCGATAAGAGTATTTTTACTGACAAAACTGAGTGCGCTGGTAACAAGATTGTGGAGGAAATCCATGTGCACGATCCACTGGTGTTCAGAACAGAATCATTTGAAAGTTCAGATCAATTCTTTAATGTAAAAGCATCTCTGTATGGAGATATTTCTGATCGTGGTAGTTTATCAGGTTCCTATGCCTCCACAACTGAACAAGTATGTGACCAAGTTATTCAAGGTTGTACAAGTCAAGACTTTCCTCAAATCTCCCCAAAAGAGACATTGTTTACCTCTGATGAACAAGCTACGGATTTTTTTATGAGAACCAAACACAGTGGTAAAGAATTCGACAGCCTAAAAGAGGGCATGAGTGCAGCTGACTCTATGCTGTCTCTTGGTGAAGCAAGCTGCGAGGTGTTACCTCTGTCCTTTCCAAGGGAACCAAATTCTGAACAATCCCTGTCTACTATGACACCTACAGACTCAACAATGTCACCTCTTACTTCTAGCTCTATGGACTGCCTCACACCTGGAGACCCATGGGCTAGTGGCGGAGGCACTGGCTGGAGGATCTTGGGTACCGAAACCCCCTATCGAGATTCAGCTTATTTTTCTGACAATGACTGGGATGGTGGGGAAGGTTTGCCCAGAAGAGGTTCCGACGGATTGGGATCTTCCCGTCCAGGCAGTGTTCGACCTGGTGAGAGAGGTACACTGATGGGAATCGAAGAAAAAACAGAGGTAGAGGACGATGTTCAGGATGGCAAAGCAGCTAAAATATTACTTAATGCTGTCCTGGATTCGGTGAAAAACATTACTGAAATGAGTCCTAAACATGGTAGAGATGGTACTTTGATTTCAGACTTGGAGAATTCTGAGGTATCCAAAACTGAAAACAGTGCTATTAATGAGTTGCTTTGTGCATTTCAGGATTCACCGCTAAAAGCTTTTTCAGGAACCGATGTCTCCAGGTTTTCCTTTCAAATATCTCCTGATTTAAGTGAAGATAAGTACCTTCACAATGTGGAAATACTTACCAAAACAATAGCACAACCTTTAGAAAATATTCACAAGACAAGCATTATGGAGGAAATTCCTGAAACTTATTCAGAAAAAAGTGAATATGAACTGACATACACATCAAAAGGTAAAGAAATTCAGAGGGAAGCCCTTAGGTCAGGAAAGCAGACACTGGATAAACAAGACAGTGATGCAAATGAATTGGGCTTGAGAAACTTTACTTTTACAGAAGAAATGGAGGAGCAATCAAAGGCAAAGTCTGAAGCTGAAAACCTGTTAACTGAAGCTGAGCTTTGCTTCACAACAAAGAAATCTTCGCACATCGAACGGGAGCATGAAGACCTGAAAGACTGTTCTCCAAAGGAATGTTTTGATGAATTTGAGGAGGATGTCTCAAAGAAGCTAACTGTGAAAGCAAAGGAATTACGGAAGATTCTTGAAGAACCTGGTTCCACAAACAGATTGTTGAAAGATTCAGTTATTTGTCATCCACTTCAGCAAGATGATCATCAAATCTGGACAACGGAAAATGACCAGTGGGCTTCACCTGAAAAGAACACACAGGTGTCCAGTGAAAATTACAAGAAAGGACCTGAGGGAAATGACCTCTGTGAATCTTTTAAAAATGACCAGTGGGAATCAGCTGAAAATGACCTGTGGTCATCAACTGAAAACGACCAGTGGGCATTGCCTGAAAACAACCAATCAGCATCAGACAAGAGATCTGAAAAAGAACTTGCGTCAGAATTCTTTCCAGGTTTAGGACAAAACAAGTGCACAGAAAACGAGATTTTTGGGACGAGCCATGAGTTTTGGGAAATGGAAAACGATGAATTAGCAAAAAGTGAACCTCATCCGATCATTATAGAGACATGTGAAAGCACCTGCGCTGATGAAAAGCCACAGCCTAGCAAAAATCAATCAATGTTGTCCAATTGGGTCCCAGAAAATCTTGAATCTCAACAGAGGATGGGCATCCATCAGGAAGAAAACAGTCAGACTCTTTATGTGGAGAACAGGGAATCGGATCAGGGTGAGAACCTTAAAGTGGAAGTGGACAATTTGGAGAACCCAGAGCAAGAGCTGGTCAAACATTGTAACGGCGTTGGAAGAAAAAGCGGTGATTGCAATGCATCCATCCAAAATGAGGCAGAAGATGAATTTCCAGAAGGTGAAGGAAATCAGATCTTTAGCGGACTACCTGACGTCCTTGATGTAAAGAAAGAGGCTGGAGAAGGCGAACACCATTTTGCTAAATCAGGAGGGTGTGAAGGCATAAAGATTCAGACTGAGTCTTATACCAATCACAACAATAACTGGGTCATTGCACCATCTGAAACTGATGAGATCCAGGCCATTAAACCCCACTTAACTTCAGTACATCAAGACACATATTTTAGTCGGAATGTTGAAAATAATCACTGCCAAACATCAAGCAGAGAGACAGGTGGGGATTTATTCCTTGAAAATGACAGATCAGATTCTCCATCTTGTCCCATTCTCACCGTTAAGGCCGAAACAGAATCTTGCACGATCCACAGCAGCGACGTCCAGTGCTGCTCTCCTGCCTTAATGTCTATGGATATATCGAACTGTGATGCTTCACAGCATGCAGAAGTGCCCGACTGCCAAAGCCCAAACAGTTTCCCAAACATGGTACACCACATAGAGATCAAGTCTGGTTCGACTGATCAACCCTGGGTGGATGTCACAGACCATGAAAGTCTATTGATCTTCTCTAACGATTCAGATTCTTTTAACAGATCCACACCTGAATGCTCAACCAGTACCCACAGCAAAGGCATTACTGCGAATTTGGGGCAAAAACCATCACTGATCGCTGAAGATTCATCCCACCTGTTATCCGATTGCATAAACGAGGATGACCTGAGGAAAAACAAGTCTCACTCTGTGATCTCTCAGAGCTCCTTGAACTCCATCCCGGAATTGCTCATCTCAGAGTGGAAGGATTTGGACGAGGAACCTTTGGAGGATTTCGAAAAGCTGGAGAAGTTATGCTGCATTTCTGGAGATGAAGATATCCTGGGAGACCTCTTGCTAGGAAATTTGGAACTACTAGAATCCTTGAAGAAGAATCATCAGGCTTTGCCTAGCACCAAGGATGACCATGAGAACACAAGAGTTGAGCTGAGCGAGGAGGTTCAGGGAATCTCGCACATTCCCGTGAATGAACTGGAAGAAAATAAGCTTTTACTAGAAAAGAAAGATGGCATGAACTTCTCACCAGGGCTTTTACCATGTCAGTTGAGCGAAGGTGCCAAAGGTCAGAGGTTGGTTTCGCAAATGCCAGCTAAAAATGGGCTAATGATGCAGGTAAAGCATGTCTTGCAAACAGAGTTTGATTATATATATTTGTTTTTCAAAAATGTATGCAGTGCAAGCATACCCAAGACATATTGATGATTGATTTCTTTTTATTTCTTGCAAACGTCCACTGTTTTAAGGTTTGTGAAGAAAAACTGCAGTACTCCCTGAGTGAGAATGTTCAAACCAATGTACTTTGGGGATCCACCGTGACCGAAAGTGTTGTTCTGCATCCATGGGCAGAAACCAGCATCAGCACTGCCAGTGATGCTGCCAATATACAGATGTCAAGAGGAACTGAGAGGTTTGTCATGTTTTGGTTTAAAAGTGCCAATGTTTATGTCCTACCATGGAAATACAACTTCCCATTGCAGATTTCTGTTAAAACCTGTCATGTGTTTTTTTTTTTAACATATTTCCATGGTTTGATTTGATCTCCGCAGTAAAGATGACGCGGTCCCATCTATCCCAGTTTTGCCCAAAATTAAGGATGCTGAACAGGAAATGGGGACAACGAAAATGACGGCGAAGGCTGAAGTCACACCTGATCCACCTGCCGCTAACCAAGCTATGAAAGGTATATTTATTACTTATTAGCAAATGTAGGCAAAGTGAAATGGTAACCTAAGACATCTCACCTCAGTCTTATTTATTAAACAAAGTTATGTCATGCTATTTATCAATTTATAGTTACATTTAATCGGTTGCTTTCAGCTTGTGTAACGTTTAGTTTAAACATGTGAGGTTGCCAGATTAAGGAGAAATAAACAGGTATTGAAACTGACCCCTGAATAAAGAAATGGTGTTACGGACTATACCGGTCCTTACTCCAGTTCCTACCATCATTTCAAACTGGTATTCCACTTCAACACTTGCGTCTATTTTACACTTACACATCTTCTCTTTTTTTTCATCACACCATCACCATTATCATCATCGTCATCATCATCCTCTTTTCCAGCTAAACTGGCCCGCCTCTCCCTCTCTCTCCCCCCACTGCCTCTCTCGCTTCCCCTTTCTCCTGGTTCCAAAGGATTCTGGGAAGCAGGAGAAAACAGACTCAGCCGGAGAAGGGCCTTCTCAACAGGAAGCGACCCTGAGGAGGACGAGGAAGACGAAGAGCACGAGGACGATTCCTCTAGGAAGGTCATTGTCGTCACGGAGACCGATGTTCACAAGCGCGTGGGGCTGCGGAGCTTGCTAAAATCGCCGAAGGAACCCGTCGACAAAGAGAACCGCGACCACGGGAGGAACGTCTCCTTTTTCGATGATGTCACTGTCTATCTGTTTGATCAGGTAATTCGATGAAAGAACACCTAAATGGCTGGCAGCGTGCGAGGATCCGGATTGGTCAGTAATCATGTTATAATGTTTTTATTTTTCAGGAAACGCCAACCAATGAGCTGAGTTCCGGCTCCACCCCTACGAGTCCATCTCCTCTTGGAAAGCCCGCCCACTTTGATGGACACGGTTGGTGTATTAGTAAATTGAAAAGTGTGTAATCATGATTGCATTTCACTATAGTACATCTACAACACACTGATGAAAGTGGACGAAGAAAAAATAAAAGAAAGGTTTGCTTTTCAGACAGTTACTAGTTATATCTCACATTAAAAAAGGGGACATTGGTACGATTTTAAAGCATCGTTTTTAGAGCACCATTCTTACTTCCTTGGTTGTTTAATGTACGTTTAAT
Organism: Clarias gariepinus; assembly: GCF_024256425.1. Taxonomy (NCBI): domain Eukaryota; kingdom Metazoa; phylum Chordata; class Actinopteri; order Siluriformes; family Clariidae; genus Clarias; species Clarias gariepinus. The sequence continues at coordinate 3,962,759 of NC_071103.1, read as the reverse complement.
GATCTAAAAATATCTTTAAAATGATATTGTTTTTGTTTTTTCCAGGAGGAGCGAGTGGACACAAAGCCAGCAAGAACAAAGAGCACGCAAAGTCGAAATCAGCACCGAGCTCATCAGTGACATCAGCATCGTCGCGCTTCACCGTCAGCCCCGCTGATGACCCTCATTTAGTCTGACACGCTTCGATGCGCATGCGCGCACACACACACGCACACCCTAAGGAAATATGTAGCGCTCTTGAGTGACGCTCGTCACCCAGAGGTTATTTTTTTAAACTCAGACTCCTGGTTTTTTTTGAGGCTGGAGGAAAAAAAAAAAAAAAACTAAATAAAAATATTTCAGGAAAACTGAAACGGAGTTCACGGCTATGCAATAGGAGTCTCGTTACGGTTGTACCAGCTTAACTGCTCTATTTTCATGGCTTCTTAAAGTACATTTGTATTCTGTATTCAGAAGGGGAAGCACTTTCTTCGACCAGTACCTGTCTGTCTGTGAGCTTCAGTAGAAATGTTAGGTGTGTGCTGAGGTCATAGGTTACAATATTATCGCGGTGTTGAGAGGTAAGGTTCGACAAGGATAAAAGTTCATAAATTCACACAGATGCGAATAATAGCATTAAGTGTTAAACATGACGATACGTTCTGCAGCCCTGATTATCGGCACACGCCTAACAGTAAGTGTAAACCTGTTCTTGTTGCAGTCGAGGCGACTCGAAGCCTCCGTATCTACCAGTGCAGTGCTCTTTTAGTCTTTGTACAAATGAATAGTGACATTACAACAATGTACAAACTCATTTTAGGATTTATTTCACCTTTATTCTTAGATTGCACGCAAGAAAAAAAAATACTGCTACCAACTGTCTAATTTCTGTTTTATACAGTGTCTTTAATTGTGAATTGCTATTTATTTATTTATTTGTTTGATTGTTTGTTTAGTTAGCACCCCCCCCCCCCAAGAAAAAGAAAAACACAAAAAAATTGCACATTTACTTTGTCTCAGATGTTATGCATTATTTTAATCAGGTGCTACCTGCATCAAAAGCCAGATTTATTTCGCCCCCATGAGCTTTGCAATATTTTTAAAAAAAATTATTTAGCTACTTACTTACCTAGATGTTAGTGTGTACTGATTTGTCACTTTAGCGTGTCTATTCGTAAATGTTATTTTGAAGCGTGTTTGGCACATCACATCATTTACGTTTAAGAGCAAAGAAATCGGAAACACACACACATACACACAAAACCATTAGTTAGGTTCATATTTAATTTGATAAATTAGCGTCAGAGGTAAAACCAGCTCATTTGTAAAAGTGGATTTCAGCAACCTGTTTCATTGCGAGGTTTCTTAAGGATTATTCTGGGGATGAAAAAAACAAAAAGGAAACTGTGAAACATTTAACGAACTGTTTGATGAAAATAAATTGTATTGGCTTATTAAAAAAAATCCTGCTGTCATTTGAAGGTTTTTTTTTTTGTAAATCACAGAAGCTTGTGATTAATGTTGTACTCTGCAAAATCCTTAGACATGTAACTGCGTAGAACAGGAGAATGTCTTCAAAGAAAAACTTTCTACATTCCAAAAATTATATTCTATAAAAAGTAGTAAACAGTTATTTATCTATCTATTTCCACGCTACTAAACATTCCACAGTCAACTGTTAGTGGTATCATAACAAAGTGGAAGAGATTGGCAATGACAAGCAACTCAGCCTCGAAGTGGGAGGCCACGTAAAATCACAGAGCAGGGTCGGCGGGAGCTGAGACACAGTGCACAGAGGTCGCAAACCTCAACTACAAACCTCCAAATTTCATGTGGCCTTCAGATTAGCTCAAGAACAATGTGTAGAGAGCTTCATGGAATGGGTTTATATGGCTGAGCAGCTGCATCCAAGCCTTACATTAAAGCACGCCGTCACTGGACTATAGAGCGGTGGAGACGTGTTCTGCATTGTGCCAAGTGTAAAGTTTGGTGTCGTATGATGTCCGGTTGTTTTTCAGTAGTTGGGCTCGGCCCCTTTTTTTCCGTGAAAGGAACTCCTAATACTCCTGCTTACCAAGACAACTTGGGCAATTTTATGCTCCCGACATGTTCCAACATGACTGCGCACCAGTGCACAAAGCAAAGTCCATAAAGACATGGATGAGTGAGTTTGGTTTGGAAGAACTTGAACTACAGTCCTGATTTCAACCCGATAGAACACCTTTGGGATGAATTAGAGCGGAGACTGCGAGAAACTATAATACTACACATTGCTGCCGTAATTAAAAGTCAAGTGAGTGTGTGTGAAATGGAGGGGTCAGAGTACATGAGTGGGAGAGGCCGAAGAGCAAAGGGGAGGCAAAGCTGAGAGAGAGTTGAGCTTCCTGTTCGCCTGATGGATGAAGCTCTTCTTTAGTCTGCTGGCCTGGAGACTCCGTAGTCTCCTCTCTGATGGCAGCAGACTGACGAAGCTCTGAGTTGGGTGGGTAGGGACATGGGCGATGCTGAGTGCTTTTTTGTGTGCGGCGGGTGTTGGAGATATCCTGGAGGCAGGGAAGAGAGACACCAACCATCTTCTCAGCTGCTCTCACTATGCGCTGGAGCGTCTTTCGGCAGGACGCATTGCAGGCGCCATACCGCACAATGATGCTGCTGGTCAGGATGCTCTTGATTGTGCCAGGAACTTGGTGCTTCTCACCCTCTCCACGGTCACACAATTGATGGTCAGGAGAACGCTGGGTGTGTGCTCTTCTGTAAGTTGTCTGTGCACCACCTGGCCAGGCAGCTCACCTCACTCTTGTAGTTCTCATCTCATCTCACATGCGAGAATAACAGCCTGACTCAGTGAGATGTTAAAAATGTCTATTTAGACATTAATGAGTTTCCATGCACAGTCTCTCGGTACGCGGGCAGTAATGTTGTCAGGACCCGGGACTTTGCGTGCATTTATCCTGTGGAAGGATCTTCTCACTCTGTCTGGGTAGAGCATCATCACCTGGTCGCCAGGAGGAAGTGGGCACTTCTGTGCTGTTGTGCTTTTCAAAGCGAGTGAAGAATCATTCAGCTCATTTAGCAGAAAGATAGAGCTGTCACATGTTTGCAGTGGGGGCTTGTAATTAGTGATAGTCTATATCCCGTGCAACAGGCTCCACGTGTTTCTGCTGTTGCTTAAGCAATGGTCTATACTCTTGGAGTACTGTCTCTTACCCTGCTTGATGCCGTGTGTCAGGTTGGCCCTAGCTGTCTTCAGGGCCACCATGTCTCCAGTTTTGAAAGCAGTGTTTCGTACCTTCAGTAGTCTGTAGACCTCCCCTGATGTAGGCAGTGACAGTTTCTGTGTACTCCTGAAAGTCTGTGGAGTTGTGGCAGCCTGCTTCAAAATATCCCAGTCTGTGGTGTTGGAGTACCTCAGAAGACCCTTCCGGCTGCACTTGTATCTGTTTGTGTACTGGTTTGGCAAATTTAACCAGTAGTCTGTATACAGGCATTAGCATGACAGTAATGTGGTCTGAGGCACAGAGGTGGGGGAGGGGGAGGGGTAGGGCCTTGTAAGCTCCTCTCTGAGTTGTGTAGACAAGGTCCAGTGTATTGTGTCCTCGTGTGGGAAAGCGGTTGTATTTTTGGAAATTTTTTAGGTCTGCATGATTAAAGTCCCCAGCCAAGATGAGAAAAGCATCTGGGTGAGCTGTCTGCTGCTCACTAATGAGCTGGTACAGTTCATTTAGTGCCTCACTCCTGTTGTTGTCATTGGAGCTAGGGGGTACATATATAGTCCAGATTAAAATGGCTGAATATTCCCTCGTTAGATAGAACGGTCGACACTTTATGATCATAGCCTCCACCAGGGAAGAGCAGTACGTACAGACAACAACAGCGTCATGACACCACACGTTACTGATGTAAACACAAAGTCCGCCGCCACGGGTCTTACCGCTCTCGACGAGAGCTCTGTCCGCTCGGTAGCATGTTAGCTGGTCGAGCTGAACGGCGCTATCTGAAATGCTGTTGTTGAGTCATGTTTCGGTAAATACAAAAGCACAACAGTATCTTATAACTGATTAAATTTTTTTTCATGATATATAAATGATTTAAATGTGAAAATGTCTTATTCAGTCCTGAATCGCTATTCTTTTGTTTGCCAATTCACATATTATCACACTGACTTAAAAATCAAATTTTTTAAAAAATAATTTATTATATTTAAAATAGACATTTGCTATTTTTCAGCTTGATCAGACATGACCCATCAGCCTTAGACATAAATAATTCTGTGCAAAGTGCACAAGCTTCTGAGTGGTGCAACAAAAACACATTTTTTGATGTTACATTATCGCAGATTATTATTCCTCAATTAAAAACTTAAAATCTGCCTTTTTCTCTAAACTCTGTTGGGACAAAAAGCCACCGGCACTTATTAGCATAATTAATCATTTTGGCGACCCCTGGATTAAGGCATCTGAAAGACCAACAACAAGTAATTTTGTATTGTTTAAGTTCTGCGCTTAGTTTTTAAGTACGTTTTTTAAGTAAGTTGCACGCGGTAAAGACCATTTATTTACTTATGTTTAATTCAGTTGTGAGCCTTTGCCACCCATGATCCTGTCACCGGTTCCTTCCTTGGATCACTTTTGGTAGGTCATGCTCATTGCAGACCAGGAACATTCTACAAGATTTAAGTTTAGGAGTTGCTCTGACCCAGTCGTATAGCCATCACAATTTTGTCCTGGTTACAGTGGGTATAATAGCGTTACAATAGCAACTGGAAGTGGGTGGATATATTAGGACGCAAGTGAACGTTTTTTTCCTGAAAGTTGAAAGCAGACAAAATGGGCAAGCGTAAGGATTTAAGTGACTTTGACAGAGGCCAAATTGTGCAGAATTTCATGAAATGGCACACATGGTAAAGCGCACGGTCAGATTAGCACCAGTTGGAGCCTCCAAGTGGTGCAGTGGTAAAGTTCTCGCCCTATTATCTGGAGATTGCGAGTTTAATTCCCAGGTGATGCTGTAACCTCTCGCAGCCTGAGGTCTAGAGAGAGCTGATTGGCCGAGCTCTCTCAGAGGGGAGGGATGAGAGGGACTTAGTGCTTCCACATTAATCACGGCTCTACAGCTAATTGGGGGCGTCTGTGAGCTCACGCGAGCAGAAGGAGTGGATAGTGCTGTCCTCTGAGTGTGTGACGCCGCCCCCAACTGTGGATGAGCGAGCAGTTCGAAAAGATGCGGTCGGTCGGCGTCACGTGGTTCGGAGGAAACACGTCAAAGTTTTCGGCCCTCCCGACTGAGTGGTAGTAGTAGCCTTAATGTGGGAGCCCCCTAGTGCCAGGGAGGAATTTGACACGACCAAATTAGGAAAAAAATCTGGGCAAAAATCCATAAAATAATAATAATAATAATAAAAAAGATTAGCATCAGCATCACAGCTCCCGAGGTACACAGGACTATGTCTTTTGGCAGAGCGACTTATAAAGGTCAGTGCTCCCTCTAACTGTGCGTGCAGCCCAGTGCTGCCACCTGTTGGCTCGTTACAAAACTAGTCTAGAAACTTTTCGATACCACCTCGTAAGTACTGTATATAATGCAATACTCATGTATTTTTAAAATAATAATTACGTATATTTTTTGAATAAGTACATGGGCTTGGGTTGTATAGTATTAATATTGTAAGCTACATGGACCTTATTTATGTGGTGCTGATTAAACATGAGGATTATGAGGTGCTTGGTGGTTTGGACCTACACTTTATTGGCAGAATGTTCAGGTCACAGAGTAAGATGTTAAAATGCTCATTTCTATGCTCGGGGGACGGATGAATGGAAAAGAAGCGGGGGGAAAAAAATCAATGTTACGCCGGAGCGCGTGTATTCTGGTTAAAACACAATTTCCCAGAAGGCTTTGCGCTCGCCTGCGCTATAAGTGACGCATTTCCTGTGCGACCGCTGAAGCGCTGTTAAAACGTTTGTTTGCTCGCGCGTTGTTATATTTTACTGGTTTAAACATTTTTGGACACTTTTGCATTTCCCCGAGCGACTAGAGACACGTTTCCGAGGTAAGTTTACATGAAATTCATTATTAATTTAAAAATAAAACCAAGTTACTTTCCCACAAAGCAAGCTAACTAGCTAGCTGGTTGTTAGGGTCGTTAATTCCTGTTTGATATTAATCCCACATCCTAATGTAACCATAGCAACTTCATTATATTTAACCCTGACTGTCATGCAGAGCTGTTTGCTACAATGACTGAAATGTACTTGTATTCTTTTCCTCTTCTTGTCGCATCTCTGGGCGAAGTTTCTAGTCTTTTAACAAACATCCCCCCCCCTTTTTTCCTTTTTAATTCATACATTTATTTATTTTGTTTTTGCAGATGTCTTTAGCAGATGAACTCCTGGCTGATTTGGAGGAGGCTGGAGATGAAGGAGAAGATGGACTGTATCCAGGTGGAGAAGAGGACCAGATGGATGGAGAAGTTGTAAACAGAGAGGGACATGGAGGGCTGGAGGACATCCCAGAGGAGATGGAGACAGACTACAGCGGGACAGAGAATGTGGCGTCTATAGCGAAACTGCGCAACAGCAAAGCGGTGAGTGTCCTGGGGTTCTGTTCTTTAAGAGATCAGGAGTATTTGGAATCATTTTCACACACGGTCTGGACACCAAAGCTAAAGATGGTGAAATAAAAGAAATATTAGTGTGTGTGTGTAAAGACAGACATGGTGAATAATGTATATGATGTGTCACATGTCGTATGTGTCTATAATGATGGTGAATAATTCTAATTTTGGAAGAATTCTTAACAACAGTCGACAGTCCAATGTGGTATTTGACATTTCACTGTGAGATTCGTCTCCTTAGGAACAGTTAGGGTTTTTGACCACATGATGGCAGTATGGGGAAAGGGGACAAAAAAATTTGCCAGGTGGATTGGTATGCTTTTGATTGTATATTCCTGTCAAAACCATATAAGACTCATTTTGTCAGACTTGAGAACAAATCCGACTTACAAACGTGTTCCTAGAAATGGTTGTAAATTAATTTCTCCTCCAGTTCTCCTCGTGTTCTGAGATTTGTTTAATTTTGTGTGTGTGGTCTTTTTCAGTTTTCTGAGATCATGGACAAGATTTCTCATTACGTAGGGAATCCACGCAAATCCACAGACGGTAAGCCGTGGCATGTGCAGTAACCCAAGTTACTGATACTGACCTAAGTTACTAAACATTCGTATCTGTGAGCGTATGGTTCACGCTGTCTCACACACTGATCTGCGCTTTCTCTCTCTCTTGCACTCTCACAGTTTCAGGTCCGGTGGAAGCCGATCCCGAGTACCGCCTCATCGTCGCCGCTAATAACCTCACCATGGAGATCGATAACGAACTGAGTGAGTAAAACTGTTCAGCGTTGCTGTGATTTCATCTCTGTATATACACAAGTCACATTATCACAATGTCCACGTGTCGATTTGATTTGCATCACAATTTTATAAATATAATGATTTAAATAAGATGTTGTTTTTCACCCAGATTTCGTTACAGTATGTGCCTGTACTTGCCTGGCAGTATGTGAATAGTTCAGCGTGTACCACTTGTAGAATTATAAGGGAACTGTAACATTTTACAATCTGAAATGCATAAATAGAAATGAACTGTGAGAACCCCCGTCTCTTCCTCTTACTGGATATTTAGTACACCATATAGTGTGCACGGGATGTTAATGAGTAGCAGGTGAACTATGGCGACTTTATCACACTGTACTGTACATTGCTGTATATTAGGACGCTAAATGGGTGATTCTTACGAAATCGTGCTTTAAAAATTTTCAAATACATTTTCAAATAATTTCTTTTTTAGACATTAGCAACAAAGTTTAAAGTATTTGTAAACGTTAATTTAAAAACTTTGACCTACCATTTAACACCTTTTTAAACATAATTTCCAAAACAAGTCCTAAAAATTATATTTGCTGCAACACTCTGAAAACATCAACAATGTTAGAAAAGGAGATACATTTTCAGATTTTAAAAAATGGATTATTTATAGTCGTGCACAGTTACTCTGAGTTTTGAAATATTTATTTTTAATTTTTATTCTTAATTTTGATTGATTTCTCTCATTACCGCAACATCCACCACAATCTCCTGTACAACCATTTTTTTCATATAATTAAATGAAACCTGACAGTTTTTCAAAATGACATGACAAACCTAAACATATTGCAAATACATTTAAAATCAAAGTACTATTTTCTGTTAATTAAATTAACATCTAACGAACATCTGTTGTGGTAATGATATAGTATACAGTGGAATCTTGTATTGAGACCATAATTCATTTATTACGGATGTGTGCTTGTATATCAAAACACTCGTAAATCAAAGCAGATTTCCCAGACGATTCGTTCCACAATTCAAAATTATTCATATAAATGATAATTTATGTAAAGAATAATCAATTCACCCTAAATAACACAAAATATAAAGTAAAATTAAAACAAAATAACCTGGACTTTACCTTTAAAAAGAATCCCGACAGGGCAGAGAAAAACCATTGGCTTAGTTGTGATCATGTGACGCTCTTAAGACAAAGTGCATGTCTACTACTCGTATATAAAGACCCTGCTCGTTTATCAAGTTAAAATTTATTTAGAAAATTTGCTCGTCTTAAAAAGCACTCGCGGACTGTTACTCACAATTCAAGGTTTCTCTTTATAGGTTTCGGAAATGAGGTTAATTATTTTAGTAATGTAGAAAAAAAAACTTTATTTGCACAATTAAGCAGTCAAGTTTATTGTGAGAAAAAAAAGTAAGAAAAGCAAAAATAAAAGGGCAACATTTCAGCATGTACCTTAAAAAAACATGAACCATTTTACCATGCCATTTAAAAAAAAATATATATATATATAATAATAATAACCAACAAGGACAGATGTTGTAGAGGATGAGAACATCAGCATGGACACATCGTTTTCCTCCTTTTTTTTTTTTTTCATTATTATAATAAGTATTCAGCAAATATTTTATTTAGTTATCTAAAATAATCTAGTGCAATCTAGAACATCAATTAATTTTTTTTATGTTGTAACTTGTTTAAATTACAACATAAACCACATTTAACATCACCTGGACGCATTGTGGTGATGAGAATTTTAGCAGAATATGCAGTAAAAAAAAATTAAAATGACACATTGTGCAAGGTAGAGAACAGTATTGTCTACATTATGATGCTTTTTTATATTACAAAATTACACATTTTATATTAAACATCATTAGTGCTGTGGTGTTCCAATGGGTTGGTGGAATCACCCAAATAGTGGGTGCGCATGATTTTTCCAGGGTGGTTATTGGAACACAGCCCAGGAACTTATGATGGGACAGATACAATATGGTCAGGTTTATTAATTAATAATTTTTTTTGTTTTTTACTCTGCAGATATTATTCATAAATTTGTGCGTGATAAATACTCGAAAAGGTTCCCGGAGTTGGAGTCGCTGGTGCCGAGCACACTGGACTACATTAGGACCGTCAAGGTACACCTTTAAACACTTAACCGATAACTTTATTTTTCTTTGTTGGCTCAGTTTCAAATTGCTTTTAATCAAGTTAAAGCAATGTATTATAGGGATACTGGAGTATTGTTAAATGTACGTGTGCGTGTGTGTGTGTGTGTGCGCGTGTGTGTGTGTGTGTAGGAGCTGGGAAACAACTTGGACAAGTGTAAGAACAATGAAACGCTTCAGCAGATTCTGACCAATGCCACTATCATGGTGGTGAGTGTTACTGCCTCCACCACACAGGGGTAAGCACACACACACTCGCTTTCGAGTTCATCCAAATCTCCAGAATCCTCTAAACGAATTCTGTAATCTAACATCTATCCTGTGAAAAGAAAAAGAAAAAACAACAAACCTCATTGATTGTTTTCCTTTAGCTGCATGCTTATGTATGAGGGTTTTGTTGTTGTTTCCAGCTCAATGTTGGCCGAGGACGAGCTTCTGCGACTGGAGGAGGCGTGTGACATGGCGCTCGAGCTCAACCAATCAAAGCACAGGATCTACGAATACGTCGAGTCGAGGATGTCCTTCATCGCCCCCAATCTGTCCATCATTGTCGGAGCCTCAACAGCCGCCAAGATCATGGGTGGGTGTGGGGGAGGCGGGGTTTTGTATACATGTATACAAAAATTTCTAGACACCAATGAATCGTAAAAAAAACGCACATTTTTGTGGTTGAAAAATGCCTATTTTTATAGTTTAAATCCTTAATAGCTCCCTAAACATTAAAAACAAAAGAATGTACAGTGGAACCTTGGATTACAAGCATAATTTGTTTCGAAAACGGGCTCATATTCCAAAACACTTATAAATTCAATTCAATTCAATTTTATTTGTATAGCGCTTTTAACGATTTACATCATCACAAAGCAGCTTTACACAATCAAAAGAACTAAGTTTGTATGAAATGTGAATGTGTATGAATCAAAATGATATGATTGTCCCTGATTGTCCTTGATGAGCAAGCCTAGGACGACGGCGACAGTGGCAAGGAAAAACTCCCTGAGATGGTAATAGGAAGAAACCTTGAGAGGAACCAGACTCAACAGGGAACCCATCCTCATCTGGATGAAAACAGATAGCAGGGATTGATGTCCATAATAATATGCGAGACTGGAAGTTCAGTATAAGAGGAGATGTGTAAGATTAAAGTCCAGTTTGTTCCTGGAGGCTCAGGTAGACTGTGAAAATTTTCAGTCCTGAACTATTGAGCGACTGAAGTCACAGGTCCTCAGAGAACAGCTGTCTGCATCAGTCGAGGACATGACCACCTTCATGGAAAAGTGGAACCAACCCCAGTCACCACACGCATTCCAGGCAGACCACACGGGGGCATCCATGTGATAAGATCTCCAACCAGAAGCAGGACTCCAGGATGAGTTAGAGAGGTCCAGCGGGCAGAGGGGGTCTGGATCACTGACAGCTCAGGAGCGACATGTATAGCTCGACAGAGAGATAGGTAGAGGAAATAGGAGAGAGGGAGAGAGAGAGAGCAGAAAAGAAGAGAGCAAAGAGATGGAGAAATAACAGTTAGGTATGGTCACAGTCGAACAATGTAAAAAGTGAATGTATATTTAGTGCAGAGTGCAAGCAGAGACTCCGGCAGGACTAGCTATGACAGCATAACTAAAAAGGGTTTAAACCAATATAAACCAAATTTAATTTTCCCATAAGAAATAATGGAAACTCAACGTAATTGTTCCACAGCCCAAAAAATTAATACATAAAATAAATAACACAAAATATAAAGTAAAAATAAAATAAATTGTTTATGCGCGCTGTGTGTAAGAATCTAAAGTAAGCCCCTCTCTCCCCCTTCTCGTCTTACAGTTACCCTTCCTCCACTCCTTTTACACGCACGCGCACAACAGAAACACTGTTTTATCAGAGAAATAAACAAGAAATCTCTCTAATGATGCTGTAAAGAAAAAATAAAACAAAGTAACCTGCACTTTACCTTTAAAAAGAATCGCGAAAGAGCAGTGTTTCTGTGTAGAGCAGAGAGAATGAGTGTGTCCCCAATGAAGCGTGCGTGCGCACACACAAAAAGAGCCGGCTGATACAGAGAGAGAAAATGGATCTTTCACCTCCCTAATGAGACTTGCTTTTACTTTACAAGTGTGCTGTACACATGCACAGACAATGTTTTCGACACAAAATAAAATGTTTTCGACACAAAATAAAATGTTTTCGACACAAAATAAAATGTTTTCGACACAAAATAAAATATGTTTTCGACACACACACACACGTGGTTACACACAAACAGCACACGCGCGCACGGATGTTGATTATACCTGTAGGACGTGCACTAAGACCCAGCAGGGAAGACGATTACCCACAATTCCGCAGCACAAGAGAGAAAAACCAAAACAAAAAGCGCATGCGTGGTACATGATAGTCGGTACCCGTAAACTAAGACTTGTTCGTTTATTTACTCATTAGTCAAAATTTACACTCGCAAACCGCGTTTCTCGCAAGCTGAGGTTTCACTATAATTGTGAACCCGTATACTGTACGGTTCTGTACTGCTGTATCTCCCACAGAGCTGGGATGTAAGAGACAGATGTGACTCCTCTTATATGTCCTGTTATTCATGCAGGCATGTTTTCTTTATCAGAACTATAGGGTAAATACGGTAATAATCTAGCATCACAAGCCGTGTGTTCCTCTACGGTCGCTTTGTGTTCATTAAAAAATGTATACAGTGTTCTATTTTATATTGAAAAATGATTACAAATTTACAAAATTTAATGATGTCGTTCTTGATGGTTTAGCATTAAAGTGCCTGAAAATGTATATATCGCTGCGAAAAAAAAGCCAGGAGGATATTTACGGTTTTTCAGGAACAAATATTAGTCAGGATCTGAAGAAAAATCCACCAACAACTGAGATGGCAAACTCTGACCCTTATTTCTCTTCATTCTACCAGGAGTGGCTGGTGGTCTGACGAACCTGTCCAAGATGCCGGCGTGTAACTTGATGCTGCTGGGGGCACAAAGGAGGACGCTGTCCGGCTTCAGCAGCACCTCACTGCTCCCTCACACAGGATACATCTACCACTGTGATGTCGTCCAGTCCCTCCCTCCAGTAAACACACTCACACACACACACACACACACACACACACACACGCAAAAATGGTGTCAGGCTTTGGACGGGCTCTGTCCCAAATCAATAACTGTCCTGATTGTGTGTGTGTGTGTGTGTGTGTGTGTGTGTGTGTGTGTGTGTGTGTGTGTGTGTGTGTGTGTGTGTGCAGGATCTAAGGAGGAAGGCGGCGCGTCTGGTCTCAGCCAAGTGCACACTCGCAGCCCGTGTGGACAGTTTTCACGAGAGTGCAGATGGCAAGGTGAGGAGCAGACACACACCAACACACACACACACACACACACACACACACAGCTCACTCCAACATTCTGAAAAGATTAAAATAGGTGTGTGTGTGTGTGTGTGTGTGTAGGTTGGTTATGAGCTGAAGGAGGAGATCGAGCGTAAATTCGATAAGTGGCAGGAGCCGCCGCCCGTCAAACAGGTGAAGCCCCTCCCTGCACCGCTTGATGCTTCGAGGACAAAGAGAGGAGGCAGGAGGTGAGTATGTGTGTGTAAGAGTGTGTGCATGTTTGTGTGTTCATTGTTCACTCAAACGCCGTGTTGATTTTCAGGTATCGTAAGATGAAGGAGAGGTTGGGACTCACGGAGATCAGAAAGCACGCTAACCGAATGACCTTCGCTGAGGTACAACAATCTCACACACACACACACGGGTCTTTTCAAAAGTCATTCGTCAGCGCATGTGAATACTTTACCTTCACACTAAAACCATAGATATTAATATCACAGACATTTAACCTTCACACATGCTAATACTGCCAACCCAGGCTAACATTACATACGCGCTAATACCGCAGACTCGCGCTAACACCATACAGTGCTTCGACAAGTCTTATATAATAACATTTGGAATTATGGTGCATATGTTTATCATATCTGCATTCCTATGTCTAAAACCATTTATTATTTCCAACCATACCTTAAAAATTAATAACACCACAGAGAAATATTTGCTGCTTTCTTTACAGGAGTAAAGAAAAATAGAAAGGAGTGAGTATGACCAGTGACCAGAAGAACTCGGGCATGTTCTCCAGCACGCTCAGTAAAAACCCAACAGCTGTTTTACTTTTAAATCTGCAAACATCTGTATCGCCCACTAATTTATTTTTAAGCAAAAAGTTTTTACACCAAATATCAACAGGGTTTATTTTATTACTTTTTAGTGCTCTTTATAGGAGTTTCTTTTATGTTTTCAAAAGCATCTTTTTCTCATGGCATGTACCCAAAGACGCACACACACAGTCCTGTAAGTCAGACAGCTGTTGGGTTTTACTGAGCGTGCTGGAGAACGTGCCGGAGTTCTTCTGGTCAATAACTGATTTTTAAATTTTCATCCACAAACCCACATTATTATTTTTAATTTTTTTTTGCTCCCTCAGAAAATCAGTCTGTTGCTTTTTTTTTTTACAGGCATTCAAATAATGTTTATAAGAAATTTAAATTGAAGCACGTATTTAACGGATAATTCCACAATTTTAAACAAATCAGTTAAGTGTGTGTGTGTGTGTCAGATTGAAGACGACGCCTATCAGGAGGACCTGGGCTTCAGCTTGGGGCAGCTGGGCAAATCGGGCAGCGGCAGGGTGAGACAGGCGCAGGTCAACGACGCCACGAAAGCTCGCATCTCCAAATCCCTGCAGGTATGACTTCACTTCACTATGCAACGTCACAGAGGTGTGACCGCATTACACACACACACCTTTTTAATACAGAAATGATGAAAGTTTGCTTGTATTGCAACAATTCAAATCAACACTGTGTGTCTGTGTGTGTTTGTAGCGGACGTTGCAGAAGCAGAGCATGACGTACGGAGGAAAGTCCACCGTCAGAGACAGGTCTTCGGGGACGAGCTCCAGTGTGGCATTTACTCCATTACAGGTAAACATATGCGAGTCATGTTTCCTGATAACTGATAAATACTACAGGTAGGTACAGGAAGTCCCCAACTTGCAGACATTCATGTTACGAATTTCCACAGATATGAACGGACTGCGGTTCTACAGACATTCATAGATGCAAACAAATCATTAAAGTATCTGTATTCCAATACAGTGAAAAACAGCTCTGATAATGACAAAATAGTGTCTGGGATTCCCCACAGGATTTGAAGGCGCAGAGACAACACTGTTACATATGATGTGTGCGATTAAGGGGTGATTATGGTTTTTGGCCACATAATGGCAGTGTGGGAGAAAGGGGACCGAGGTTTTGTCACGTGAATCGGTATGCTGTACAATGTATATTTGTGTCAAAGGCGTGTAAGACTCACTTTGTCAGACTTGGGAACAAATCCGACTTACGAACGTGCTCCTGGAACATAAATTCAGGGACTATCTGTATTGCACAAAGACGTGATGAAACGCTTCACTATGGATAAGCATCCTGATAACTTCTTGCAGTTTCAGGTGCATTCAGAAAATATAATCAGGTTGCCATGGTTACTTTAGATCATTTGTGCGATGATCTGAGAAACTGCCATGCTTACCTGTACGGGTTAAAAGGAAGTTTCTCTTGTAGATTGAGAAGAGAACATTTTTCTTCTTTTCTTCCCCCCTACCACAGGGTTTGGAGATCGTCAACCCGCAGGCTGCAGAGAAGAAAGTGGCAGAAGCCAACCAGAAATACTTCTCCAACATGGCCGAGTTCCTCAAGGTGAAGAAAGAGGGAGGAGCCAAAGCGTGAGCCTGAAACGCACGGGAATACACACGGTCGCTCCGGATAAAGACTTTTTTTTTTTTTTTTCTCTCTACACGTGTGTAAAAAGTTTTCCAATGTATATTGTGTTCTTTTTATTATTAAATTTCCATCGCCTCAGTTTTATTTCGGCTGTAATAAATTTGAAAGGGACTAAAAATGTCTCTTGGAAATACCTTTTGTGCATTTGGGTGAGAACAAAGTAGTAATTGATGTTGAAAACAAAGCATGATGAGTCTGGTTCATAAAAGTATTTTATTGAAATTGTACACTTTTTTTTTTTTCTTCTTCTTCTTCTTTCCACACTCAGCCTTGCTAAAAGGCTGTGAAATTAATTTATACATCACGTCTTTCAGGAGAAGAAAAAAAAATTCACAAATCAGCTGCACGTTCAGTCCATGTGCTTAAAAAAAAAAAAAAAAAAGAACCTCTTTTCAAAGTCTGGATGTAGTCGTGTCAGCCTCGAATGAAATTCTCATTAATTTTTTCCCTTCTAAAATAAGAAAGGAAAAGGGAAATAAGTTTAAAGGGGAATTTTATGTACTTTATAATCAAGCGGAATAAACTAGCAAACAGGTATTAGTTTAGTGACCCAATCTTGATCCTATGCATCTAAAGGACGCCTGGAGCAGAAACAAACAAAAAAAAAAACCTCTGAAGGTTACTTATCTTAAGGTTATTTATACTCGTGACACCGGAATCGCGCCTGGGATGAAGATGCTACAAAAAACAAGGACAGCCACTAACGATAATATTAATAATCATCAACATCGTCGTCATCGTAATAACGCCGTTTAGGTGACGCAGGCCGAGAAGAGTTCAATTGCATAGCAATTTAATGTGTCCGCTCGTTTTTCTGTCTTGCCCTCTGTTTTGTCCTGAACGTGTCCGAGCTCCGTTAGTGCTGTCCGGAAGAGAGGGGAGGGGGCGGCGGCGGCAAAAAACAACAATTCTGACTATTGCAGCTTGAAGAAATGATATGTTAAATTAAATTTTTTTTTTTTAAAGGATCTCTGTGTATTTGTGCTCGTGTGGTCAAAGCTCTGTGAAGTCAGTCCGCACCTTATGTCTGTGCTGCTCCCTAAACGTTAAGTAAATGTCCTGCACTAATTCAACGGTAAAACGTTCAGTGAAACGGGGGGGGGGGCGTACTCGTTAACGTCTGGGAGCGATCTAAAGCCTGGTGTGTGGGAGGAGTCTGGAGAACCTCGAGGAAAACAACCTTTTTAAATCAGACAGCTGTTTGGCTGCTTAGGATTGTTTGCAAATTTCCCATCATGTAAATTTCTTCTCTTTTTAATGCTAGCTTTGCATTATGGGACTGCAGATATGTCTTCGTCAATTCATTTGTTACACTCTGGCTCTCGAATTTATTTACATTACAATACGTGTAATATCCCGTGTAAGGCTTTACAAATAAAGTTTACAAATTTTCCCTTTCGCTTGGACAAGCCGGGCGCTGGATGACGTCACACGTTTCACAAAGCACAAACAAACAGTGATGCTTATCTTTTCTTTCAAGGTCACGTGAAGGTGTGTTAAAGATCTTTATAGTTTTCTTTCTACTCATTTAGATGACAACGGAACGGGCCTTTAATTTGAAACAGATTAAAGAGTGTGTAAACAGGCACTCGACCCCATCTCTCTCTCTCTCTCTCTCTGATGATGCCCTACTTTTATATCATCTTCACCATGTAGACTGCACTCCTCTCCTGGAATGTCAACAGCTGCAGTCGTCGAAGACATCTCTCTCTATCGCTCGCTCTCTCATTTATTTTCATTCACTCTTTGTGCGTTGGATCTGTGTGTCACTGCAGATCTCGGTCCTCCAGGTATCTGTACTCGAACGTGAAGCCCTCCTTCTTTCTCTGGCCCCATTTTTCATAGTCAAAGTAAATGTAGGTTCCCTAAAAAAGGAGGGGGGAGAAAAAGGACTTCATTAGTCAGTCGCGTCTAAACAAAACGGCCACCGTATCGGTTGCTGGATTCCGTAGTTCCTAGATAAGTGTCATTTATTGTATTCAGCTTCTATGATGTAATTCAATCAATAATATTTAACCGGTTATTCAATGTATTATATTCAAGGTTTGTTAAAAAAAAAAAAAGCAACACACCGCAGGATGCGTTTTATAAGGTAATTAGTTAACCCTGCCTGAGCTAATCCTATTTCCTAATGCAGATGAAGAATGACGTACTTTGGCGTCAGTGTTGGGGGACGTTACTTGCCCAGGCCTGCCCTGTTAAAGTGATCATTTAAGCAATTAATAACTCTGAACATTTAAATTAACTAATTATATTACTAAATTACTGTCATTAAAAAGTTTACTAATGGAGTAAAAAGTTACATTGCAGCATTACCTTCTGATAAAAATAACTAGTTGGAGTACTTTTCAATTGCAGAAAATAAAAACTCCTTTGTGTGTGGCCCATAATCTGTAAACCACTTACAGCAGGAATAACAGACACAACGGCCCGTCTACAGTCCTTTATTGTACAGCCTTACATATAGGAAAATGTAAACGTGGGTGTCCTAGTACATATTTCTACAGGCTTCAAGTTATGGCACTATATATATAGCCTTAAATCACAAACGTTAACACAAACACATTTCAAATTAAAGCAATAGGCTTTTTAAAGACATATATAAATGATTTCAATTAAAGTGCACATGCTTTTAAAACACAGAACTGAACTATTATGCTTTTAAGACAACGTATGCTTTTAAAATGCATATGCTTTAGAACTTAGAAACCAAATAGCCACCTGCTGGGAGCAGCCGAAAGACCAACGACAATCAAGATAGCCTACACAGGTGGTGGGGGCGGGGCTTGTAGGATGAATTTCACACACTAACGGAATCACTGTTGTCTGAATAACGGATTACATATTTAGAAATATACCTAAATAACTGAGTACTTAAATGTCTGACCTAAAGTGTTGGATTACTTTTTAGATGCAACAAGTAATCTAAGTAATCTATTGCATTACACCCAACACTGTTTGCTGTGTACACTTTCTCACGACAAGTCAAGTAAATCATTTAAAAACTCTGAACCTGTTCGAACTCATCGGTGATGGTCTTTGGTTCCTCGTGTCTCTGGAACCACATCATGTATTTAGTGTGGAATCTCCAAGACTGCTTCTTCAGGGCCTTAGCCGACAGATACTGAGCCTTCGTGCCCTGAAAAACACACGCAGCATGGTCGGACACAAATTTCACAAAAAGAGTCTGCATACTACTCTCGCTTTTAGACACACACACACACACACCTCCAGGTAGTAGAAGATGAAAAACAAGGTCTCTGTAGAGAGTCTCTGGTAGAAATCAATGGAGTCGCAGTGATGAGGAGGAGTGTGATGGTGGAAGGGCATTAGAGGGCATGGGGTCCTCATCATGTATTGCCTACGCACACACACAAACACATTTAGGACAGGTGCACATATAGTATCTACTGTATTCACAGTACAGTGGACCCTGTAAGTTTTTGTAAAAATTCTGTACAGCAAAACATTTTCCCGTAGAAAACAGTGTAGATGCGGATAATCCGTTTCAGCCACACAAAAATATTAACAAAAATTCAGTTTCCAACACTTTAATATATTTTTTTTCAAAACATTTAGAAAGACATATAAATAAAGTAAAATAGACAATAAACAGACATTTAACCTCACTTAACCTTTAATTCTGAGTCTTTTCTTGCCATATGGAAACAGTGCCACTAAAACTATGAAAAGTTCCAGACAATCAGAACCCAGCACCGGTAGTCTCCGACTTACGAACATTCGAGTTACGAATTTCCAAAGATACAAACAGACAGCTGATCTATAGACATTTGTAGACACAAAAACCTCACGGAAGTAGCTCACGTGTATTGTATAAAAAAAATTAAAAAAAGACACAGCAGTGCACCAGATACTATCCATGATATTACCGATCATATACAATCATTCCCGCTGCATCACCGGGATTCACCTTGCGATTTAAAGGCGCAGTCTCGCGACAGAACCAAAACACCAAACCTTTTTTTTATGCTTTACATTGTATATTTGTGTCAAATCCAACCTACAACTGTGCTCCCAGAACGGAACTCGTTCATAAGTCGGGGACTTACTGTATTACTGAATATTTATTTTTCTTATTTCCACTATTATTTTTCTTGTTGCCATCCTTGTTTAATTTCATAGGACTCATGGTGCTATATCCTCACTAAATCTTGCACAAAAACACTTTTCTCCACTCACACAAACAAGTATTGTTTGCATGTCAAACCAAACCATTTTGGCTTGTAAGTCGAAAATTTACTAGCTGGGGCGTTCGAACGGCGAGGGTCCACTGTAAATGTAACAATATTAGACTGTCAGCGCCTTCTAGTGGTGTAGTGTGTGTGTGTGTGTACCTGATCCTTTCCGAATCTGATGGGAGGGGCATGTGCGCCCAGGCAGCCTCCTGCATGATCTGCTGATACAGCTGCTCTTTAGTGAGAGGGGAGGGCCCTAGAGGACACGCCCCCAGAGTGGGTGGAAGATTCACCTCCGTGACAGCAGGCTGGGAGGGAACTGCAGGGCCGGGGGCAGCCGAGGATCCTGAAAACAAATCTGTAGTAAAAAAAACAAAACAAAAAAAAAAAAAACACAGGGGTTAAGAAATGTTTCATTTAAGTCAGATTCTAATCTAATCTAAGATTTAGAATCTTGCACATTGCACACATTGTTATTATGTGTGTGTATCTTTCTGTGGGTGTGTTCGGGAACGTACCTCGCTCTGTCAGATGAAGCGGTGGGATTTCTCCGTCCAGTCCAGAAACTATTGCCGCTCGTTCTGCCATCGCCTTCAGAGAACTCAGAGGCTCAGGAGCCTACGCAAAAGAGAGTGAGAGGTGTTAAAGAAAGGTGTTAAAGTGCGCCGGTTTTCCTTATTCACGTCTGGGACTCAAGACGAACCTTTATCGCCTCTGTGCTGGGTGTGTACGAGTGCGGACCGTTCAGTAAACTCCCGCCACCGGGGGTGCTGTCTGAAAACGACGGAGACTGAGAGGACGGAGGCAGCGTGATGGTGCTGAGCAGGGTCGAGCCGTTATCCAGACTAGGGGAGAGAGACAAGAGGTGAGGGTTGAGAATGAGGAGCAGAAACCGGAGCACCGTTACAGAAACAAGAGCCGCGTGACACTCTGAAGCGCCAGCTTACGTCTGATTGGCCGAGGAGCTGGTGGACGAGGGCTGGCTGCTCTGCGATAGGCTGGCACTGCTAAGGGAGGAGTCTGAGCTGCTGTCGGCCACCACGGCGCTGTAGGCTAGAGGGTCTTAAAACGGCAAACATCGCTCAGGTTAGATTTACGGCCTCGCACGTGTTTCAATAGAGATCACACAAAAGATCAGCTGAATTTAAACTTCAGTACTATATTGCATCACTTGTTACCTTTGGGAGACTTTAACCCTAGACTTCTTTAAGACAAGTGATGGGCGGGGCTAAATTGAGAGCAGGTGTTGCCAGGTAGAAATGACATGATGTAAAAATAAAAATCTAAAACTTAAATTAGTTTGTATAAAGGTTTCCCTGTTCCGTGTTATCATCATCCTTTGCAATTCGGGTCATGACTTTCTAATACGTAGCTTCACTCTAGAAAATATTTAGACTGGGCTACACTCACTTGCTCCTCCATTTTGTTTCACCACACTGGGCGGTCGGGCAGGTGCCACGTTACCCATGATGCCCCCTGATGATGCCGTGCTGCCCCCGTTTCCAGGGCCCATGCTGGCTCCACCCCCTGGCACCGTGCCCACTGGGCTGATAGGTAACTGTGCTGCCCCCTGGTGGCTCGACGGTGCTGGTCCGAGGCCTAAGATACCCCCGCTGGATGCCATCTGCACTGTCCCGTTGGCGTTAGCCGTAGAATTAGTGTTAGAGTTTGCTCCGCCCACCGCCGAAACCGCGCTGCTGTTGCTGCTGGTATTGCCCGCGGGTCCGCTCGGGCCGCTGCCAGCCGCTGCCTGGGCGTAAGGAGTGGACATCGGGCTCGAGATGATGGCGGCCATATTGCTGGGCATCAAGCCTGGCATACCGCTGCTCGTCACCGCCGTGCCTGCTTTGCCGACGTTAAGCCCCGCTGATGTCAGCGGTTGAGAGTTAGAAGTGGGCAGGGCCAATGGGGTGGTGGAAGAGGGCAAATTAGGGTGGCTGGGCGGGCTGGACGTGCTGCTGGATGTCACAGAGGAAGAGGAAGAGGACGACGACGAAGACGATGAAGAGGATGAGGAGGACAGCTTGCCGTGCGGGTGCTGCTGGACGGCGCTGCTGAAACTGCCCAGGAGAGTGCTGCCACCGGAAACCGACGCGGTTCCCCCTACGACTGCCGCCATGGAAACGAGGGAGGAGGTGGAGGAGGAGGAAAAGCCTGAAGAGGACGAGGATGAGGAGGAGAAAGAAGACAGGGGATTGCTGCTCTTCACGGGTGACTGAGAAGAAAAGGAGAAAAAAGTGTTGCAATAAATTTGTAAAATATATACAAATGTTAATTTGTCATGTGTTGTAATTGGTCCCGATCCCACCTGGCTCACTTCACTGTCAGTAGATCGGCCTCTCTTCTTCTCCTCTTCAGGGATCTCCTAAATATAAAAAAAAACAAACAAACACATACTTCAAAACAACTTCAAAAGAGTTTTCTATAGCAGCTTAGTTATCCACACTTTGCACTCTGTGACAAAATGCGAAATAATTAGAATAAAAATGCTGTGATGTCCTGGACCACCAGCTGTTTGTGATCGTCAGCTTGTACAATAAAAAAAGTGAAAGGTCAATTACGGCGGTAGCTGTGGCTGGAGATGGAGGGATAGGGGATGACGATGTGGTGGAGGTGGGAGTGCTCATCTCATCTTCGTTGTGTCCCTGCGGAGACGTGGCCAGCATCGCTGAGAGACAGAGAGAGAGAGAATGGTGGAAAGGGTTAAATAATCCCAAAACTATTCTACAAATATATAGAGCTTTAATCAAAGGTTCAGCCTTCCACCAACACACACAGGGAGACACACAGACACTCACGGATGTCTTCAAGGTCGAGGTCGTCGTACAGAAACTCATTCTCCTTAAAGTCTGGATCCTGTGAGGAGTCGACGTAGTAATCCACGTCGTCCTTTATCTTATGGATTGCATCCACCTGTAAAGGGACGGGAATTAAAGGAACGTCACACATGACTAAGAATCCAAGTTCGTTTTTTGGGAAGATTGTTGATGGGATTAACAGCTGCTTGCAATATGACGGAACGAATCTTTAAATATTTAAAACTCACCTGCACTGAGTCGTTGTCTAACATCCTTAAGATGGTCTCCAGCATACGAATGTGATACCGGTGTCTTTCGATCAACCTTTTCAGCTCATCAATGCGATCCTGCTTCTAAACAAACACACACATAATAATAACTGCTACAAAGACAGACATCAACCACTAATTTAGACTCGATCCAAACTATTATTTTTGCATCCTGTCGGTGTCGAAAAGGTATAGCGAGATGTGACCCTGTCCCGGCAGCTGTCTAGTTTGGGCTGTCTCTTAAACTGCATACTTGTGTACTACTCTAGTCCTTTACTTACAATTGTTTACTACTTCTAACAATTGGTTTGAAGCCTTTAAACCTACTTAAAGGTCATTTGAAATTGATGAATCCTTCTGAACATACAGTGTAAAAAGCAGCGTACTGGTTTACACATACACACATTTTTCTAAAGCAAAACCACAAAGGGGAACGTCTGCACCACGTGTCTGCTGTAACACAACACACCTTATTCACCGCTTAAGAACAACGCACTGTGCATCATTTAAAGTTAAATCATTTAAATTAAAAGTTAAATTAAAAAAAAAGTCAATAAATTTTCAAGTCGATAATTACAAAAATAATAACGAAAAACGAAATAAAGGCCGGTTCCCAGCTGGGTCCGAGGCGGCCAGGGTTCACCTCGCCGCTTCGTGCTCGCGGCCTGACAGTGAGCGACATATTCAGCACGGCTGCACACATTCTGGATGATAAACCATGTCTCAAAAACCCAGAAAAATCTGCACAGAATTAATAACTCTTTATTATTGATAAAGAAACAACCAGCTTGGCTGCTTACTAAAGAGTAGCCGTAATCGACTCGCCAAATACACTCTGACTGATGTGTTTTTTTTTAAAGCGTTTGGTGCAGTGATTCACTGACACAACCCTGTTCCAGGTGATGCATGTTATAACGAATGAGTATAAAGCAGGACAGTTGCATTTTAGAGGCTTGATGCTCTTTAGTCGAGCGGAGGCTATTCTACTGGTTTCAGTTTTTTTTATACTCTACATGAATTAATAAGAGAATGTCGCCTTACAGTAAATAAAAGCTTTACATTTATGATACTTCCTCAGGTCTTGCTGTTTAGAATCGTTAATGAATAAACAATACTACAGAATAAACGAAACTCCTGACACCCCTAACACGCAGCCCACGATCACACTCCTGACATACAGTACCACATTGATGTGTTTTTTTAGTGCGTTTATCGTCACCGTGCATGAAATTTCAAAGTTCTACTAAACAAAAACAAAAACAGACAGGGACACGTTAACTCGTAGACGGAGAGATAATGTGATAGCGAGACAGACTGACCTCCTTGTCTCCTTTCTTCTTTCTCGTATGGACGGACAGAGACTCAACTTCGCTCTCAAACTGATCCACTTGCATGTTCAGATTGTCTATGGTGTTCTACAGGGAGACAGGAAGACAGATGATGACAGATGAAAAAAAAAAACAGGCTGTGTTTTAATAAACAAATCATTCAGTTAGTTTAAGGTCATTTCGATGTATTGAGTAATGTAAGATAAGAACAGTTTGAACATGATGTATTAACGGATCATACTGAGATTTTTTATTTTATTTTATGATCAACGCTGTGAGATTTGTTGCTGCACTTTACCGTGAGCCACTGTTCTGTTTCCTCCTTCTCCTTCTGCACTGGATCCACTTTCTGAGCTAAACCCAGTCCTTCTTTAGAGTACGCCTTCGTCTTCGTCTCCCGCTCTACCACTTTAAAGCGCTCCATTTGCTACAGAAAAACAACAACAACATGTTGATCACTCGCTCTTCTAGAGATTGTGTGAGGAAAAAGTGAACCGGATCGCTGTTCCTCACCGTCTCAATGAGTTTCCTGTTCTCCACTAGCTGCCGTTTGTCTTTGATCTCGTTGGACGCAACCCATGACTTGATCTGGTCTCGGAGTCTCTGTAAGGAGACGATCAGGGACACGGTGAGCGCTGCGCACCCGCACTAGCCAGTTTACGTGTAAGCCGTGTGTTCAATTACTCCATATGTGAAGTGTGTTACTAATAACCCGAGTGTTACGGTGAAGTTAAAAATGATCAAGTGTGTGTGACGGCAGGAGAAAGTGAGATATCGGAGGTTGCAGGGAGGAAAATAGGAAGAGTGAGGGAAGAAAAAAGGGAAGGAAGAATGAGTGAGAAAAGGAAGGACTGAAAGGAAAGAGAAGGATAGAAAAGGAAAAGGACAAGCAAGAGAAAAAAGGGGAAAGGGGAAAGAAAGGATGGAGAGAATGGTGAAATGGAGGAATTGTGAAAAGGAGGGAGGGACGGCAGAAAAAGGGAAAAAGCAAGAAAAAAGAATGACAAGCAAAAGAAGAAAGGAAGAGTGGAAGAGTGAAGGGTAAGACTAAGTAAAGAAGGATGTAAAGGAGGAATAAAGAAACTGTGAAGAAAAAACTGAAGGAATGATGAAAAAAGAACAAGCTAAAGAAGAAAAGAAGAAATAGTAAAGGAGAAAAGAATGAAAAAAAGGATGTAAGAAAGGATGAACGAAAAAGAAGCACAAGAAAGGGAAAAAAGAAATGAAGAGTCAAAGTTCCTGGGGAAGAAAGTGAAACTGAAAAAAAGGGTAAAAAGAAAGAGAGAGTAAAATAAAGTAGCGGGAGGATGAAGATTTGCAGAGCAAATGATGAAAGGAGGAAAATATGGATGGATGATGGGGATGGAATAATCGCAAGAAAAGAGGTAAGAAAATAAAAGTAAAAGTATTCATAAAGGTAAGAAGGAAAGAAATACCAGACAGATAAATTCGCACCTGGAGCTTTTTAATCTCCTTCTTGAGGTCGGCTTCATATTTCTCCTTCTGGTTGGCGTTGGCTGCATTGTGAAGCTGTTGAACACACGGCACACTCTTTATTCACCGAACAGCGCAGCAGGACACACACATACACACATCATTTCATCATCATACACAGACACACCCTCAGTCACACTGCCCCAAAATAAGAAAAACTATCTGGAGACCTGTTGCGTTCTTTTAAAGATGTTATACAACATCTATAACTCCAATACACACACACAAACGCGCGTACATAATAACAACATAATAACGCTTATATAATAACAATACATGAGATCTCACCTTTTGCCAAATGTCCTCAAACTGTTCCACACCTTCTGAGACTTTTTTCAAACACCGGTCTATTTCACCTGTGCGTGTTCGGGAAGAGAAAACACATTCGTTACAGTGTGTAGACAGAAATAACCAGATGAACACTCTGTGTGTGAGCTGTTACATGCTTTACCTTGGAGTTTTCTCTTATCGGCCATGGCTTGGCTATGACGCTGTCTTCATACCTTCTGTCCCTGCCATGGGGGAGAGAGAGAAAGAGGGATGAATATACATATATACTTATATTTTAGTATAATTACACACTCATACATGCAGCTTTATGGTAATAATAATTAAATGAATTTTAATAATAATAGTCAGTGTTTTATAAAGACTCGGATCGCGTGAGCTGCTTATTTACTTCATTGGTGCAGATAAACAAATCTGTTTGCCTAAACATTAAATAATAAACAGGTAAGATTTTTTGCATTTCTACATTCTCTTGCAGCATTTAGACAGATGCATAGTCAGAAAATGTGGAATCTATCTCAACAGTGAGGTTTAGCGCGAGCCTGGGTTTTAAGCTAACAGAACGCTACGCTAGCTTGTTAGCATGTTTAGCATCGCGCAGGCAAGCAGCACCGACTCCGTGCTCTCTCCCGATTCAATAACCACACACAATTAACACTGAAGTAACACATTAACCACGGAATCAATCCACAGACGCCATTTTCACTCCGCTAGCTCTGAGTCAGGAATGCTAAGCTAACGTCATCCTAGCCAAAGCTAGCGCTAATGCTAACGCTACAGGCTAGGAGTTAGATTAGCATCCTGCAGCACAGCGCTCATTAACGCCGCGCGCGTTTCTCCTGTACCTTTTCCTCAAATATGTCTAATTTTGTTGCTTGTTGTTGTTGTTTTTGTTTAGATTTTTTTTTCTAACAAAAAAATATTGGCACAAATTATTCTCAAATATTTTAGGGTTTTTTTTCTTCTTCGCGTCACTCTGCCTCAGTGTATACGAGCTACATTAAAGATGGACGTAAAAGCCCCGCCTCCACTGTAACAAGTCCCGCCCCCAATCATTTTTCCTTGCCTGTGATTCGAAGAAACACGCAGTTATTTGTTGTGTAGGTTTCCATCTCCGTTATATATATTTTTTTGTTATCTGATTGGCTGGAGTTTAGTGTCAGTCATAAGGAAAAAATAAAGGAGCAAGTGCATTGGCTGTGGATTTTAGGTCCGAGGTTGTATTTACGGAAGTGGTGTCACTTTTTATAATTATTATTAGGATTTTCAAGTAATCAAAAAATGTTAGTTTTTTTGGTATAAAGTAAAAAATAAATAATTGTTTATTTCTCTTTGACATTTTATAACAGCATCTGTCAAAATGCTTTTCGAAGAGAACAATTTGTCATTCCACAAAAAAGTAATGTTTTTTCTTCTAAAAAAAAATTTCTGAAATGATCACGATAGTTTATGAATATAATAGTTCATAAATGTTATTAAAGAAAATATGTTAATAAATAAAAATGTGATTATAAAAAGTTAAACCAAAATACTGTAATCGACAATTGGCATATTGCATAAACATAAAAAAAACCCTGATGGCTAAAGCTATTTTAAAACTCATGTCAGTGCTTAAATGTAATTAACCCTTTACAATATATTAATTATTACATCATTTATTATTTATTAGTAATGTAGTGGGGAAATATTTAGTTCTTTTATTTAATTGATACTTTGTAATTTATTTATTTATTAATTTTTACTTTTATAAAAAAATCATCTATTGGTGTAATGTTTTCTTTTAATTACATTAAATTCAATTTTATTTATAAAGGGGCTTTGACATTGGCCATTGTCGCAAGGCAGAGAAATTCATAAAAAGTAATTTCAAAGTTATACTCTTATTAACTGAAAACTAATAAGATTTTTTTCTGGGGGGTGGGGGGTGGGGGGAGTTAATTTGCAACATTTTAACATTCAACATTCATTAATTAGTTTTAGGCTTTTAGACTTTTTATAGTTCATACATCTATTTTTCTAAAATAATTTAAAAGATAAAGGGACAAACTGATAATTATAATTTTACATACTGTATCTCCTCACACCTTTTAAAGTAATTTCTATAATTATTTGAAATCTGTAAAGCTGCTTGGCGACAATGACCTTTGCTAAAAAGCTTTATATGGGTTGTCCTACAAAAATCATGAAAAGTGCTGTTACTTAGTTTTGCTGATGCCTAAATCATTTAAATGAAAAGAACACACACATTATTTGATTGCGTATATTTAAAATATTTCAATCATGAAATAGATTTTCTTACTTTTCAATATTTAATTGTAGCATTTTTAAGGCCAGGTTTTAAGAAATGTCTTGTCATTATGATCAGACATGGAAGTGGAACCATATACTTTTCATCTAAAATAATCTGATTGATAATAACTAATTATATAGTTATTAATTAATTATAAATTAAATGATTAAACAATAATTGACTATAATTAATAATGTAAAATAAATATTAGTCACCCCAAACAATGTCAATGACGTTACTCTTAGACAAAAAAAACATTTGACAATTTAAAGATGAAGTGCACTGGAAAAATGCAAAAGTTATGTACAGTAAGATATTGCTGTCCATTTGTTTAGAAATGTCATCATTAATTTTGCAATTTTTATTTTTATGCTTTTAGATTATAATTAGAACATAAAAATGACTACATCTAATAATTATTTGATTTTGACACCATTTTGTATATAGGTTAGATTTTTCTCTAAATTCTCAATAATGTTACTGTCAGTGATGTTACTGTCATTAGTGGTACCAGGGAGAACAAGAACACCAGGTATTAAAATTTGTATTTATTTTTTTAAAATAAATAAGCCCTGTTTTTTTTTGTGGATTCATAAAGTTTAAAATTAAGTTATTTCTGTTAAAGATTAAATAAGTTCTATGTGTGAAAAAAGAAATACGTTTCAAGGGATTTTTAATCACCCAAGTTCCACCTTTTCTGTAGAATGTCCTGTATACATTTAATTGAATAAAGTAATCCTAATTAACCATAAAAAAAAAATTGGGATAACGTGCAAGATTGGAGGTAAACCTCTTTAAAAGGACTTATCTGTTATTAGGTTTAGTGATTTGTTTGTAATGAGTCATAATGACCGACTGGTTAAACACTGGTTTGTTTGTTTAATTGCGGCGCGAGCATTCCGTCCGCTGATCAATTTCCTTAGAATGCTCGGAATGTCAACGGGGGCCACCGTGCGCGCTTTCCGATTGGCTCGGCAGGCTGTCCGTCAACCAGCTTAGTGACGCCCCGCCTCCCACCTCTCTCTACTTCCGGGACTCCGGCAGCGGCTCAGTGTCACTCGGTGTGCGCGCGAGGCGGCGACTGGAAGGCAAGTTTATCTGCTATTTATGACAGTGTTGTTATTGTCAGGTTTTTCTATTTGTTAAGGGTTTTATCGTGGATGGTTTGCCTTTTTTTAAGCGTCTATGTGTTTCTAGTTCAGTATGTACAGTAGTAATAACAGTGGTAGTAATAAGAGGAGCTGGAGTTTGTTGTTGTTGTTGGCCTGAGCGGCTCGCGAGCGGTCGGGCCACCGGGCAAACTTACACTCACATTTATCATCATCATCATTAATATCATCATCATTAATATCATCATCATTATTATTATTATCATCAACACTGTTATTAGTCAAATACCTTTATTGATGACACGTCTGATTGTGCTCAGGTTTAAGTCGCGAGCTCTTTTAGCTTTTTATTATTCATTTTCATCTTATTATTATTATTATTATTATTATTGTCTGTCTTTGGATTAAAGCATTAGATTTAAACCGAATGATGATGATGATGATGATGATGAAAGCAACACTCAACCACCTGTGAAGTCAAAGCCTCTACAACAACCTTATATAATTGTTTTCTTTGAATCTTCTGCCTTACTTTCATCAGTTCATGACAGAGAGAAAGTTTATCTCTTCATCTCTTCACTTTTCACCTACCTTTTATTTATCTCTCTGCCTTCGTTCCTTCCCTGCCTCCGGGTTCAACGTCTAATCCAAAGTACTAAAGGGTGAAAGTGTGCGTCTAATAAAAGCCTTGAAGTTTCCATGACGACCCTTATGAGGGACCGAAAAAAATAAATGGAAAGAAAGGAACGACACAGATAACCTTGTCGCGTTATTGTGTATTAAAGAAAGTGAGGAGGAAGAAAGAATGCGTCCTTTGTGGACTCTTGGAGAAAGTCAGGGTCGTGTCCTAAACCCTCCACCCAGTATTACAATGAGACAAAGTGTAAAAATATACAGTCTCTCTCTCTCACTCTCACTGTCTTTCTCTCTTTAGTATTTTAAACTGATCTGGAGATCCGCCAGCGATTGATTTAGTCTAAACACCTCGCAGAGATGAAACGAGGCTGCAGAATGCCACTTTCATGAACACGTCCTTTGGTTGTTTGTCTTTTTGACGCGTCCCTGCGTCTGTCTCATCGTTTGTCGTACTGAAGATCCAAACACTGAGGATCGGTCCAGAAACCTCAAACGTCTCCTGTCGGCCAATCAGAATGGAGAATTCAGCATCGATGCATGACTACTCCTACGCTGACGCTATCGGTTGATGTGTAACACTAGCTAAGTGTGTAAACTGATTGACCGTGACGAATGTGGAACAATTCGGACAGTGATTGTGACACGTGACGTCACGCGTCGGTTGTGATTACTCAGAGTCATGCATGGTTTCAGTTTTCACCCAGCTCACTCACACTTCTGCTTCTGCTCCTGTACAACAGTGGACATTAGATTTTAGACCACAACCTTACTACACACGCACACACACACACACACAGACACACACAAAATGCTAAAAAAATCAGCAGAAATATTGCAACGTGCTCGCCGCTAGATCACTGATTCGGCACTTTTTTATTTTCCACGTCATACTTTTTCCGTTTGATTAATAAGTAGACCAAAGGTCACTGTCTGCTGTCTCGACATGCAGCAGGCCAGGGTGATTGGATTGTTGAGACGTCGTTAATCGGATGGTGCGAAAAATGTGACAACTTGATGAATAGCCACTCTTTACATAAGTGGTGTTAAAAGAGTGAAAAGCGTGTCATAGGCAGAAGATTTAGAAATATACATAAATAAACTGTGTACTAACGATAAGAATCACGGAATTGGCCATTGGAAAAATCCCAAATAAATTATATTACATTTTTTTTTTTAAAAAACAAGCGCAGCATTTGAACAATACAAACTAACTTTAAATACAAGAGTTTAACATTTAACTTCAAATGGAAATTGTTACTGAGCAGCTCGTATCTCCGTCTTCCGCATAAATCATAATTATTATTTCTATACAAACTTGGCAAATAATTCCTTCCTAACAGACAGGATGGAAATGTGTAAATAGTTCAGAGTGCGCCACCTGTAGGATTATAAAGAAATGGTAATGTTTTACTGTCTAAATTGGGTGCGAGCACGTGGGTATGCAAGGCTTTTAACACGCACGCGATTCTCGACTAATTTCAAATGACAAATTCACTGAGAGAGTTTAGAGAAAACTGCAGATCGGAGCCTTTTAACATGCGATTTTGATCATGTAAAGCCATAATAAGGCGTTTCTGTTGCGCCACTCAGAAGCTTCTGCGCTCAGTACAGAATCGTTTATATCTGAGGCCGATTAAACTGTAAACCAGACGGATCTGGTCACTGGCCGAACGACCCGTTCATCTCTATTATAAACATAAAAATAGTTCAAAAATGTTTTTTGATTTTGTTGATTTTGGAGTCAGTGTGGCGATACGTGAATCATCAGACACAAAAGAATCAAGATTGATATCTGAAATGATTTTCTCCCCCATCTCCACCATGTACTGTATACTGACGTTGCTTTGTATGTTTGTGTTTGTAGGAAATTCTCAGACGTCACACAAATTAGAAGCCTGATGATGTAACGCGGTGACATCACTACCCCTGATCCACCCTCTGGCTCTGCACTGCTCCGGTCATGTTTACGCCTTAACGTGAAGATGTACATCGTACATCGTGTGTTCGCGCCAGTAGTTCCCGACGTGACACTGGATCTCCGCTGCAAAACAGAAAGTGACATTGTCGTCAGATAAGACAAAGAAGTTTTACCAGGACTCCTCGTTTTCGTTTTCATTGCCTTTAATCTCAGTATCGTTTACTTTGCACACCTCTGTACCTCACGACATCAATCAGCACTCTACTTCAACACTAACAAGCCTTTTTTTTAAATCAACATTATTTTAATTTTTTAAAACAAATGCATAACACAGAATTATGATTTATTATAAAAATGTAAAACACTTACAGAAACTTATTTATTAGCGTTTACTACACCGTTAATCAGCGCTTTTATGTATGTCTTTTTTCGTTCTCATACACTGATTAGTCGAGGACTGGAAAACAGCGCCTTTTTCTTATTATCAATTTCTTTTTATTTCTCTTTGAGCAAATATCAGTATTTTTGCTTCAGGCAATAAGTATAAGTAAATGCAATCAGGGATCAGTTTACCTGCTGATGTCAAGTTTTTAATCTAGATAAAAGAAGAAAAAAAAAGTGCTGTCTGGGATTGCTACCAAAAACGTGCATGAGGAATGTTTTTACGTGACTCATCCAAGATTTGTAACGACTCACATTTTATTCACTACATCAGCTGCTCCAGACTCCAGTGACAGCAGTTTCAGTTTAAAAAAAAATTGTAGCAGTTAGGGATTTAAAAATTGTTTTGTCTGCTGATGTGACACAAACGCTTTAACAAAAGAAAAAAAAAAAAAAAAAAAACGTTTACTATAGCCATACCTCGAAACGTTAGCTACGAAGGTTAGTTAACGTCTGAATCGCACTTCCTTTAGGATCTTCCTTCTGAGGTTTATAAACCTGCTGAATCTCTTGTGGAACCAGAGTGGATTCGCAGGACAAGCTTGTGAAACGCAATATTTAAGAAATTCTTTGCTGTCTAATCCGTCAACAAACTGAGCCATCGTATGCATGAAGTCCTGAAAAGAAAAAGAAAAAACATTACCTTCATTAGAGACCGCGCTTCCGAAAGGAGAAGCAAAAACATTTCCAAAGCGTCCCCGAGATGGATTGCGCGGCTCCACGTTGCACATTTGCTTGAGAAGTGACGGCTGTCAGAAATGCGCTCTCCGAGTCCTCGCAGTCCTTCCCCGAGCCCGTTCACCACCCAGGATGCTTTGCTGCATGGCCAGTTCACAGATTGGAGCACGGGCGGGGGATCGGCGGGGAGCTCGGGCGGGAGCAGCGGTGCCGACAGTGGCCCTAGCAGCCCTGCAAGCGGCGTTTCGTTACCCTCCAGCCCTTCGTCGAGCACTTACTCCCTCACTCTGACCCCTACGCATATCCACGTGCAGAGGGTTTGCCCCCGACCGGGAAAGGAAGCCCAACTCTTGCTGCCTCTCTCTGAACTATCAGGGTGTAACTGCCCCCGGGCTCCTGCCCCGCCGCTCTTTGTGCTTTATTGGTACCCAGTGGGACGGAGGCGCAGGGGCGTGGCTAAACGCAGGCAAATGCGCGCTTACCTGGCTGAGACGAGAGCGGAGGCGGAGAAATGGAACACAGCCGTGCAGTGCCTGCTGAGAGGGATCGATATTAGCGTCTACACAGGTGTGTGTACGTGTGTGTGTGTTTAATCAGACATTCCATATGCTTCATTACTTTGCTTTAAAAACATGCTCGCCTTTTTCTAGAATTCAACAAAAGTTTGTTGCCGCGCCGACGTCGCCTGCTGCTATTGGTCAATCCGTACAGCGGGCGGGGTTTAGCGATGCAGTGGTGTCAAACACACATTTTACCCATGATCAGTGAAGCTAACATCAGCTACAACCTTATACAGACAGGTACATCCGTGTGTGTGTGTATGTGTTTATATTTAAATTATTATACAATACTTCTTGTGTAATTGATTTAAAGAAACATGCATAATTATAATTGTCTATTATTTTTATTTTGATCATTTTAATAATTATAATGTTTTACTTACGTAGTTTTTTTTTCTCTATAAAAATATTTCCACTGAACTGGGTATTTATGCTGTGTTGCCTGTTAGAGCGGCAGAATCACGCCCGCGAGCTGATCAGCGAGATCTCTCTCCACGAGTGGGACGGCATCGTCATCGCCTCTGGAGACGGACTTCTACACGAGGTCCTGCTCACTTATGAAAAACGAACGGGATTCATTTAAAAGCTTAGCATATCTATACTTGTTAATGGTTATTACCTGAAACCCGTGACATCACTGGGGCGTGTTTGTTTTCTGCTCTGTACAGGTGATTAATGGCCTCATGGACAGGCCAGACTGGGAAGAAGCAATTAAAACTCCAGTGGGAATTTTACCGTGTGGCTCCGGCAATGCCCTCGCGGGCTCCGTTAACCACTATGCAGGGTAAAACACGAACCTGGCCTTTTCCTTTTTCCGCTCCTAACTCACCCGTCCTTACCTTTACCAGTGGTACTCTACCTCTCCTTACTATCATCTCTGAAAACTCAGCTGATCTTACCTCTAACTGTATCACCTCATCTATCCGTAACCGTAGCTCTACCTGCAGTAACCTTACTCTTCTGGTGTCTCATCCCAGCCCCACTGTACCTGGAAAAACTCTTAACGAAGTCACATTATTTGCTGCCACTTTTCATTTGATATCAGCTCACTAACTCACCTGATATTATTTGTAACTTGTGTTATTAATCTTTTATATCTATACGACTTATCTAATATTACCTGTAATACCTGATTATCTGATATTTTCCTGGACTAGTTCATTTCATATTACCGGTGCTAGCTTACTGTATCTACCAAGTGTACTCATACTGGCTCACCTGATATTACCTTTAAAGGGCACATATCATTGCAAAATTCAAAATGATAATGTTTGGATATTCACATAGGTCTCCAGTGTATGCGTGTGTGTGTCTGTTTGTGTGTATGTATACAGAGAACAAAATTGTGTGAGAAAAACATCACCATCTTTTTTCCTTTTTCTATTTTTCCTATTTTTTTTTATAAGAAAAAATGTGTTTGGGGGAGGCAGCGCGGTGGGTTAGTGGTTAGCTTAGTGGGAGGTGTTGCCTTGCATCTCCAGGGTCCGGGTTTGATTCCTGTCTCTGTGTTTGCATGTTTCTGCTTGTGCTTGGTGAGTTTCCCTTCGAGTACTCCAGTTTCCTCACTCACTCTTATGTTAACTTGTTGAGTACCTTTAAGTCACCTGGCCTCGACTACACTTTCTATTTGCCTTTCTTTCTCTCAGATTTGACATGTGCCTTCGCGAACCCCTCCTCATCAACTGCTGCTTCCTGCTCTGCCGGGGCGGAGTCCGACCCATGGACCTGGTGTCCGTGACGACTAGTCCGTCTCCTTCATCCGCGTCATCCAATCAGAATGGACGACCCTCGCCCCCCAAAAGACTTTTCTCTTTTCTGTCTGTAGCCTGGGGCTTTGTTTCAGACGTGGACATCGAGAGTGAACGCTACAGAGGGCTAGGTTCTGCTCGATTCACACTGGGAACACTGGTGCGTTTAGCCTCTCTGCGCTCCTATAAGGGCCGCTTGTCTTATTTGCCCCCTGGAGGGGCAAGTTTCACCCCGGAAGTGCCCTCGCAGACTCCACATCGACCCCTTTCCCGCAGCATCACCGAAGGACTAGAAGGATACTGCAGAATGCCGATCCATCGCACCTGCTCTGATATGGGCCTCAGCGAACAGAGGAGCCTCCAAAAGGGGGATAGAGAAAGGGAGAGGGAGGAGAGAAACAAGGAGAGGGAGAGGAGAAGAGCGAGAGGGAGAGGTCGTGGGAGAGGGAGAGGAGTGGTCAGGGCGAGCAGCCTTGCTGAGGACAGAGAAAGAGAGATGGAGGCGGAGGAGAAGATGGAGGGAACATCTGGGTCCAGTGCCACGTCGAATGGAAGACTGGACACTAACGAGGAGGAGGAAGAAGACGACAGCACAAGAAATATGACAGAAGAGGAATATGATGTAGATGAAGGAAAAGAGGCGGACGAGAAGATGGAAGGCACATCCGGGTTTAGTAAGGAGTCAAGCGAAAGACAGGAGTCTGAGGGGAATGAGGACAATTCCACAAATGAAAAAGGAGAAGACGAGAGACGGAATGGCGTAGATGGAGCGAAGGATTTAAAACAAGAATATAGCGCAGATGAAGGAAGAGAGGAGGATGAAGAAGAGACGTATTCAGACCCAGACCGACAAAAGGCGGTTCGTAAAAACTCCGCCCCACCCAGTCAGATTGCTACCGCCTTCTTTAGTCGGCCGATCGGAGCAGATTCTGAACAAGTAGAAACCCCGGCAAATGAAAGAGAAGATGAGGACCTGAACAGGAATTTTTTCCATGGTGGTGCGTTTCCAGCGGAACCTGGACGAGAGCGATCCCTCACCATTTCCTCACCCTTCCGTCGTACTCGGTTTTCCCTCTCTAAACCCAAAAACTCAGCGGACCAGAACAAGAACCAGAAACCAAACGCTTCTAAGCCCCGCCCTCTTTCCCTTCTTCACCAGTCCAATTCGAACTCCCTACCACCCAAATTCCCCCCACATTCTATATCCCTGTCCCCATCCCCTCCTTCATCGCCAACTAACATAGGCCCAAATATTTCCGGCTCCTCGTCCTCGTTCTCCTTTGATCTGACCCACCCTGGTAGACTTCTTAAGCCACGCCCCCAGATTACCTCCCCTGTGGATCCACCTCCTCAAGATGACCTCCTGCCCCCCCTTGATCAGCCGTTGCCCACTAGGGATTGGGTGACTATCGAGGGCGATTTTGTTTTAGTACTTGCTATCTACCAGTCACATCTGGGTGCTGATTTGTTTGCAGCGCCGCATGCAAAATTCGACGATGGACTGATTCATCTGACTTTTGTGAGAGCTGGGATCTCGCGGGCGACGCTTCTCCGCCTGTTCTTGGCGATGGAAAGAGGCACCCATCATTCTCTAACGTCACCCTACGTGAGCCATGTTTCCGCCCGAGCCTTTCGGCTGCAGCCCCTGTCGTCACGAGGGACGCTGACTGTGGACGGAGAGCTTGTGCCCTATGGACCCCTGCAGGCACAGGTACGGGAACGACTGATCACTGTGTCATTATCATGATTATTCGTTCCAAACATTAGAATAATATGATATATTGCCAAAATTATTTGAACACCTACGAACGCGTTCTTAGAGGAGTGGAGGCTGTTATAGCAGCAAAGTGGGGACCGGCGTTTGAGTGGGCTGTTTGGCAAGAATGTATAGGTGTGAGGATCAGGTGTCCAAATACGTTTGGCAATATTTTGTATTCCCCATGATGCCTTATTATCAACTAGCACTAGTTCCCGTTGTTGACGGTTAAAGAGTTTTTCGAAATACTTAAAAGGTTAAAGCTTTAAATAATCTGATCAGCTTTAATGTAATCAGTGTTATTAGTTCAGGTTAAAGCCCACATACATCTCTGCCTGTCTTTCTGTACGGCAGTACTCACTGTCTAACTTACTAACATTTTGTAAGGTTGAGTCATTAAAATGATCTTACATCTTACCCCATGATCACCCTAAGTTGTACTTCTTGCATCATCAGCAAGTAGATTATTAAATCTGGCACCTAACTCTGCATAACATCACATTGACTCAACATTTTGATTTTACCACATAACACTTGGCTCTAAGTTCCGGTATTTTACGCGTCCTCCCCTCAGACTGCTGGGGATATGTTTTCTCTAATGACCCGTGTTTTATCTCATCGCTTCACATTACTGTTTATTCTTAGCACCACAATTTTAAACTTCCCGCATAAAAACGTTCTGAAGTTTAGAATTCATAGTCTATTAAAAAAAAATATTTTCAATTAAGCCATGCTGTGTCTATATACTGTAAACTATCATTCTGATTGTTTCTGTTAAGTGACGCATATGGCCACACTCACCTCCAGGGGAAAAAGCTCTATATTTGCCCCAAAACAAAAAGAGCTGGATACGCTTATACTCAATATTTAGGTTTAATTTATGGTGCAGATTAAACTTTAGACCTTTAGGATTGGCAAAGTTTCATTAGACTCTGTCCAGACAGTTTTGTGTCATGCTGTGACAAATTCGGCTGGACAGACATACAAACATACAGACTGGTTTCTGGTCCCCCAATGTACAGTATGAAATGTAAAGATATCATGGAAAGAGTGCGTTCAGACCAATCTATAGACAAAACCTTTCTTTTATTTAGATAGATAGTACAGCTCTAACACAGAGTCCTGGACTGTGTCCTAAACCTCGTCCTGCTAAATAGTGCATTACAACAAAACAGAGCAGCTACTATGGAACTTTCTATTTCAGCCACTGCCTGAGGTTGCCTCTCAACCCGCACTTTAGTCCGACAAAATTGGACATCCAGTTGCCGGGGTGCTATTTTGATCCTATTATGTTAAATCATGCATTTTTGGATGTACCCCAAACCCAATGGATTTCAAAATAACTATTTGTGTGGTGTTTCCCTTTGTTTTTAACCTTTTCCACTCTTTTCTTTCAGATTCATCCGTCCATGGCTCGCATCATTGCGGGAGACTCAGGAGTGAAGATCACTAGATTCTGACCTGAAACGTGGGCGGGTTATTTGACACTTTCTTTGCATTGCATAATAAGTATGCCGTCCACCTTTGAAAGAAAGAGAATGCAAGAGAGAGAGAGAGACAAAAACTTGAATATAGCCGGCAGCATCAACAAAAGCAATAGCTTTTAATGGAAATTGTTTAAAGGGACTAGTGGATCACCAGGCCGTTTAATAAAGAGAGGACACCTGGACACTAAGATACATGTGGAAATAGTAACTACCGGTAAATCTAGGTGATATGGAAATTTCTTTTCTTTACAAGTGTGCTCGAGCACTTCAGGTTCCAGTTTTTTTCTGTTGAAGTAGATAATGAAGTTTTCCTGCCATATTACACACAAAGAGATGGAGATGACCTAGCTATCAAGACGTACCAGTCTGCCAACTTTGCAAAAGAAAAAAACTGGCCTTTTTACACCCCCATATTTCCTTTGGTTTTCTTTTGATTATTTCCTTTATTCCGGGTAAATGTTTAATGATGGCCACATCACCGTTTGGCCAAGTTAGCCTTTTGCTCACTTTCCCCAAGTTCTGCCTCCTCTGTAATAAATTTCCCAGATTTCCCAATCTTCCAGGATTTGTCACCTTTTTAAGCACCACCCACTTTCTTTATTCCTGACATTTCCTATAGATGATCTTCTCCATCCAGTTAAATTCCTCTCCTCTTATCATCTTTTCTGATCTTGCATGGCCTTCTTAACTGTTACTCCCGTCCGTTCCTATCCTCTCAAATTTAGGGTCATGCACCAGTCAGCCAAGCTTTGCTTCCGTCACTGTTGGATTAACAAAACCTTTTGTGTTTTTTAAGCCTCATCCTGTGGTTTTACCCCATCTTTCCTCGCCACCCACTTTCTGGCTGCATCCCACTAATTTACCAAGTGACTCGTCCTTTTTCTTTCATTTTTTTTTAACCATGCCACAGCTCCTGCTTCCTTTTCCTTCCTTTGTCTTTCCCCTATGCCTTTCTTTTTTTTTTGCTGCCACATTTTGGGCCAAGCCCTAACCTAACCTAACTGAGCCTGTCCTCATACACTACACCTTTTACCTTACAAAACCAGTTGGCCCTCTTAAGCTCAGTCAATTTGTCCACACCCAATTCAGGGATGGGTAACCATTAATACAAGGTGACTCCCACCACCCATTTGGGCCACACATCTTAACGCCGCTGACATTTGGAAGTAGATCAATTTGTAGTCTGAAGTCCAAGACCTCTTTAGGATAGGATCCATCCAAGATGTTTTGTAATAAGCATCAACGAGGACCATAGATAAATGTGCATACTAAATGACGTCTTAGGTAGCCTATGTTCGAGCGTAGTCTGGGGTGTTAGGTGAGAGTAGCTCACTATTAGGCATGTGCCCATAATCAGTCATACGATATATCAGGCTATGTATAATACAAATCATGTTAGGAAGGACACTTGGCTCTTATGTTCCACACTGAATTATTTAACCTTTATAAAATAAATATGGCACTATCGAGTGCAAATAATTTGATACCCATCATGATGACAGCAGCCTTCTAAAGGCCATTGTTTTGGATGAGTTTAAAAGTGTCCTTACCAGAACTATACCCCGCCCCCCCAAAAAAGGCATAAAAAAAGTTGCTTTTAGCTATATTTTAAAATTCTACATTATGGTAATATCGTAAGCTTCGATAATCAGCACATGTCTAGTTGATCGTTTTAGGTCTATAGGATGCAGCCATTTAATGGTGTTTATTCTGATATTAAAAAATATCTTTTATTAGTACATTTGCCTGATTGTTTAAGCAAAAGCATGCAATGCTGATGTTCATGTGAGGTAATGCAAGTTGCACAATTGCTAAAAAAAATTTTTTCCAATCTGAAATCCATCAGAAAACTTTTTGATAATTGAGAAAAACATTTAGCCACTTGTTTAATTTATTGGTTTTATTGATGCAGTTTGATTGAAGGTTGATGCTTTGTTAAGAAAATGTTCTATGAGAAAATAAAATTTTATTTCATTCTTAAAGGATAAAATATTTACAACATACATATTAAAACAAAACACAGTAAACAAATCCCCCCTCCACCCAAACAAAACACCGGCAAGAAAAATCTTTCATAATGTCTTTATATTTTTTCGTTTTTTGGCAAAATAAAATGATATTCTGAGCAAGAATATAAAAAATTTGATTACATTAAAATATTAATTGTCATCAAATGAAAAGAAAATATATACAGTTGTCGCATTGTCCCGGATTTTATCATTTAGCCCTTTCTGGTGTATGAAGATTGGGTTCGACGCTGGAGCTTCGAGGCCAGCATAGCTAAAACTAGTTATCTCGTTCATAGCTGGCTAGTCGTTTTAAAAAATATTTACAAGCTACATAATTTAATAGCCCTTTTTTTTCCCGAACAAAAATTTTCGACCTATGGTAAGATTTACCTGCATAACGTCCAATTTGTAATAGCTACATTTTCCCTTGTAGCTCCAGTGTTGAACTAAAGACACAAACTTGTCTTGATTGATTGCATTTGGAATGAGTAGGCATGGTGTATATTTCAGGGTTTTGTTTTGTTTTGTTCCAAGTGCTAAAATGTGGACTTATGGAATCCTGGGCTTAGCGTTGAGCTGTGATTTATTTCATTTGTTGGACCATTGCTTTAGAGCAGCTTAAGACACTTGAGTAGAAATCGAACTGCTGCTTGGTTTCCTGATGCCAGTTATGATGTCTTGTTAATAGATGCTTGTAATAAAATTGTAATGATCACTAATAGTAAATGTTAAATAAAAAATATATATAATGTACAGTTCATAGTTCTGTATAAAAATGTCTTGTTTATTTCAAGGAATAAATTTAACTACGAAATGTGTGGCGCTTAGTTTATATATATATATATTGTTTTGTTAATATCTAGATGTCTGTATCCATGCTAACTTATTGCAGGTTAGCCATTTGTCGTAGCATACGAAAACTTAAAAGTAATGTTGTATATAGCTGATAGTTGAATATGAAGCAAACATGAGATCTACTGTAGCAATAAAGACGAGGTGTAAATTTCAACATGCTTAAACTACGGCAGCCCACAAGAGCCAAATCTCCACTCTTCTATTTTTACACCTCACAGTGTTGACTCAGGAATGCTGTGCTTTTGTCCGGCACCAAAACAACAAAAAGTGGTGGAAGTTTTTGGTCTTTTGTAGGAATGTGGGGTAATTATCGGCCAGGAGGAAGTGACATAAACATGGCAGTGATTCAGCAGACTTCCTGTAGGAGAGTTGGAGCAAAGTTATCAGACTCTTTATGGAGTTGTAAATACGGAAGCCCATGTCTCGGCCTCACTTCCTGTCCTCTGTCTACCATCTCATGGCAACGTGCACTGAGGAGCCAGTGGAACACAATCAGAAATCACTATTCAATAACACTGATTTTTCAAATGTAACTTCAATATATGACACGTTGCACGCTATACAGTAGCTCTAGGTGGTGGGGTTGCTGTTTGGTA
Source organism: Clarias gariepinus (assembly GCF_024256425.1). Classification (NCBI taxonomy): domain Eukaryota; kingdom Metazoa; phylum Chordata; class Actinopteri; order Siluriformes; family Clariidae; genus Clarias; species Clarias gariepinus. The sequence goes on along the minus strand of NC_071103.1, from coordinate 3,920,928 downwards.
ATCTGCCACAAGCACACACGATAAACTCTGTTCCTGTGTCTATTATCTCCGCTTCTCTACGCCTTTCCCCCCTCACTATCAGCTCTGCTAAGAAGTTTCTTTGGTCCACAGGATCGGAGTCCAAAAACAACAACCTACAATAGAAGGATAAACTTAGACTGGGATCTCATGGGATCGCTCGAGGGCACGCTTTTATAGAAAACTAAGTAACAACATGAACTAACTGGTTTCATTTTAGGGGGAACTTTTATTTGTTCTGCCTTTAGAGTTATGTGGAATATTGTGGAAGAATCCGGTATATAAATAACACGACATCCTCTCAACACAGTAAAATACAGCAAAATTGTATATATTTCTTTAATCATTCTGTACGTTGTTACAGAAAATCACCACCTGATGAGTTAGCTTTAATCGCTAAATAGTTTAATCATGAGAGATCATTTACAAAACATTTTAATGACATTTATACAAAAGTTACAAATAAAGAAGAGTCTCCATTTTACAATTCATCCACAGGAGTCTTTAACATGACATTTGATTTGAAATAAAATTACATTTTTAATGAAAAAAAAATTCCCTCAACTTTGGTTTACAAATATTTGATAGTCTAAAAATTTTACTTTAATTGTGACAACTAACATAATTGGAAAAAAGTTTTGTATTTTTCAACAGTCCTACCTATGTGTGTGTGTGTGTGTGTGTGTGTATATATATATATATATATATATATATATAAAACAAAATGGCGTCGTGCCCTTACCAAGATGGCCAACAGCAAAGTACGTTTCATATTTAGTCCCCGCCCCCACTGACGCAACATCCGGTATCACTCAGACTCCTTCGTTGTCTAGAAACCTCCCTGGCTTCCTTTTACCCCGCCTTGTTGTTTATTTATTTATTTCCTTTTAATTTAAGAGGGTATATTTTATATATCCGTCTTTTTTCAGCGAGTGAATGACAGTCGGCTCTGATACATTTATGCCTAAGAGCAAAGCCCCGAAAATGGACGACCTGGACTATAGTAAGTCAGCCTAAAGAAGAGAAAAAATGTGTACGCTTGTACGGCGTCTTGTAACGTTATTGTTTAACGTAGCTGAGCGAGCTAAAAACGTTAGCATGCGCTTTTTTGAATTTCCACCGTATTTCCCGAAACTCGCGCTGTGATTGGTGGGGAGTTTGGGCTTACCGGTTGTCCACCAATAGAAGCACGCGATTTTGTCTCTACGAGCCAATTAGCTTTAATAGGGCGGGGATTGCTGAATACGGATGGGAAATTAGTCTACCGACGTTGGCTAATCAATACATTTAGTTTTTACCCATATTCCTCTCCCACGCCCACATATAAACAGTTTAATGTTTTTAGTTAGATTTATTATTGTGCCAGATTCGGTCATGGTTCACCGTATCGGGCGTTTTTTTCTGTACATTTTATACATTTGCTAACAAGCTAGCAACACGTCACATATGTGTTTGTGTCTCGCGCTTTGTGCTTGACATCCATTCCTGTCATTTATGGTATTATTATTATTAAAATGCCTACATTTACCACAATCATCATGACATTTAGAGGGAATTTACTATTTTTTAAAAATATATAAAGTAAAACAAGTGTTTACTGACAGTAAGATGCATTAGCTCTCTATCTTAAAAGAAATACCCGTTATTTTAAAAATTTCACCATGACGTCATTAAAATATCTGTGTTATAAATATGTTATAAATGTGCTATATGTGTAAAACATGAAGACATGCCTCACTGCTGTGTGTCTTTCTCTGTATACGTGAAACACGTGCCTGAAGGCCATTATATTTAAATGTTCGTAGTCATGATCAGTAATTACAGTAATGACAGATGCACACTTTTTTTTTTTTTTTTTGCTTTTTTTTTTTTACGGGATGTGAAAAGATCCTCGGGTGATATTTTTTGGCATGACGTGGCTTGCAAGCGTGCAAGCAGAAAGCGTTTTTTTCCCTGTACGAGTCAGAAATGATCCGCACCCTGGCTGTATAATTTCATAACTGAAACACTTTGCCCGTCTGTCAACAAGCTTTTGTTTAAGGCTTGTCTGCGAGCCACAAATGCATCGCTGTCTTCACTTCTTCATCAGAGGTGTATATTCGCCCTCGTAGGACGGCTTTCAAGTCGAAAGTGCAGGCAGAAGTTTGTGGACGTGCACCATCGCGTGAGATCAAGACGCTCCTGGTTAGCGGCCCTCTGCGTTTAATAAAAAGCTTCAGCTCTCTTAAGCGTCTAACTGTAACGAGCACTGTTGATTGTTGAAGCTTTTTTTTAATAACGTTCCAATACTGGCCCTAGAGAATCCCAGAAAGCTGTAAACGTTGATGAATTTTTCAGCTGATGGTTGACTTTTGAACTTTTACTTGGTTGGTGATGTTTCCTTTCTGTACTCTGCCGTTTACTCTCGGTCTCGTAGCTAAGAATCCGCGTCCCATCGCCAGTATTGATTTTCTTTAAGAAACTTTCACCTTCCTTAGAGTATCGGTCCAAATTTTGTTTGCAGATATACAAACGCTTGTGCTTATTCTCTTCCTGGAGTCATTTTGGTACCAGGTACACAGATCAAACAAAAAGAATCACTGCACGCTGCACTTCATTCATGCATTTTCCATTTTTGCTCGCACTGCAGTTACGAATGAACTGATGTAACATGTTCACACCTGACTGGGAAGACAGTAGTCTTGAACATAAAGCGCAGATAAGGCGGTGCCACCAACAGCAGTTTTAATATAATCAAATAATTTTTGACTCCTCCCTTGTATTATTCGTTTCCCCCATCAGTCCCGGCTGATCTGAGTCCCGAGGAGCGAGCGGAGCTGGAGGAGATCCGTCGGAGGAAAGGAGCGCTCCTGTTGGAGATCCAGAGGCTGCGGGAGGAGCTGCGGGAGGCCATGATGGAGGTGGAAGGGCTGGAGAACAGCACCGAGGGCAGGTCAGAGGGCGCAGCGTCGGTTTTACGCCAGTGAAGTAACCGAAAGAGTAACCCGAAAATAAATAACGTTTGTCTGTCCGCAGCAAAACACTCCAGAAGAGCCGGCATGTGGCGATGGGGAGGAAGAAGTTCAACATGGACCCCAAAAAGGTGACGAGGGTTTTTTCGTGGTTGCTAAGAGACGATACAGATTGTTGCGTATGTTTTAGGGAACGTCCGGTTTAACTGTGTGTGTTTGTGTGCGTGAAACTTGTTGTCGTGCCCTTAGGGTATTGCGTTCCTGGTGGAGAACGAGCTGCTGCATCACACTCCGGAGGATATTGCGCAGTTCCTCTATAAAGGGGAGGGGCTTAACAAAACGGCCATCGGAGACTACCTGGGAGAGAGGTACATCCCGACACACACATGCACATCTGTGTCTGTCTGTCTGTCTCTTGTTATGTCTGTCTGTCTCTCTCCATTCCTCTTTATAAATCTGCCTGTCTCTCTCTCTATCTCTGTGTTTTCACTTTTTCTGCTCTTTTACTCTTTCGCCATCTCTCTTTTGCTCTTCTTGCTCTGCTTCTCTGTCTGTCTGCCTCAATTTGTCTATCTGTCCCTCTCTGTCTCACTCTTTTTTTTTCTTTTCCTCTATCTGCCTACCCTGCTATTCTTTTTTTCCTGACTCTCTCTCTCTCTCTCTCTCTCTCTGACTCTCTATCTGTCTTTCTCGCTCTGTGTCTGTGTGTCTATCTTTCTGTCTCTTCCCCTGTCTGACATTGTCTTTGTCTGTTTCTTTGTCTTGCTCTTTCATTCTCACTCTCTCTCTCTCTCTCTCTCTCTCTCAGAGATGAGTTCAACATTCGTGTGCTGCAGGCGTTCGTCGATCTTCACGAGTTTACGGATCTCAACCTGGTTCAGGCTCTCAGGTAAACACTTTCTGCAGGCTGCAGAGACTGTGTGTGTGTGTATATATATGTGTGTGTGTATATATATGTGTGTGTGTATATATATATATATGTGTGTGTGTGTGTATATATATGTGTGTGTGCGCGTGCACCATGTCTTATATGTGACGCTTCCTGTGTGTGTTCCAGGCAGTTCCTGTGGAGTTTCCGTTTGCCCGGTGAAGCCCAGAAGATTGACAGAATGATGGAAGCTTTTGCACAGAGATACTGTCACTGCAACCCCGGAGTGTTTCAGAGCACCGGTAACACACACACACACACACACACACACACACACACACACACACATAAGGGGTATCTGTCTGGGTATCTCCTGAATCTGGTTTGTTGCGTCCTTACACTGTGTGCGTGTGTGTGTTATTTCAGATACCTGTTACGTGCTGTCGTTCGCCATCATCATGTTGAACACCAGCCTGCACAACCCCAACGTCAGGGACAAACCCACCGTGGAGCGCTTCATCAGCATGAACCGCGGCATCAACGAGGGGGGGGACCTGCCTGAGGAGCTGCTCCGAGTGAGTGAGATATAAAGATGAAGTGAAGTGGTTCACTGTGTTATTTTCGGCGAAGTTCATTAATGATACGTTACGAAATAAAGTAATAACTTAGACGTGAATCCTGTTTTTGGTTTGAGGAGGTAAAACTTGGTCAAATGGTGAGGTCGCATCTGATTGGCTAAAGAGTACGAGTGACCCACGTTGCTGCCAGCAAAGTCTCAAAAATACACACACACACAAATCCAGGGATATTCACACACGGAAGACGATTTTCACATTCACAGTCAATGATACACGCGCGAATTTTAAACATTCAAAAATTTTGTACACAGTTGTACATCTGTGAATTGTGTTTTGCATTTATGAAATATAGATTATGAATAAATATACAGTGAATCCAGGAAAGTTTTCACAGCGCATCACTTTTCCCACATTTTGTTATGTCACAGCCTTGTTCTAAAATGGATTCAAATAATTTTTTTTCTCAGAATTTTACACACAACACCCCATAATGACAACATGAAAAAAGTTTACTTGAGATTTTTGCAAATTTATAAAAAAAAAAATAAAAATAAGAAAGCACATGTACATAAGTATTCACAGTGTTCGCAAAATTGAGCTCAGGCGCATCCTGTTTCCCCTGATCATCCTGTTTCCCCTGATCATCCTTGAGATGTTTCTGCAGCTTAATTGGAGTCCACCTGTGGTAAATTCAGTTGGTTGAACATGATTTTGGAAAAAAATTTTGGATTTTGATCTCTGCAGCAATCCACCAGTCAGGACTATATTTTAGGCCCTGATTTTAGAATAAGGCTGTGACATAACAAAATGTGGAAAAAGTGATGCCCTGTGAACGTGCATGTGAAATGCACTGTATATTTATGTTGTGCATGTGAGTTTTTTTTTTTTTTGTAAATATATATATTTTTCCTGCACATGAATTGGGATACGCATGTGTGCATCGTGGTGGGGATTATTAATGAGACTGATTAGCTTCCATAGTGTACATCTGCATGTGTCTGTGTGTTTGTGCATGTGTCTGTGTGTTTGTGCATGTGTGCGTGTGTGTGCGCGTGTGTGTGTGCGCGTGTGTGTGTGTGTGTATGGGTATGCTTGGGTACAAGTGTCTACATGTGTGCATGTGCATACAAGTGTGTGTGCGTGTGTGTGTTTGGGTGTGTGTACAAGTGTGTTTGGGGATATGGTTAAGTGAGGGTGCAAGTGTGTGTGTAGGAATTTGTGTGCCTCTGTGTGGTTGTGTGTGCACAATTTTGTGTGTGTGTGCATGCACAAGTGTGTGTGTGTTGTCATTGTACAATTATTATTAATAATTTAAGTCACATTTACATCATCTGTGTAGAGACATTGTGAACTAAAGCTTCGGTAAACTTATAGATATAAATGAACATGTATATCTCTCTCTCTCTCTCTCTCTCTCTCTCTCTCTACCTCCCTCTCCCTCTACCTCCCTCTCCCTCCCTCTCTCTCTCTCTCTCTCTCTCTCTGCAGAATCTGTACGATAGTATTAAAAACGAGCCGTTCAAAATCCCAGAGGATGATGGGAACGATCTGACTCACACTTTCTTTAACCCAGACCGGGAGGGCTGGCTGCTTAAACTGGGTAAATGTGTCTCTGTGTGCGCGCGTGTGTGCGTGAGTGGTTTAAGATCTCGCGACTCTCTTTGTGAATCTTTCAAACCGGTGACCTGCATGGTGATGAGTTTATACTGTTGCCCTTTATAAATGCTGGCATGCTGTGTGAGTGTAAATGTGTGTCATTGAGTGTGTGCGTGCGTGCAAGTGTGTTTGTGTGTGTGTGTGTGTGTGTAACCTGAATTTCAGTTCTCTGCATGGTGGGGCGAGTGATCTGTCACTAATCCTGTCTCGCTCTTTCCCCCGTTTCTCTCGCTCTCTGGTCTGTTCTGCTTGGCGTGTGGTTTCCTCTCTGCAGGAGGTAGGTGCTCTGCTCCAGCTTCGTCCCAAATCCAGCTGCAGTTTGTCTCTTTTGCCTTTTACTTATTTAAGAAAACAGATCATTTAAGATTCTGACATGTGAAGAGATTTAAAAATAGTAAAAAAAAAAAAAAAAAAGACTGATGTCTTTCTCTCTATCTCTCAGGAGGTCGAGTGAAAACGTGGAAGAGGCGGTGGTTCATTCTGACTGATAACTGTCTGTATTATTTTGAGTACACTACAGTAAGTGTGCACTCCTCCCTCAAATGCATTTTAGTCCATACATCACTTCGATCTTCTGCTTGTTTAACGTGTGTGTGTGTGTGTGTGTGTGTGTGTGTGTGTGTAGGATAAGGAGCCGAGGGGCATCATCCCCCTGGAGAACCTGAGTATCCGGGAAGTGGAGGATCCACGTAAACCTGTGAGTCTTCCAGCCATTACACTTGCTCCAGATTACTAGCGTATATTCAGCCTATATATTTTCCAGTTGCTTGGCAACCACCTGATTTTATTTTATTTTTTTTCCTTGTTGGATCTGTATAGAACTGCTTCGAGCTCTACATCCCTAATAACCGAGGGCAGCTCATTAAGGCGTGTAAAACGGAAGCCGACGGACGAGTGGTGGAGGGCAATCACATGGTCTACCGAATCTCCGCCCCCACGCCGGAGGAGAAAGACGAGTGGATACACAGCATCAAGTACTCCAACTCTTTAGGGTTTTATATTTATTGTAAAGGCCACAGAAACATTAGTTTCACCCTCAACCCATTATGGGGCGTGTCTCAAACCACACACCCTGTTCACTATGTAGTCCACATGTACAGTCACTAACACCATTATTAGTATTCTGTGGATGTGTCTCAGATCACACACCATGTTCTCTATGTAGATCACACAAAACTCCATCACTAACTTATCAGTAGTTTTCTGTGGACATGTCCCAAACCACAATTCTATACCCTGCTCACTTCCTAGGTCTTATGAACACTGTAATTCATTCACTAGTAACGTGTCTCAAACCACATGTTTGTATGTTTTTTTTAAGTGATAGTTTTATATAAAAAAAAAAATAGTGCCCTATGTAGTGTCTATGGTATAATCCTCCGAATTTTGACGCTGAGATGATTTTTGGGGATGAATCTTTGTTTATTGCTAATGCTCGTCAGCTAGCTAAACTTGGCTAATCTGACATACGTCATCAAAGGAATCTTAAGACCTAAGCGTCCATTATCGGCACTGCTAAAAGTTACAAGTGACAGGATTCTGAAACCTTTTTTATGCTTCTAATTCGGTGCTAGTCAGCTACCATACAGTAATCTGACAGGGTGTGAGAATATTTTAAGACCTTTATAAGTATTCCTATTGCTGATGCTAGCTAGTTAGCTGTTTACGAAAAAAAAGACGTATAAACTATAGCTAATCTGACATGATATCTGAGTGGAATTTTTTTTTTCAAAGTAGATCATATTTAAATTATTTACCTTGTTAACACTAAGCAGCTAGCTAGCATAATGGAGTCTGAGAAAATTATCGAAATAAATATTTAGTTCCGTGTATCATAATGATTGTAACTTTACTGCTGTGCCAAACCAGACAGCCAGTGTTGCCAACTTAGCGACTTTGTCGCTATATTTGGCGACTTTTCAAATCCCTCTAGCGACATTTTTTTTTATAAGCGACTAGCGACAAATCTGGCGACTTTTTCTTGTGTTACTGGAGACTTTTGGAGACTCTGATGTGTCTGTACTGACTCTTCTCAACTTCAACAGCAGCTGCCGCCGCCGGCCCCTCCCCCGTCCCAAAGCACTCACAGACAGGGCTGTCCTCTCGCAGGAGTCCACCCCCCCCCCCGGTGTTAACTAGTGTTAGTGTTGAGGGGGGTCTGGAAAAAACAAAAAAATTTGGACTACTCTGTTAAATTGTTAATGTAGATGGTATTTAAAAAATGTTACAATGTTATGGTTAAACTGTTCATGTTTTAAGGTTCTAAGTGGATTATAAGATTATAAAGATAAAAAAACAAGCAAAAAAAAAAAAACAACAACAGAAAAACAAACAAACAACAACAAAAAAAAACTCCGCCAAAGTGTCTCATTTGGGTCACTTTTGCCGGTCCCAAGCCCGGGTAAAGGAGGAGGGTAGGAATTGTGACATTAAAAAAACTAAACTAATAACACTAGCTTTCCTGTTTTTTTATTTAGCTATTATATATATTAAAAAAAAATAAAAACAGAGGCCTACCATAAGCATGTATTATTCTTTTTCTATTCTATCATCAGCATTTGCTAAATGCACTGTGTATAAGCTAACTGAGACATGGCATAGCATTTGCATGTCTTTGCTCTTTTGTTGATTTTAATTCCTTTAAATGTCCTCATTTATAAGTCCCTTTGGATAAAAACATCTGCTAAATATGAAAAAAATGGTGATATATATAGTAATATATATTATGTATAAAAACTACGACGGTACGATGGAGCTTTAGTGCCACGTTAAAAATAAAAAAAAATGTAAATCTACAAGAATAAACTCAATGTTATGAGATAAAAGTCGAAATGTTACAAATGGGTTTGTCAGATACAAATACACATTCTTACCATATTTCAAGCTTCAAATAAGTGTCACGTATCTTTTTGAAAGCCATATGACAGAATTGCATTATGCAAATTACGTGATGACGTCATCTAGCGACTTCTAGCGACTTCTAAGACAGCCAATAGCTACTTTCCTTACTGACGAGTTGGCAACACTGCAGACAGCTAACATTTATTGTCCTGATAGGATTTCTGAGAGGAAACAGTTAAATATAATGTTCCCTAAATCTTTATTTACCTAGCTAATCTGACAGGATTTTCACAAAATATTCATAACCTAGTTAAAATAGCTAGCATTAGGCAAGTTCCCATGATGTGAGATGATTATCTTCTAATTAAAAAAAATATGAATATTTCTTTTTTGCTTACGCTAATTTACTAGCTAATATTAGCTAACCTGACATAATATCTGACAGGAATTTTAAATCCTATCCACCAAAAAAAAAAATCTTTTTCTTTTTTCTTGTTAATCAGTTACTAACTTGAGCCAATCTGAAAGGATTTCTGAAAGGACTTTTAAGTCAGTAATAGGACATTTTTTGTTTGAGCTGCATGTGGGCAGTGAGTCATTTATAATGAATAATTTAAAGGTTTTTAATACATCTTTTAATTACAAAATATTTCTAATTAAGCGTTCACATTTAAAAGTAACAAGAACTAATAATAAATACAAATAAACAAGATGCTATTCCCCATATGTCTTAGTCTCATGTGTTTATCAGTTGTGTAATTAAAAGTTTGATCGGCAAAAAATCTTCACATTTCAAATTGGCCTGCAGCTTTGTTAGGTTTGCGAATAGCTGAAAAAATAAGAATTGTGTACTTTGTGGTATAAAGTTGACTAACTGATACCTCTCTGTCTCTGCGCCTGTCTCAGATCAGCGGTGAGCGTGGACCCTTTCTACGAGATGCTGGCTGCAAGGAAGAAACGCATCTCCTTAAAGAAGAAAGAAGAGCAGGCTTAGGACCTTTCTTCTTCTCCTCTTCGCCTTCCCTTTATCCTTTGTTCATTCCTCCATCACCTCCACATCATTATTTATCCCTCCTCTAAGGACTGTTTATTGGAGGACGGGGCCGACGTGAGCTTCAGTGTTTCATTCACTCCTTTGTTCGCGCCCTCCAGCGGAGTGTTCACGAAGTTACCCCACTCAGGCTAGGCCCGTTTGCGGGGAAAAAGAAACAAGGTACTCCAGAAGTGTTATTAACAGGAAGTCTTAATAGTCCGTAGCGTCCATACACAGCACTGTAATTGTATACTTTTGTGTAAAGATTATTCTCTTCATTATCGTACCATCGTCCTGATACACAACTACTGACTTCAAACATTGACTACTGTCCATACACACTACTAGTGCTGGACACTACTTTCAATACACACTACTATCACTTTGCCTAGTACCTGCTACAGTCCCTACACACTACTAGAGCTTACTACTGCTGTCTGCTGGTCTTCCTCTCTCTTAAATTAAATACTGTGAAACACTCCGTTACTGAAACACACCTCTGTAGAAGTTACTTTATCAGTCACATGGATATGACAGTAATCATCATCATCGCCATCACATTAGATCTGTATTTCTTTATTTACTTTCCTTTAAAGACACACAAAGGACTAGCTTCCAGGCAAAAGTCAATGAAGCTTTATATTAACTTCTGGCTCTTTGCCAAGTCTCGGAATGACTTCTACACGCTAAGTAATTCTCCATATGTCCGTTAGAATATTGAGAAATTCCCAGTAATATTAAGTGCGTCCTTCTTCCTGTGTAGTGCCGAGACGTGAGATAAAGGTTCACTCCTCTCTGCACAGGGTTTTAATTAACTCCTTCTAGTGCACTACATGTTTAGGGTATGAAGTAATAGTTCACGAAACCCCACGCCGTGTACTATAATCCCAGCCAAAAAGCATTCCCTACACTGCATCGCATATAATAAATAACAGCTCACATAGCAACCGAATTCCCACAAGGGAGTCATTTGGAATACAGCTGACTCATCCCTACAATAGTACAGGCGCTAGTTATGCTCGTTAGCTTCTTCAGACAGAAAGCTCGTTGTTGTTATTCATGCCGTTTCAGACGCACACATTAAGCAGTGAGTTAGCTGTGAGTAGATTTAGTGTCCCTTTATCACGCAGGTCGCTTTTGGTTTGCTAAAATCGTGCCTATAAAAGGCTTTTGTTTTATTTTCATCAAAAGCTGTAGCTGCCTAATAATCACCCCACAGGGATCCAGAAGAATGCTGATGACCTCTCTTACTGTTAAACAACAGGAAGTCGGTGCTGGCGGGGTGTGACAGTGTTAGCACAGCTTTTTGAATAGGTCCATTTATTCCAATATACGGGAAAATAAGGGTCTAAAAGTAGCGCTGGGGCTACACCCTGATCACAAATACAAAGACATGCCAAATAAATCTAGATGCAGACATAATGCGTAGAAATTTTAAAAACATACCTCTATGGAGTTATTTTTCTGTCATGTAGAATCATATGGAAATACAAGTAAGATTTTCTTTTCCCATGCAAATCCAGGTTCCGATTTATAAATTGGGTTTGTCATTTATCACTACAAGTCACAGATTACGAGAGCTCAAGCATCACTTTATGTAACATTTTGAGTTATGGAGACGGCGTTGAGATAAAGGTTGCACATGACTAATTACAGACACATAACAGTAATGAACCGCTATAAACAAAACAGAAAATCGCAATTGACCATAAACTATGAACATAAATAATCAATATAACAAACGAAACATTAAAACTAAACTACAATTGCACTAAAGATAAATTAGTAATGAAAAGTAAACTACTAATGCAAAATAGTAACAAAACATTCACTTCCAACACAAAATATAATTGTAATCTAAACTATAAGCATAAAATATTAATCAACCATAAACTATGAACATAAAATGTTCATGAACTGTAAACTACTAGCATAGCTGATTAATGAAATGTAAACAATAAACCTAATGTCAATAAAATGTCAAGTATGAAACATACACTATGAACATAGAGGCACACTACCAACGAAAACATCAGAATTAGAAACAGTGTAATGTAAACTACGAAAATTAAATATTACTGAAACATAAACCAGAAATATAAAATGCCAACGAAATCTAAACTACAAACCTAAAATATCAACAAAATCTAAACTACAAACCTAAAATGTCAAGGAAACATAAACTACAAATGTAAAACAACAAGGAAATATGTACCCAACCAACACATGTAATGAAACGTACCCTACCAAGACATGTAATGTAATCTCTAAATGTAAAATGTTAACAAAACGTAAACTATAAACTTAGGTCAATTAAATGTAAAGTAAAAAAATAAAATATCAATGAAAGTAATCTATTATATAAACATAAACTAGTAACGAAACATACACTACCAACACAAAACATTAATGTAATGTAAACGACGAACATAAAATATCAATGAAACGTTAATTACAAACATGAAATGTTTAAAATTTTAAGTTATAACTACAAACTCATCATAGTAAAAAAACATATAATTTACAATAACAATAATTTTTTTTTATTTTTTTTTTTCTCCCCCAAAAGTTGCATTTCCATACAATTTCTTCAGACGGGAAATGGACTCCATACACCTCATAAGCACATTAGTGGGCATGTTTATTGACACTGCTAGTTCACTCTGATTGTGGGCTTTGAAGGAGTTTTATGGCAGCTTAATGTATTCCACTTTGTCATTACTGTTTTGTAAATATATTTAGTATTTTTTTCCTTATGCTCGTGGACGTATTAATTTATTGTTTCATTTCTTTTTTTTAATGTTTTTATTTTAATTTTATTTTTATCATTATTATTATCCAAATAAAATTTCATCGTCATGGACTGGAGATGCATGTGTGCCTGCCGAATCAGATACGATCGCCTCGGCTTCGTTCTTACCGAGAGAGTATTATTAGCGCTCCATAGTTTTCAGACGTATGTGTTTTAATTTAGTGTTAGTATTTGGTGTTCTTGACCTCAACATTTGCATATGAATTACTTTAACATAAAATAAATTAATTAATCAATCAATTCTCGCCGTTCATTTACGTAAAAAGTAATAAACATGGAACGCTAATATTTCTCTGCAGTAATTAGCCTTGTGGTTTAAGCTACTAATTAATGAGAATGAAATGTAGCAGTGTTCCTTGCTTGATTCTTTTTTTTATTATAATAATAATAATAATTATTATTATTATTTCCCTGTTAATATGAACAAGTGCTGCTTTATTTTATTATAAAACATCAATATAGCGTAGCCATGTCTGAAGTTAGATAGACTCTGTATTAAAGGAGCAGGCTGTTCTGTATCAAAGTGCCCTGCATATGGAGTGTTACATTGTTATGGCTTGTGCGACCTTCGTAGTGCACTTCATTCCGATTGGGATTAGATTGCACTGTTTTTGACTGAACAATATAATAAACAGGAAATAGTCTCTTAATGTAGCAAAGATACAACACAAGGTTACACATATGTACCAGTGCCAGACAATAAAGTTCAAGACGACCTCACAATCTCGGCTCTGTCTTTCTTACTTTCTTTACTCTGTCCGGATAAAGTATCGCCCCCTGCTGCTTACTTTTGACAATACAGTTTAGACACAATATTGTCTGCTTTATTTCTTTGCATGTGTAATCATACACACTTATAAATGACGAGCGAGAAAATGTCACTCACGCTTCTTTTTTATTAAAACAGTGCAGTTACACATTACATTATTAAAAGAATAATATAGATCCTTGAAAGAAAAAAATGCTAAATATGTTTTTCACTTGGTCACTAATTAGTGCACTAGATTTCACAAGAGGGGATTGAATGCATCATTTAAAAATGGTTACTACACTCTAAAGTAATGTTACTTTACAAACGTATAAAAAAAAGTGCTCTACAATGAGTGTGACTTGGATTCTTTTTGGCTACTGCATCATATATAAATGTCTGAAAAAAACAAAAAAAAATTCTGTTGGAAAATAATACCACGTCGACTGCAGTATAAATTACGGCTTCTAAAACTCGAGTGCACCATTTGATTGCACTACGTACCTTAGTGCACTAGATGCCTGGTTTATTAATGTTTGATATTTATTAGCTAGCTATTTGAGACTCTGCAACCTATGTCAGTCTATCTAACCTACTAAGCATACTTACTCCATTTCCAGCATAATGCTAATTCTCTAATAATTGCTAATGCTAGCTTCTTTGGTGTTGCTGTATTTTTCAATTCACTTTCTGCCAAAGCAAATCTCGAGTCACGCCTACTTTGGGGAAAAGGCTGCGTTTTCATAATTAATTCTTTAGGCAGTGTCTCAAATCACTGAGTCAGGTACATAGTGCATATAATCTGATCTGAGACAGAGCCTTAGGAAAGCATTCAAACCTATAAGGATGTAACAAAAATTTCCTAACTAATCCACCTAATCAGTAACAGGGTGGTGTGATGGCAACCTTAGTGGCAGGGATCGAATGGGTACTTGGTGACCCCACCATGCAGCTCCACAATTGACTCCGCCCAGCTTATGATATCACCAGTCATGTGACCTTGGCAGGACGCGAGACTGTAGATGTCCTGGCGTGTGAGTGTGTGAGACCAGAGTTGTAGGTCTGAGATTTCACCAACAAATGCCTGGGTGGCATCGAAACGTCCTCCTAGTGAGTCCTAACACACACACACACACACATGTGAAGGGCTATTAATGAGATTAGGTGGTTTAAATTAAGTGTGTGTGTGCATGTATGGATGAGTGCGAGTGTGTCACCTGCTCTTGTCCCAAAATAAACACTCCTCCAGGTTTAATGGGTTGCCAGGCATTAAGATTATCCCCCGATCCTCGCTTTGTTCCGTCCTGATAAACCTCCCATATCCCATCCCGTGCCAACCATGTCACACACACATGGTGCCATTTCCCATCATGCAGAGAGAGAGGTAATATCACTGCCTAGACAGGAACACAGATAAATTAGTTTAGGTATCAATTGTGGTTTTGTCTTTGTGAAAAGTCAACCATTAGCGCCCTCTTGTGGATTGTTTTCTGTTTCCAACCAATCAGAGACCAGCATTTCATGAAATTCAACCTAATTCTGTCGCTGACTTTTATTTCTTTATTTCTTTCCTCACCATGTCTTTGATGAGTAGCTCCATTGGCTTGTTCCCCCACTGGATCAGCACCAGTTCATTTGCTTGCCCGGGGACAGAGTAGGAAAACGGTGTCCCAATGCCTGAGGCTCCGCCCTTCAGCCACATACACAGCGTCATGGCATACGTCTCACGCGTCACAGTTCGCTTCACTCTCCCATACATGTAGTTTGTGCGCATGGGGAAGCCAATCTGAAAACTTCTGGAAGATTTACTTCTCTTCCTTGTTCCTGTAAACAGTACCAATTATAATGAATAAAGAATCAGTCAGGATTTATACCAAATCATGCTTTCTGAAATGATCTGTGTGTTCACATGTGTAAGATCATGCACCATGTGTGAGCTGCTTCAGCACTTTGTCCAACCCGTCAAGCGTCGTCCTGCGAGCCTGGGAGCGGTGCAAGGTCCTCGGCTGGCTGCTGTCGTGGCGACTGTCATCATGGTGATTGTTGTTCCCATCATGTTGCCCATCATGGTGTTCATCGTCATGATGGCCGTCATGGTGAATTTCATCATCCTCGTCATCACTGTAGTGAGGGTTGCCGTCGGTGATGGATGCTGTGTGATGCAGCAGCTGCTGTTCAAGGGCGGAGATCTTCCTCTGCAGCAACTCTTTTAAGGAGGCAGAGTATGTGGTGGATGTGTTCTGTGTCTGATAACACACGAAGGATATTAACACGCCTTGGTTGTGGGTCAGGGTTATGGCGTGTTTTCTACCCCATGGGGTGGTGTTACATATAAATATTAAAATATAAAAATTTCAAGGAATCCTCTTTTACACATAAAAAACAGTTGAAAAGGGGATTCCTCAAGGGTTATTTCTACATCCACTTCTGGATTCAGGTTTGATTTCCTGTCAGGAAAGCAACCCCAGTGGCTGGGAGGTTGTACGAACTTGTGCAACACTAGTGCCAGTCACAATTTATTTGTTCCTCTGAATAGAAAAGAAATGGTTGTGTCAGCCTAGAACCCATCCCTGAGGAATCCCTTTGTAAAACCAGGGACTGTGGAAGTGGCTCAGGTTTAATTCCCATTTAGGGAAGCAACCCCAGTGGCTAAGGGGTTGTATGAACTGTGTAGACCACTAGTGCTAGTCGCAGTTTATATTACCCCAGGATAAAATAATGAGGGTTGTCAGGAAGGGCATCCGGTATAGAACCAATACAAAGGGATTCCTAAGGTATCGGTTTTATACTGGATGCCCTTCCTGACACAACCCTCATTATTCCATTTACATTTAGGCATTTTGGCAGACGCTCTTATCCAGAGCGACTTACATTTTTATCTCATTATACATCTGAGCAGTTAAGGGGTAAGGGCCTCGCTTAAGGGCCCAACAGTGGCATTACCCGCTGGTTCGATCCCTGGGTGATGTTGGTACCTCTCACAGCCGGATGTCTAGAGAGAGCTGATTGGCCGAGCTCTCTCAGAGGGGAGGGATGAGAGGTACTTAGTGCTCCCACATTAATCACGGCTCTACAGCCAATCAGGGGCGTCTGTGAGCTCGCGCAACGCGGAAGGAACGCCTAGCGATTTCCTCCGAGTGTGTTACTTCGCCCCTAACGGTGCGTGAGCAAGCAGTTCGAAAAGATGCGGTCAGCTGGCGTCATGCGGTTCGGAGGAAACACGTGATAGTCTTCGGCTCTCCTGGCTAAATGGCAGTAGTAGCCTTAATGTGGGAGCCCCCTAGTGACGGGGAGGAACTAGCCACGACTAAATTAGGGAGAAAATCTGGAAAAAATCCAAAAATATAATAATAATAATAATAAAAAAAACTAGAATGGCAGGAAACCGGTCTGGAAGGTCTCAGACAGGGTACTAAGTCTAAGTACTAGTGATGTGGAAATATGGCCAAGTCAAGCAGACTGTTTTGAAAACTGATATGCCATGTGGAAATAAAAATTTCTTTCTCTCACCTGCAGGTTTTCCAGTCTCTCCTTTAATGTCGCCAGCATGTGGCTCATCTGCTCCGGGGAACTTGGGTGTGACAGACCCATTATCTCATCACCCGTGTGCTCTTCGTTGCTGTGGTAATGCCTGAACTGGGTGTGCCCGTGCTCATGTTCACCCAGGCCGTGCCCGAACCCCTGGCAGAGTGCCAGCTTGGACGTGAGCTCGCGAATTGTCTCCCTCTGGTCCAGAATTGTTTCTTTTTGCTGCACTAAGCTCTCGCGCAGGTGCAAGATGGTGGGCGTGGCCTCATCTGACACATGCCACCAGGGGTCACCATGATGGCTGTTGTAATGGCCACTATGTTGCCTGCTGTGATACTCGCCATAATGGCTGGTATGATGGCCGTTGTGGTGGTCAGTGCTATCTGAGGGGACGCAGGGGGCATCAGGGGGTATGGGGGTACAGATGAAGCGTGGCTGAGTACCGAGCTCGTACTCCGAGCCCGAAGCTCCCTCACAGACAATTAGCACGCACAGAAAAAGAGGTACCGGCCATCCGTCCAACCTCAACCTTCTTAGAGGATGAAATAGATCACGTCTCATTTCCAGTGTAGTGTGTCTTCTGCGTTATGTTGGTTTTAATTTTGGTTTACTTTCCTCCTTAACTCTCTCTCTCTCTTTACTATTCTCTAGCTTTATTATTAAAATGATTCAAACACAAACAGCAGACAAATGACCACACTAAAACACACTAACAAAATTAACTATGATAATTGCTTAATTTAATATCATGTCATATTTAATATATTCGTTAGGAATAAACTTGCACTGCTGTCTTTTAAAGTCATTAATCTGTCTGTATGATTTCCCTCTTCTGCCAAGTGGCCTTGAGTGTGAAGCTTTTTAACTTTTATAGACAGATCAGTGTGTGTGTGTGTGTGTGTGTGAAAGAGTAATCCTTCAAAGCCAAGGCTCTAAGACCCTCCTGCAAAAAAAAAAACACGAAACATGAGGTCTCATAAAATACCGTCCAACGCTTATGAACTCACTCTCACACACACAGTTGAACATCTATCTAAACATCCTGTCCACACACCAGTCGCTCCATAAGGGTGACATTGAACAGACAGCACTAGTGTATACACAGTGATAAGACATGTACACACTATGACACATTTAAAGACAAGGACGTCGAGACTAAGACGACTGCAATATCAGGATTAACGCCAGAAAATTCTTTATTCTGATTGGCCGGTGATAAGAAGAACTCAGAGTTACACATTATTAATTATAACGACAAAACAATGAATTATACAGGAGAAAATGACAGCAAATTATCAGCAAATGTCTGAGGAATAAGAGAAAAAAAACACATCAGGAACTGGTTATGAATAGCAAAATAACCTACTTGTGTTCTAGGATGGCATAACCGGTCAGGTCTTATTCTTTACATAGCGTATAAAACTCATATATATAGTATAACGTGTATTAGTGTGTAAGTCATTCAATTGTGAATGCATTTGTTTAATACTTTGGAATATTATTAATAAAGATAGTTTCTTACCTGTGTGTGTCCCAACAGCTTGGATGGACCTAACTCAGGTTCACTCAGGCAAATGAGTTCATTCTCTCTCTCTCTCTCTCTCTCTCTCTCTTACTTGCTCACTCTCACTCTTTCATGCTATATAGGTATTTTTAAACTGAAATCAGTATATCCAGGATAGTTGTTAGTCTCATACTGTACGTATCTGTTAATAATTCATACAACCTTATAATCTTCCTCAGCATATAAACTTTAGAATTAGTGATGGAGACATGGACGTGGGCGGCTACGTATTAACCGTCACAAGTATTAACAAGCTAATCGGTGGAATTAAGCTGGCGACAGATGGCCACAGATTAAGGTCAAAATGAGGAGAGAAACAATTCTGCTCACAGGATTCCTCAGTGTTTTGTTTTTTTGCAGCTAATTTAAGAAACATCTTAGGTTAAAGGAGCGTTAGTTAACTTACTAGCTTGCTTCTGCCTAGCTGTTTAAGCCTAAAGTTGCTGCCTTTTACACTTGTGCTCAACACATCTCACACACACTTCATTAGCATACTGATTAGCATTAGTAATGTTATTTTATCTAACTGTTCGTTGATTTATAGTTTTGTTTCGTTTCACTGCCCGCCTCTTTTATAGCTAAAATAAGCAGTGTGTAAACAGTTGGTAAGCTGTGAAATTAGCTACTGTAGCTGAGCTGCAATAAAGGGGAATAGTACAATAACAAAATAGCTAATAGTGCCATAAACCAAGCTAACTCTCTGACAGGATTCTGGATATCTAGCTAGTTTGCTAGTTTGTTAGATGCTATTAAAGGAAACGTCATAAGGCAGGTATTTTTTATTTTTTTTTTAGATCGTAGATTCTTAGCGGTTTGCGACAGTGAACTCTTTAAGTGTGCAAAGTGTAATGAAGTGTTATTGTGCCTTGCAAAAGTATTTATCCCCCTTTTCCACATTGTCACGTAACAGCCACAAACATAAATGTATTTTATTGGAATTTTATGTGATAGACAAACAAAAAGTTTAATACTCGTTGTTAGTGTTCTCTAACAAACATCTAAGGGCTTCACAAAAAAACTGTACTTATACTAAGATTAATTTACACACAAGTAGACTATTTACTTATTAGGTGACTTGGTAGTTGGTTTGTCTGGATTGTAGTTAGATGTTTCAGAGTAAAAGGGGCCGGATACAAAGGCATGCCACACTTTTCAGATATTTATTCGTAAAAAATTAATTTACAAATTTACTTCTTTCACAACTATGTGCCACTTTGTGTTGGTCTATCACATAAAGTCCCAATAAAATACATTTGTGTTTGAGGTTGCAAAGTGACAAAATGGGGGTCTGAATACTTTTGCAATGCTTTATAAATGAACATGAGCATGTGTAACGATCCTGGTACACACGGTTGACACTGCTGTCCATTATAACAGTGTGAGGACACTCACATGTGGTGAAGT
Source organism: Clarias gariepinus (assembly GCF_024256425.1). Classification (NCBI taxonomy): domain Eukaryota; kingdom Metazoa; phylum Chordata; class Actinopteri; order Siluriformes; family Clariidae; genus Clarias; species Clarias gariepinus. Next base: position 3,900,927 of record NC_071103.1, on the reverse strand, counting down.
GTCATTTCCTCAGAGCTGCTTCTGTTCACTCTGGATTTCTCAGTGTTTTTTTTTTTTTTTTTTGGTCCAAGCAAATTAAATTATTGTAGAAATTAAACAAGGCCGGATTCAATTATAGAGGAAATTACACCGGATCCAGATGTTAGGAATACACACGTGCGCTCATCTATATTTCTGCAACACACACCACATAGACAGTGTAACTTGGTTGTGCTTGATTGTCCCTTTAGCTTTGTGCATGTGTGCGCACACACACACACACACACATACACACACACATACACGGTAAAAAATGAGTACTTAACCTAGACACCGGAAACACACATGCGTGCACACACACACACTTTCCCTTGTGTATATACTGATCTAAAGGCAGTCCTGACCTATTTGGCACTGTGCCCGATGCTCAAGGCCCGATCCTAAGCATCTAAGTAACATAATCTAATGAGCTAATGAGTATTTTGCGCCCCCTAGTGTTTGTGTGTGTCCAAGGTTGAATTACCACCTATGGCAGGACCGCCCACTTTTTAAACTCTATTGCTCTTCCCAGGACATGTAGTGTCCTGTTTTTTATTTTATTTTTATTGTAAAATACTCAAATGAGCCAAAGGCCATAAACCCATCACTGGTCCGCTGCTAATACACGTTTGCATGTTTAGCAATATATAATTTTTAAACGAACGAGAGACATGAGTCGGAGACAGAAGACACCGAACACTCTAGGCTCACTTGTGTCATCGTTTTGTAAGCCAACCCTAAAGTGATGGGAAACAGGATCCAGCGTTGTTCGACATAAATTCCGTTACCTTTCCCATCCCGTGCGCTAATGTTTAGCGTTGACCCGCCGACCTCCACGCTTCTGTTTCTACTCAGAGCAAGGGGATAAAAAGGTCAAAGGGCATTAGTGCAGAATAAATAAAGGGAGCTTGTGAAAGTGTGAATGAAGTGAATGATCAGTTATTAGAAAGCAAGAAGAAATAAAAAGAGTGTTCAACTGTGTCGTTCCTATGGTATCCAGGGACAAAAGAACTCCAAGACTGGTAATAAAAAGTGTTGTTATTACACAAAATATCATTGATATGATATCAAAATTTGTGTAAGGAAACATTTCACACTTGCATACGTATGCATTGATGGGAAAGAGTTTGTAGAAATAGTTAAAAGGTTAAATCTAACAATAATCTCATGAGCTTTAATGTAATCAGTGATATTATTATTATTCCAGGTTGAAGCACACGTACATGTCTGTCTGTCCGTATGACAGAAATCTCTGTCTAACCCATTAAAATTCACTTATTTTAAAGTGGACTATAACATTTTTGTAAATTTTTGTCGATCGAATACACTCCCTGTTCGGTAATCGGAGAGTGAATCACAGATGAGAAATCAATAAAGTAGATAAAAGGATAAAGATGAAGTTTTGTCTTAAAACCACTCTGTTAAAATTCACTTATACCACTTCAGCGCTGTTATTTCAGCCAAAGTGAAAATATGAACTAATCCCAGTCAAAATATTCACTTTATCTTTTCTAATTAATATCTATTGGTGCAGGTGTTTGTTTACATTGAGACAGTAGCGCATTAGTAGATTATTTTAAAGTAGATCATTAAATCTGATACATAACTGTTCAAATGTTCGCTTTTACTCAACATTTAGATTTCACTTACGGTGCAGGTTAAACTTCAGGCAGAGATCTACTGTAAGTACTGCAGAAGTTTAATTAAATTCTGCCCAGCTGGTTTGGCCTGATACTATGACATCATTTTTCTGAGTTGATTTCTGGTCCTTAAATGTATGAAATGTAAAGATATCATTTAAAAAAATCCAGTTTTGGCTAAAATCTTTCTTTTGTTTATGTAGATTCATGAACATTTTGTAACAGTCCCAACAATATAAGAGATAGGAGATATTCTGATGTAACCACACACACACACACACACACACACACTTTGCATTAATGTAAGCTTCAGATCCGTGTGAATGAGAAAGAGCAGGATGGGGGAGGATGTAGTGAAGGATGTGGGGATTGTAAAGACTTTTGGGCTAAAGTCCAAAAAGGGCTCATTTTTCAAATTAGTGCCCTACATAGGGGCCAAAGCCACTGTGTCACCCCAGGGCCCAAAGTAGGGAGGAGGGATGCATTTGGCAGTAAGCTCTGGTCATTATTCTCCTCACTGCACATGTCCAGGCTCATTGTTATTCACCCCGAGTGAAGGGGTGTGCGTGTGTGTGTGTGTGTGTGTGCGAGAGAGAGAGAGAATGTGGGAGCAATGAAAGACAGAAAAGAGGGCTGAATACCAAATGCACACTTTTTCCTTTGTGAAGTGCCCTGCAAAGGGTGCAGATGCACGCCTGCGCAGAGTGTGCAACAGGTCGCGTGGTGTCCATTTGGTGCGCGCCCCCGGAGTGAGAGGGGACATTGTCCGGCGCGCGCGCCCGCGCGCGCATGAGAGAGGGGAGAGGGAGGGAGGGAAACGGGGGCGCGCGCACGCTCGTGCACGGGTTTACAGCGCCACAGCACGCGCGAGCCATCCGAGGGGTTTCACCCGGAACATGTGTATATAGTAACATCTGTATATATTTATTTGCTTAATTGATTAATTGATCTGTGTTTATTGGACGATGGGCGCGTGCGGGCGGTGCGCGTAAAACGAGCGCGCGGCAGTGGGAATAACGGAGAGAGAGAAAAAAGAGTGAAGTTGATGCAAGCAAAGACGGTGAGTAGGCATACACACACACACACACACACACACACAGCAAGCAGGACAGATCAACAGGTGCGTGGGAAAGCTAATGATGACCATCACTCACCCCATGCATTACTTTAAATATATACTAACTTTTACATTAACCCTCCCACACACACACACTCACACACACACACACACACACACAGTCTGTTTATTCATCTCTCTCACACACAGCATCATCTCTTCCAGTTGACACACGAACTGAATACTCCAGTATAATTAACCCGAGACATGACATTAACATCTGCATAATCAACTCTCAACACACTGGTGTTTTGTGAACATCTGCAGCATGGACCTGTGGCCAGGGTCCCGGGTTCGATCAGGGCAGCACTAGGGTGAAGTGAGCTTCCTCAGGGTGAAGAAATGCATTTACTGAATGTGTGTGATGTACGACAAGAGTTTGTATCCTAACCTCTCTATCCAGTAATGAAAAAATGTGTGTGTGTGTGTGTGTGTGTGTGTGTGTGATGGGTTTCTCTTGAGCAAAGACAGCAGCAGGTTGAGTCAGTAAGGAAGATGATAGAAGAAAGGAAGAGGTCAGAAGGTTTTCTTTTCCCCATGCGTTGTTCCTCAGTACCGGGTAATGTGTGTGTGTGTGTGTGTGTGTGTGTGAATGTTTGTGTGTGTGGTGGGTGACTTTGCTCCGGGCTCCTGTCTGAGCGGATAATCCACCCTGGAATTCCATCTTCTTTCCCGACGGAAAAATCTGGAAGGATCACAGATTTGTTTGTTCAGTCAGATTCCAGATTCCCCTTATCTGTCTCACACACTCACACTTGCACACACACATTTTGTAAAGTTTTCTTCTTCTTCTTTTTTTGGAGTTCGAAACTTAGTGCAATGAGCGAAATATTAAAAAAATATATGAATCATAAAGTAAACTTCCACAAATTGTTTCCATGGTAGCCGCTTGTACAGGACAAGGTCTCGCCCGGGGTGTGCTCTTAATGCACAGTTTGTTTAAGTAATACCAAATTAAGGAGTCTCCAGTGTCCGTGCTTTATAAATAATAATTAATGTATTAAATAATCACAATCAGCATCTAGCTATGAATTAATCTTTACGACTCTGCTTTAATGTTAGCGCAAGGGTATCATAGTAACATCTGTATCGCCCTCGTGTAAGCTGCTGTTCTTTATCCACAGGTGGGCGTGGCTTCATTCTACAATCCAGGGTTGTGTTTGAAAGAGTTGCACGAGTGACGGTGACATGATGTCAAGATCTGACGAGGTGAACAAAATGACAGAGAACGTCTACAAGGTGAATCAGCTGAAGCTTTCTTGTATTGAATTTTTCCCCTACACCTGTTTTCATAAACAGCGTCAGAATTGTTCTTAGATTTCTCATCAAATCTCTTAAGCAGAAGACGGTCTTGGATATATCGATAGTGCTACTTGGCGACCGGATGTAAGGGACTGTACTTACTACTATACGTATTCTACTATGCTGTTATGCGTGATGTATGGGTGTTTGTTTGTGAATGTGTGTTTAGGGAATCCTGGACCAGTTTAACCCCAGTTTGAAGAACTTTGTCACAATGGGGAAACACTATGAGAAAGCACTTACAGGTAAAAGAGACTTGGGAAAATGGGGGAAACATGGGGTCCACGAACCCCCGGGGTTACATTAGTGTAAAAATCTACATACAGCTTTTTAAGTTATTAGATTTAGGGGTCCAAGCACCAAAAGGTAACTCAGCCCTAATGTGTTAACACAATGTTTATAATTAATCCAAACTGATCAGGTTATTGTACAGCTAAACGATGTCTCTGGCTACAAAAAAACTGCTTTAGCTCTACTATAGTAAAAAAAAAAGTTAGTCTAAAAGAAACTAGGTTTGCAAAACAAAGCAAACAAATGTGTGTCCTTGCTGAACGAGTCGCTCCTGGTTACAGAAAAATATGTTCACACTATTAGCTATCCAAGTCAAGAGAGTAATATTGGCTGTTCTCTCAGGGTGGGAGGGGCATAGTCTGTCTCACCTTATAATCACTAGCCAATCACAGACATCCTAGAGGACATGTATGTGTAAGAAGGTGGATAGTACTAAACGCACAACAAAATCGATTGATTGATTGATTGATTGATTGATTGGCGCATCGTTTACTTTTCTTTCCCCCTGTGCAGGAGTGACTGTCGCAGCGAAAGGCTACTTCGATGCTCTGGTTAAACTGGGAGAACTGGCCAGTGACAGTCAGAGCTCAAAGGAACTGGGTAAGAAAGACTGACGAAAAGGAGAGATGCAAAAGAGGGAACAGGCAAACGTGTAGAAAGTGTGGAAAGGAGAGGACAATAAATGGAGAAGAAATGAAGCCAAGAGTGAGTGGAGATACAGAAGGAGAAAGAGGGACGAGAAAGAGGAAAGAGAAGACTAAATCAAAGGGAAAGATGCATAATTCGTGAGAAATTGGGAGAATGACTGATAATGCTGTAATGATGAAGAGAGAGAGAGAGAGAGAGAGAGAGAAGTAAATATGGTTGAAAAGATGAATTCAGCGTAACAGAAAGAGTGACTCAGACTAGATGTGAGGATTGATTTATATTTTTTGTATAACCATGCAGAAAGAGACAGACAGAGAGAGTAAAGAAGGGAAACAAGTGAAAGATTGAGACTAAGGAAGGCTGGTTGGTAAGAGACAGAAATGATGGGAAGTACAGAGACTGCAAAGACGAGTGCAGAATAAAAAGGGAAATGGGGAAAAGAGGGATTGGAGGTTAATGAGGGAAGTGGAACAGAAAAAAGGGGAGAGACTGAAGGGGAGAGACTGAAGGGTCATTGCACCACCTCAAAGACGATGGATTTAAAAGAGCAGAGACAGAGAACGAGAGAAAGGCAAATAGTTGGAAGCAGAGATATGCCAGCTTTACACGAATGAAATAAATTGAAGAAAGTTTATGAAAAAGATAGAAAAGAAAGAATGTAGACAGACTAAAAAGATGACAAGTGCGGCATAAAAAGGGAAATGCCGGAACACAGAGAGAGAGAGAGAAAGAGAGAGAGAGCAAAAGTTAAGGGTGAAGTAGCGAACGAAGAAAAAGGGACAGAAAAGATGAGTGTGCCATTAAAAAAAAGGAGTGCACCATAAAACAGGAGAAAGAAAATGAACAAGAGAAAGAAAAGGAGAAAGAGAGAGAGAGAGGTCTTTGTTGAAAGATTAACAACACCACATGATCGCATTGTGCCGTTGGAAGCAGTGGCGGGGGTGGACGAGTGAAACGGAGGGATGGAGGGGATGAAGAATAGGGCCGCATGCCAAACTACACACACAGAGTGGTATTCAGTGGGGGGACACACATGCAACACACACACACACACACACACAGGCTAAAGGGGTGACACAAAACAGACCACGAACCAGCACCGACTGTCGAGAAATTAATGTGGAAACTAATGAATGTTAACTTGGGTGGGAACCGTTCATTAGAGAAAAACGTTAATTAGCAAAATTTTCTGTTGTTTTATTGTTATTTAAAAAATCAACAGTTGTGTTTGTGTTATATAGACTAAATGAAATGTTTACTGATATACTGTGTATTGCCTCGTTCAGCTGGAGTTCTGGGTAAACTGTTGCTAGGCAACCAAAACTAGCTAAAGATAACGCCTAAAGACTGAGTTCGCTGTAACATGGAGCAGTTACGTTAAAAAACAAGACACAGTTGTTATAAATGTCAACATTCCTTACAGAAATGTTGGTAAATTGCCAAATAACGGCTCCATGTGACTTCACATTCACTGATATGACAGTTAGCATTGAAAGCTAACACTGCATCCATGGATTTATAAGCTGAGTTAGAGGTTTATTAATTACAGTAAAGTGAGAATGAAGACCCCCAAAATCTCTACTTCAAAATTTAAAAATGTTGCGACAATACCCACATCGTTTTCTAAACAACAGAATGAAAGTTTGACGCTAAGAGTGTCGGTTTTTGGCCATGTGGACTTAATTTTTTAATTAATTTGCTAACAAATCTGAGGTAAATTTTGATACTGCTAATTGTCCTGTGTCATTTTTCTTGTCGAAACTGTCTGCCTTTATCTTATAAACAGCTACGTTGTCAATATTTGCCCCAAAAGCTATCGCTAGTTTATGCTAATGACTTATTTAACATCAAGAATTTTGTGTTTGGTAAAAGTTTACTTCAACATTAAAAAATAGTTATCAGAATTATGATTGATATTAACTGTTAGAGCACTGAGTTCTGGGCTGCTTAAAAGTATTGGCACAGAGACTCTGGAGAAGCCACTTCCACATGTCTAGATTTTGATTTTAAACATATCATATTCATTTTGAAATGTTTTGATTATGACAGCACTTGCACCGTGTGCTGATTTTGGTTGGTCTACCTGTCTTTAAATGAACCTACTGCATAGGCTGTGTATGTCTGCATGAGTGCGTCTTCCTGATTGTTCGTATCTGCGATTCATGTCAGGTGACACATTATTCCAGATGGCTGAAGTGCACAGACAGATCCAGGTGCAGTTAGAAGACGTGGTGAGTTCACATGCTATTAATCAAGCAACCATCAAACGAGACACCTTCTCGGAAAAACTATTTGTTGGGTGTGCCAGTAACAGAAAGTAATCAACATTTAATTGTTTGGATCGTCTGAAAGGAGTTAGTTCTTGTAGTCGTATACATTATAAAAGATATAAAAGGTGCATGAATATAAACCTGGGGTTTGCCTTGCGGATGGAATTACTGTCTGAGCTGCTGAAAAATAATCAAAACCTTTTGACCAATGAGAATCAACAACTCAATTTTTCATTGCAAAATGAGATAAATCCATCTTGGCCGATTTTGATTTGGTTTTTGCAAAAGAAAATGGATAGAGAATGTATTGTGCATCTGTTCATTGAGTCACAAGAGAGTTAAAAAGCAGGGATGCTAAAATATTAGATTAAAATTGGTTTGGTTATATCAGTGTAATTTTTGTATGACTTTGCAAAACTCTATGAGTCCACTTCCTAAAGTTATATTAGCCTGCAGGTTTGATAATATGCATTTTATAGTCAGTGTTCTAATGTATTTGTCGCTTTAAAATAAATAAAAAAATAAAAATAAGTTTTTGTTAATTGTAAAATATTTCAGTGACAAAGACTGTTGAGGATTATGAACAAAAATAAAACAAATGCAAAAACTTAAGTTTACAGAATTCTGAGGCTCTATCTTCATGCATTTAGATTGTTCATGGCAGCCACTGTTTAGCCCAGCCTGTAGGTTCGCTTTACTGATAATGTGACAGAAAGAAACGGTGCGATTGGCTTTTTCGCCTCTTTTTTATGCATTGTTTTGTTGCTGTCTGAGAAATAAACTAGGCCAGATTGGATGAAAGCCTGATCATAGGAAATTTCTTGCTTTTGCTATGAAGCCCAATAGATACGCACTAGTCAGTATTGACTCACAATATACATCTAAGCTACACACTACTGCAAACGTCAGCACATTGAAATAATACTTAGCGTGTGTGGGAAATGCTAGGAAAAGGTCAGTTCTTCGAGCCGAGATTAGCCTCAATCATGATGGAATGTGAATTTTTTCACTGGTTGAAATATTTCAGATATTATTTTGTTCTTGCTCACATCAGTTTGACCAGCAATCAACCTGCTTTTTTTACTCGTATCTCTGGTTTCAAGGTATTTCATTTTTGTTTGTTTTGATCTTCTACTTTTAATCCTCTGTAGTTGGAATTGCATATAAAGTATATAGTATATTTATAAGTGTACCAAAATGCGATATATAAACTAGCCAAAGTACCTGTTGTTGATGGGAAAAGAGCTTTTAGAAATAGTCAAAAGGGTAAAGCTAAAAATAAATCTGATCAGCTTTAATGTAATCAGTGATATTATTATTTCAGGTTGAAGCCACGTACATATCTGTTCTGTACAATAAAACGGTCCGTCTAACTTATTAATACAAAAAATATTTTGTAAGGTTGAGTATCTTACGTCTTTCAGTTTAGCTTTTTTAATTAATATCTATTAATGTATTTTAGAGTAGATAATGAGTAGAAGTGAAGTTATGAGCAGTTATGGTAACTGTTCATACTATCGCTTTTACTCAACAGTAATGCAAAAGTTTAATTATATTCTGTCTAGCAAGTTTTGCATAATGCTTTTAATTATGTTGTAAGATATATCATATAGCAATTATGTAGGGAGGCATTTTAGCGCATAACACTGGGCTCACATTTTGTGTATTTTACACGCCTTCAACTCAGACTGCTGCAGATTTGTTACGTTTTATATTAGCGCCACGGTTTTGAAACATATGAGACAAACTGGTTTTAAACTTTGTTCAGGAAAAATAAAAAACACTGATCTGTATTGTTTGATTGCAATCTTGCAAATGTTTATCTTCATCTTACAAAATTGAATTGAATTAAATCTTATAAATACAGCATGTCAGATTAATATAGAAATATATAGATTTATTGAGGGGAAAAAAATCACATTAAAATATTTAGTTGTAGATTCTATATTTTAATATTTAGTTGTAAATATTTTTTAAATAATATATTTGCACAATTTACTTACTACTAGTTGTTTTTTTTTACGTGTGTATCTAACCCTAATATTGAAATTGAAAAATGAAAGAAAATATGATTTTTTTATACCTGTCATAAATAAATGAATTATTTAATAATGCTTTAATGAAGCCTTTTCCGTTACATTATGGAAGATACAGGATAGCCTTGTACTGTATATTTATTACACTTTTATTTCTCTCTCTAGCTGAAGCTGTTCCACTCTGAACTTCTCTCTCAGCTGGAGCAGAAGCTTGACCTGGATATTAAATTCCTCACAGTGAGTCAGCATTTCTATTTTTTTAATCCGGCTTTAGGTTTTTCATTACTACTTTCTTCCATCACGACACTAAGATGTTGCTGTGTTAGGTACTTAACGTCATGCTTAGTGTTGACGCCAGATGAAGGTGATTGAGGTTTAATGTGTTTCCAGGCGACGCTGAAAAAATACCAGAGCGAGCGGCGTTCAAAGGCGGAATCGATCGAACACTGCCAGTCACAGCTGAAGAAACTGCGCAGGAAAAGTCAGGGTAGCCGACACCCGAATAAATACGGAGACCGAGAGATGCAGGTACACGGATACACACTTTCACGTATGCAAAATGCACTGTGCCAGTAGATATGTAAGTGCGGTAGTTCTGCTATCTGTAACGTATCACTAGCAGGCAGTGTGTGTATAATGTCAAGCTAAGTTTTTTTTGCACTTTTGCTAAGAGCTAATTTTTTTTATAAACATACAGTAAACCATAGTGCCAAGTTACAGTATGATATTCTACTTTTAATACTAAAGGTAAAATGCATATTACAGTTTCTACATGGCAATTACTTTAAACAACATACTTTAAAACAACATTTTAAAAATAAAAAGAATTAAAGTTAAAACAGGTAAAATATTAAATATTTAAAATGTATTAAAATTTGAAGAAAACTATTAATATTTAATGTTTGAGTGACCCATGATTTAATAAAAAGAAAAAGACATTTAATTATAAAATAAAAATGACTATATTAAATACAAAAAGAGTAAATGTTAAAAAAGTTATATAAAAAGAAAAGAAAAATATATTTTTTTAAACATACACTAAAAGGATTAAAAATAAACAAATATCATATAACATCAATAATAAAAAGCATATATCATAATTACTGTCAGTTGATTAGAATTTGGTAAAGTGCAGTGGAACCTCAGATTGCGAGTGACTCTGTTTGCGAGCAAGGAAACATTTTTTTATTAATATTGACTTGATAAACGAGTCTTGATATAAGAGTACCAAGTATCATTGAGTGTCATGTAGCACGTATGCGCTTCTTGTTTTGACGTCGAGCCTCACGTGATCACAACTGAGCCAATGGTTATTCTCTCTCGCGCACGCTGTGGAATTGTGGGTAATCATCTCCCATGCTCTGTCTCAGTGTGCGTGCGTCGCTCGTTTAATCAACACCTGTGTGCGCGTGTACCGTTTATTATAAGACTGTGACCACGTGTGTGCGCGTAAAGCATTTTTTATTTTGTGTTTGTATGTGTGTGTAAATTTTTAAGAAATGTGTTTGTATGTGTGTAAATTTTTGAGAACTTTTTGAGATTTATGTAAAAAAAAATATTTTATTTGTATGTGTGTGTGTTGGTACTTTCACACAGACACACCCACCCACACCAGTTTACAGAATCGAAACTCACCCGCGTTTTTCCATAAACGAATTATGCTCGCAATCCAAGGTTCCACTGTACTTAATAAAATGTTTAGTAAGTCTTTGGTGCATGTGAGCATGGCTGAGCCTTGTGACATAATTGCTCTTATCCAAAATAACTTAGAGAGAAAATAATATATATAGAGAGAGTTCAAATAAATAAATTTATAGAAATAGACACTAAATTATAAAGGGGCGGGAGTGAAGATCAATATTATGTTTCATGCTGGAAGATAGGGCGACGTTTCCTGCTTTTGTCGTTTCTGTTTTGATTTTATTCTCACATCTTTTCCTTCTGTATGTACAGTATGTGTGATTTTGTGTTTGTGGGTGTGTGTCACATCTTACTGCCATCAAAAACACAAAGTGATCAAGCTTGGGTCTTTCCTGTTTCTGTGTCTCTCTGTCAGTTTGTGGAGCTGATGAGTCGCAGGCAGACGGAGTTGGACTCTCTGGTAGCAGTAGGTTATCGCTCGGCTCTAACGGAGGAGAGGAGGAGGTACTGCTTCCTGGTGGACCGTCAGTGCTCCGTTGCCAAGCTGCTAATAAACTACCATAACAAGGTACAGTAAGTTCTTCAAGTTACACAACCTAAACAACATAATAAACAATGGTTCATGCACACAGAATAATAATAATAATAATAATAATAATGTATACAACTACACAGAACAGTAATAAATTACCTCTACAAGTTACACAAGTACACCCAACCGTAATTACACAACAACAGCCTCCATAGTAAACTACCACTACAAGTTACACAGTTACACAGCAGAAGTTACACAACTGAAACTTCCCACTATAAACTACCACTACATATCATACAAATACAGTTTGTTTGTAAACAGCTGTTTCTCCCGGTCTTTTTCTCCAGCTTTGAAATAAGCCTTTTTGAGCTGGCCCATTCTTCTGCGCTGCTGTGTGCTGTAGTCTACCGGCCGCCAAAGTACAATAAGGACTTCTTAAATGACTTTGCTGATTTCTTGGCTAAGTTTATGCCTAGATATGATAAAGTGGTAATTGTTGGGGATTTTAATATTCATGTTTGCTGTCCTGATAAGCCTCTGGTAAAGGACTTCTTAGATTTAGTGGACTCTTTTAACTTTATTCAGTCTGTCAATGGTCCCACTCAGAAATGTGGGCACACATTGGATCTTGTTCTGTCTCGTGGCTTATCTGTCCTCAATGTGGAAATTGGGGATGCTGTGTTTTCAGACCATATGCCTGTTTTATTTGATTGTGTACCTTTCTCTCAACCTGCTAAATCGTGTGATTCAGTTCGGCAACGCCGTGTCTTTAATCCCACCTCCGCCACTCATTTCTCTGCAATTTTCACTTGTGATTGGGATTTACAATCTTCAGCGTCGCTCAGCACTGAGGAGCTAACATTCCAGTTTGATTCTGCCTGTCAAATTGCATTGGATTCGGCAGCTCCCTTAAAAATCAGACGATCTAAGGATAGATCAGAGCCATGGTTAAATGAGGATACCCGTGCTGTTAGAAGGGAATGCAGGAGAGCTGAACGGAGGTGGAAAAAGGACAGGTTACAGGTGTCTTTGGAAATGTTGAGAGGAAGCTGGTGTCTTTATCAAAAAGCTGTGAAAGCCGCTAGAACAAAATTTTTTTCTGATCTTATTGCTTCTAACTCTCATGACCCTCGTGCTCTTTTTAACACATTGAACACTGTTCTTCATGCTCAGGAACCTGTCCCTCTAAAGGCTTCTATGGAAACCTGTAATGAATTTCTTCACTATTTTATGGATAAGATTATACACATCAGGTCCCTTATTTTACCATCTGTTAGCGACCCACCAATTTTAAGACCTTGTATGAATGTGTTCGAGCATTTTGAGCCTGTCTCCCTTTCTTTGTTAGAGGATCTGGTGTCCAGTAGTAAGCCATCTGGCTCTCCTTTTGATGTCTTTGGGTCCTTTTATTCTTGCTATTATCAATAGCAGTTTAATTTCTAATGAGATGCCGAAAAATTTTAAACATGCTGTGGTGCAACCCTTGCTAAAAAAGTCTGGCCTGGATCCCTCTGTTTTGTCAAATTTTAGGCCTATCTCCAAGCTACCTTTTTTGGCCAAACTTCTGGAAAAAATTGTCTATTTGCAACTGCAGCCCTTCCTTGATGAACAGGCAATTTTAGAAGTGTTTCAGTCTGGGTTTAAAACTCGCCATAGCACTGAGTCTGCTCTTTTAAGAGTTTTTAATGACATTTTTTTAGCAACCGACTCCGGAGATTGTGTACTACTTGTGCTTCTAGATTTAACAGCGGCCTTTGACACCATAGATCATGAGATTCTTTTATCCAGGTTGGAACAGTGGGTGGGCATTACAGGCTCAGCCTTGCGGTGGTTTAGGTCCTACCTCTCTGATAGAACCTTCTGTGTTAATATAGATGGTTTCACTTCCAACTCTGCTGCCCTTCCTTGGGGGGTACCACAGGGCTCCATTCTTGGTCCACTTTTATTTTCTTTGTATTTGCTCCCACTCTGAGCTATTTTCCGGAAATATAACATCTCCTTTCATTTTTATGCAGATGACTGTCAAGTTTACCTCCCATTAAAGCACAATAGTGCATGTTCTGTCAAGCTTCTTTTGGACTGCCTTGTTGATGTTAAAAGGTGGTTGGCTTTTAATTTCTTAAATGTCAATGAGGAAAAGACCGAAGTTATGTTGTTTAGACCAAATGGCTCCCGCAAATCTGCTCGGTTTGACCTCGCCTCCTTGGCCCCATCTGAGAAAGCCTTGATTACAAATTTGGGTATTAAAATGGATCCTACTCTAAAAATGGATAGTCAAGTAAATGCTGTGGTAAAATCCTGTTTTTTCCATTTGAGGCGAGTAGCAAAGATTAAGTCTATATTGTCAAGGCGGGACCTGGAATCGGTTGTCCATGCTTTTATAACTTCTCGTCTTGACTATTGCAATGCTTTGTTCTTTGGAATCAGCCACACCACTATGGCGCGCTTACAGTTGGTGCAAAATGCCACAGCCCGTTTTTAACTGGCATAGGCAAGAGCATATTACCCCAATCTTGGCTTCCCTTCACTGGCTTCCAGTGTATTTTCGGATCCGTTTTAAAATTCTTTTATTTGTATTTAAGTGTTTAAATGGTCTTGCTCCAGCCTATCTGGTGGAATTGTTGCACCCATATGTTCCATCTCGCTCTCTCAGGTCTACTGACAAGCTGCTTCTTGAAATTCCAAAAACCCGTTGCAATTTTCGAGGTGATCGTGCCTTTTCAGTAGCTGCTCCTCAATTATGGAATGAGTTACCCTTACTCATTCGACAAGCTCCATCAGTGGCTGTTTTTAAATCACGGTTAAAAACTCATTTTTACTCTCTGGCCTTCAACTCAGTGTGAAGCATTTTGAGATGTTTTGTGTTTTATATCTTGTTTCTCTTTGAATTATTATTATTTTTATTATGACTATTATTAGTAGTAGTAGATTATTGTGTCGTTATGTTCTTAGTTGTTTCCTTTTCTTGTTACGATCAACTTAAATTTAAATTTTCCTTTTTATTTATCAAATTTAAATTTTTATTATAAATTACCCTACTGTATATGTCCTGATTGTTGTCTTTTGTACAGCACTATGGTCAACTTTGTTGTTGTTTTAAAGTGCTTTAGAAATAAAGTGGTATGGTATGGTATGGTAATTACAATCAACTATAATAAACTATGACTACAAGCTGAGAGTGTATGACTACACAGCACAATAAATTACCACAAGTTACACATCTACAGCCAGCATTAATAAACTACACCTACAAGTTACACAATAAGAGCAAACAGTAGAAAACTACCACTACAAGTTACACAGCTGAAGCTCACCACAATAAACTACCACAAGTTACACAACAAGAGCAAACTATAATACAGTGGAACCTCGGATTGCAAGTAACACGGTTTAATCGAGCAAAATCTTTTAAATAAATTTTGGCTTGAAAAGTAAACAAGTCTTGGTTTACGAGTACCGAGTATTATGTATCACGCATGCGCTTCTTGTTTTGATGCCAAGCGTCATGTGATCATGTGATTTTTCTCTCTCGCTCACTGGTATAATCAACATCTGTGCACACGTGTACTGTTTACTGTATAACACTGTGACCATGTGTGTGTGTGTAAAACATATTTTATATTATGTCTGTATGCGTGTGTGTACAGCACGTGTGTAAAGCAAAACCATGTCACATTAGAGAGGTTAAAGATCCATTTTTTCTCTCTCTGTATCAGCCTGTCGTTATGTGTGTGCGCGCGCGCATCATTGGACACCATGCCCCTTCACACACACACACACACACCCTTCTACTTTCGCCTTCACAGACACTGACACTTCTCTCTGCTCTACACAGAAAAAGTGCTCTGTCACAATTCTTTTCAAAGGTAAAGTGCAGGGTAATTTTTTTTTTTTTACTTTATAGCAGTGATTCCGTTAGTGTCCGCTCACGTGAGAGTTTTTAGCAATAATCCTTGCTAGTTTTTTTGATAAAACATTCTTTCCGTTAATGTGTGTGTGTGTGTGTGTGTGTGTGTGTGTGTGTGTGTGTGTGTGTGAAACTTAGATAAGAGAGGAGGAAGGTTTACTGTGTAAGATGAGAAGAGGAAGACGATAGGGGCTGATTTCTCTCTTGTCTTACTTTAGCTTTACACACACACATAATTATTTTATTTTTATATTTATCTTTATATTTTGTATTAATTATCTTTAGGTATTTATTTCTTGGGTCTGTGGAATGAATAATTTGAATTCCCATTATTTCTTATGGGCAAATTAGCTTTGATTTACAACTGTTCTAAAATACAAGCCGAATTATGCTCGTAATCCAAGGTTCCACTGTAACTATTATAAACTACCACTATAAATTACACAACTACACCCAACTATAATAAATAAATTACATCCTTACTGTATAATTTTACTATAATAAAGTACAGTGACACGTTACACAGCAAACTACCACAAGTTACACATCTGCAGCTGACCCTAAAAAAGTACAGGTTACACAACTACAGAGCACCTTAATAACTACATAATCACACAACTTAAGCTCACCCTAATAAACTACCACTAGAGATTACAACACAACAGTGCACCAGGCTAATTCACAATGATTTAACTACTACAGTTCAAAAATAAAGCATCAAATACTCAAATATTTAGAATGCAGTGAATATACAAATGTTTCTTTAGATCAGGTTGACAAAGCACAAAACTACTCAGCACATAATCAGTGTTACAACACCAGGTTTATATTTGCTTCCCACAGGTGCGTGAACTACTATCACAAAAGTTGTCATCATGGCAACAGTCATGTTCTCAGCCAACGAAACTACCAGAGCGAGCCTTGAACCTGCTGCGTCACACCGCCCCTCAGGGAGCCGGGGCTTCTGGGATAGCAGATGTCCTCCGACACACTAAGCTGGGCTCTGCTCAGTCTGGAGAGCAGGTGCACCCTTATTTATAATATCTACAGTACTTCTGAGTGTGCACTACAGTAGGGCACTTTGTGTTAGGAGAAATCGTTCATAGATGTAAATGAATATTAATAAAGATACACCATTTATAGGAATTGCAGTATCTGACTGGCTCGCTTGTCACCACTCACTCACAGAGGCTGTCCATACAGGAAGTCCCGCCCCTTCTGAACGGCGACTCCGGGAATCGGTCTCAACAGCAGCGCGGTGGATCATCCGTCTCATCTGACCCCACCCCTCGCACACTTCCCATCCAGAACAGCACCACCCACAACATCAGCATGTCTTCTAGCCCCGCCCACCCACAACCTACCTCTGTACAGTCAGGAAGTGTTTCAACCTTGCTTACTCCACCTTCAGGCTCTGCATTTCTCTCACTCAGCCCCACCTCTGCTTCATCCATTCATGCACTGCAGGGCCTGGTTCCGCCCACTAACGCCCCCCAAACTCCTCCACTGCCCCATAGTGCGCCTCTTTCTCGTGCCCTCACTCCCGTGCCACCTTCTGCCTTCTCGCCACCGGCCTACAACCCTCTGCTTTTCAAGACCCCCGACGTATACGCAACATCCACGCTACCGTTACCAAGGAAACAGCCGAATGAGTTGCGGACAGGGTTCATGGGTAATTAGTCTTGCTTGTGGTTCTGCTCATCGCACAGTTGATTTATTTCAACATATTATTTTGTTCACTACATAGGGAGCAGAATGTTTTAATTTCCCTTTCAGGTTCCACCCTACCCCGTGTGCTCCCGCTCTGTCCTCCTCTCCGTGTAGAGGCGCTGTTCTCTCACTCGCCCAGCTCTAGCGACAGGGCAGATAAAGGAGACAGAGGGGGTTCGTGTCTGCTGCCCTTCCTTCCCGGAGACGTCGTCAATCTTTTAATTAGTGAGCCGAGAGATGGCTGGCACTACGGACAGAACGAGAGAACTGGACGGTAAAACAATAAAATTGTTAGCTACCAGAAGGGTGTTAGTGTAACAAAGAGCTCCTGCAATACACACTTAATCAACACCTTCTGACCAATCAGAATTGAGCGCAGTGGCATAAATATGAATATATATATATATATATATATATATATATATATATATATATTTAGTCCACTATACTGTATAATTGTTAATTAAAAGAGCTGTTGTGTTGTGTTTCCTGAAGGAAAGGCTGGTTTCCCTTCTCCTACACACAGCCGTTCCCAGACATATCGACGCCCACTCAGCACGACGCTGTCAGGTCCGACTCCAGCGCCACACTGCAATCACGAGACATGTTCATGCTCACAGTATGATTTTACAGCACGTTAACGTGTGTTATCCTGTCCTTTTAGTTCTCCAGGCCTCTCCAAGTTGAACAGTACGAGTATGGGACAGTTAGACAGGCTGCCCCCTGCAGGTGAGTTTGTGAAGCTCAGTCCAGACTCGGAGGAGGAGCGGGGGATCAGTACGTTTAGGCCACGCCCCTACAGCATGATGAACCCTGACGTCAGACGTGTGAGTCCAGGAGATGCTGATGCGAAGGGCAAAGAACATGTGAGTCACGTGTCAAACATTAGCTGTCTGTCTGTCAAATAATCTGTCTGTCTATGTAGGTCTGTCTGTCTTTATTAGTCTCTTTGGATTCCGATCTATCCATCTATCATCTGTATGTCGATAAGGCAATATACTTTATCTGACTGTTTAACAATTAGACTGTCCCCCTGTCTGTCTATGTTTCTAGTTGTCTATTTATTAGTCTGTCTGCTTGTCAGTCTGTTTGTCTGTTAGTCTGTCTGTGCATTTGTAGTCTGTGTATTAGTCTGTCTGTTTATTTCTCTTCTGTCTCTCTCACATCTGTCTATCTAAATTTCCATCTAAATTGTCAATCTCTAATCTAATTGTCTCACTCTTAAATGTATCTATCCATCTCTAACCTGTGATTGTGATTGTTCTGATCTCCTTCTACGTCTGTCTGTGTCTCCAACATATCTGTATTTTTCCAATCTGTCTGTCCCTCTTTCTACCAATCAGAACCACAGATCCACACAATCTCCTTCCTTTTTAGATTATGTACATTTCTATTTATTTATCAAAAAAAAAACATTATTCAAAGATGATAACTGATTTGCGAATTTATGAAACGTATATTATGAATATATATTTATTTTGTGAAGGTGAGTTGTTTTTTTGTGAATATATATTTTCTTCATGCATGTGAATTGGGATACGAGTCTATTTTGCTTCCATAATCAAGTGACCTTCTTGTCTGTGTTTGTTGCAGTCTCCTGGTGGACACATGTCTCCTCCGCCGTCTCCCACCAGGTAAATTTCCTTATTCCTGCACTTCAGCGCTACACCTCACTGCCTTTTTTAAAATTCCTATGCTCATTTGTATGTTCTGCCCTTCAGGAGCAATCCGTTCGCTCACATCCGACTGCGCAAGACGGTGACTAACGATCGCTCGGCTCCGCTCATCGAGTAGAGAGGATCGTCTCATGTATTCACGCTGTCCTTTAGGTTGTTAGAATATATGGTTATTTTTCATATATAATTTCTATAATCCGTCTATAACTTTGAAATAACTTACAGACATCAGAAATCAAAAAAATATACAGTAAGTGTACAAATCCTGTGAAAATATCATTTTATTCACACAACTGCCTTTTGTTTTAGTTTTTTTTTTCATCTGAGCCACTGATTGTTTTTACGTTTTCAAGACAATTTTGCCTCCAAGTTGTTTAACAAATTAACAAAACTAACAACTTCAAATGAATGAACACATTCTGGTTAAAATGCATGCCTCTATGTTCTCTATGTGGATCTTTGGATCAGACATGTGCCTGACATCAGGTTATAGTGTACACTTTTATTGCAGTTAAAATCAATTCTTAATGAAATTCTTTCATCAAGAGGCTGTTTGAGTGGTTACAGGTGTTTGAGTGAAATCTCCATGTTAGAGCTCTGGATAGCTGATGAAGTTATCCCATTCCCAGCAGATAAAGCAAACATTTGGTGCTAAAAAAAAACTAATCCTGGTGAAGTGTCACTGTGAGACGATTCATCTGTGCCAAAGTTTGCTTTGAGAGAATCAAAGACTCAATATCTTATTAACATTAGCTGGTGCTTTACAATTCCTCTTGTCAAACATTAGTTACTGAATTTAACTGTTAAATGTACAAAAAAATATATATCAAACCTTAGCTAAAAAATTACAACTTCGTCAAACATTAGCTAGTGCCTTGCAGTTTTCTGTCAGAAATTCGCTAGTGCTTTATAATTTTCTGTCAGAAATTCGCTAGTGCTCTATAATTTTCTGTCAGAAATTAGCTAGTGCTTTATAATTTTCTGTCAGAAATTAGCTAGTGCTTTTTTTTTATTTTCTGTCAGAAATTAGCTAGTGCTTTATAATTTTCTGTCAGAAATTCGCTAGTGCTTTATAATTTTCTGTCAGAAATTCGCTAGTGCTTTATAATTTTCTGTCAGAAATTCGCTAGTGCTCTATAATTTTCTGTCAGAAATTAGCTAGTGCTTTATAATTTTCTGTCAGAAATTATCTAGTGCTTTAAAATTTTCTGTCAGAAATTCGCTAGTGCTTTTTAATTTTCTGTCAGAAATTAGCTAGTGCTTTATAATTTTCTGTCAGAAATTAGCTAGTGCTTTTTTTTTATTTTCTGTCAGAAATTAGCTAGTGCTTTATAATTTTCTGTCAGAAATTAGCTAGTGCTTTATAATTTTCTGTCAGAAATTCACTAGTGCTTTTTAATTTTCTGTCAGAAATTAGCTAGTGCTTTTTTAATTTTCTGTCAGAAATAAGCTAGTGCTTTATAATTTTCTGTCAGAAATTAGCTAGTGCTTTTTAATTTTCTGTCAGAAATAAGCTAGTGCTCTATAATTTTCTGTCAGAAATTCGCTAGTGCTTTTTAATTTTCTGTCAGAAATTAGCTAGTGTTTTTTAATTTTCTGTCAGAAATTAGCTAGTGCTTTTTTAATTTTCTGTCAGAAATTAGCTAGTGCTTTATAATTTTCTGTCAGAAATTAGCTAGTGCTTTTTTTTAATTTTCTGTCAGAAATTAGCTAGTGCTTTATAATTTTCTGTCAGAAATTAGCTAGTGCTTTATAATTTTCTGTCAGAAATTAGCTAGTGCTTTATAATGTTCTGTCAAAAATTAGCTAGTGCTTTATAATTTTCTGTCAGAAATTAGCTAGTGCTTTTTTAATTTTCTGTCAGAAATAAGCTAGTGCTTTTTAATTTTCTGTCAGAAATTAGCTAGTGCTTTTTAATTTTCTGTCAGAAATAAGCTAGTGCTCTATAATTTTCTGTCAGAAATTCGCTAGTGCTTTTTAATTTTCTGTCAGAAATTAGCTAGTGCTTTTTAATTTTCTGTCAGAAATTAGCTAGTGCTTTTTTAATTTTCTGTCAGAAATTAGCTAGTGCTCTATAATTTTCTGTCAGAAATTCGCTAGTGCTTTTTAATTTTCTGTCAGAAAATAGCTAGTGCTTTTTAATTTTCTGTCAGAAATTAGCTAGTGCTTTTTTAATTTTCTGTCAGAAATTAGCTAGTGCTCTATAATTTTCTGTCAGAAATTAGCTAGTGCTCTATAATTTTCTGTCAGAAATTAGCTAGTGCTTTTTAATTTTCTGTCAGAAATTCGCTAGTGCTTTATAATTTTCTGTCAGAAATTAGCTAGTGCTTTTTAATTTTCTGTCAGAAATTAGCTAGGGCTTTTTTAATTTTCTGTTAGAAATAAGCTAGTGCTTTTTAATTTTCTGTCAGAAATAAGCTAGTGCTTTATAATTTTCTGTCAGAAATTCGCTAGTGCTTTTCAATTTTTTGTCAGAAATTCGCTAGTGCTTTTTAATTTCTGTCAGAAATTCGCTAGTGCTTTTTAATTTTCTGTCAGAAATAAGCTAGTGCTTTTTTAAATTTTTTGTCAGAAATTAGCTAGTGCTTTTTAATTTTCTGTCAGAAATAAGCTAGTGCTTTTTAATTTTCTGTCATAAATTCGCTAGTGCTTTTTAATTTTCTGTCAGAAATTAGCTAGTGCTTTATAATTTTCTGTCAGAAATAAGCTAGTGCTTTATAATTTTCTGTCAGAAATTAGCTAGTGCTTTTTAATTTTCTGTCAGAAATTAGCTAGTGCTTTATAATTTTCAGTCAGAAATGAGCTAGTGCCTTATAATTTTTGTCAAACATTAGCTAGTGCCTTACAGTTTTCTGTCAAACATTAACTAGTGCCTTACAGCGTTCTGTTAAATATAAGCTAGTGCCTTACAGTTTTCTGTCAAACATTAGCTAGTGCCGTACAATTTCCTGCCAGAAACGAGCTAGCGAATTAAAATTTTCTGTGAAACGTTACCATTTACAATTTTCTGTCAAACATCAGCTTGTGAATTACAATGCTTAAGCTAGCAAATTAGTTTTCTTTTAAATAACCACTGATTATATTTCCTATAGCCTATAACAACTGTTTGCTAGTCAATTAAAAACTTTTCCTCAAATGTTCGTTAAATATTGTCATTTTCCAAGGTTTGTTAGCTACATTACAATATCATCTGGAATGAAATCTAAAGTCACATTAAGTGTCCATTAAATGTTAACTGGATACAAACTTTTTTCAAACATTACTAAGTGAATTAGATAACTGTCTAAAGTAGCTAACTGAATACAATGAGGTTTTCTTAAACATTGCTTGTCGCTGGAGTAGAGACGACTGTAGTGTGCTTCACACTCTGTTGCCTCTCTAGAACTCTAACATGGAGATTTGTAGTTTTGCCTTGATCCATTATGGATATATACATATCCTCTATTTTATATAGATTTTATATGACATAACTTGTCTTGGCCTTCTTTGTCCCGTTGATGTATTTAGTGAATGTAAACATTAACTATATAATAATATTCTGAAAAAAAGTAGAGTACGTCAAGGATTCAGGAAGTCAAAAGTGTTAAATTGGTGATTTATTGGTATGTTTTCTTGCTGAAGGGCGGTTGTTGAGATGAAGATGGTTAAATGGATGTAGATTTATGTTCAGCGTATAGTATTGTGCAAAAGTCTCGACCCCCTGGCTTTTAAACAGGCAGACTTTCTTGCATTTTAATGTAGTCTTTAGGAATACTCAAGTCTCAAGGCTTCCTGAAGGACTTTTCTACCCTGTACCTGAGCAGTTTCAGAGGAATTTAAAGCATAAATCACACCTAACATAAGGCATCAGTGAGGATGCGGTGCAGATGATGACAGATGATCAGGCCGGTAATAAGTGAACTGCTGAGTGGTTGGAACAGATGAGAGGGGAAATGAGGTCGCTGCTAAGATCGGTACAACCCGTTTTTAGGCTCTTTGCAGCCTGTCACACTAGTTTCCATTTCTTTCATTTAATCATAATATATATACATAATTTTAAGGCCATTTTGAACAGTGACAGGGAAAATACATTCTCTAATAAGTGGCAGATGTCTGGGGTGTAATATTTACATGAAGTTAAATGTGTTTGATGAAGATTTATGAAGTGTAACAGTGTGATGTTCACTTAAATAAGCCAAATTCATAATAGCGTTATTGATTACACACAGATAATTTGTGAATGTTTAAGCTTTAAAACGTGATCTTTTTTAAAAAGTAAAGCTGTTTAGCGTAATGTTGTAATGAGTGTAACGAAAATGTTAAGTACGTGCTCAGGTTGGCGGGGACTTCGGAAAGTGATCAAGAAAGCTTTGGGAAAGTGCGTGCGTGTTAAAGGAGGTAGAATTTGACCTTTCTCTTTATTGGCGAGAGCTGCAAACAATGACAGTTACTTGTAGTCTGTTTATTTATACATTTATGTAACCATTGTCCCAAACGTCCTCAACGTCCTGTAAATCAACATGCTTGTGTGAGTGAGACGGGTGAAATTTTGCGATAGCTGGAACATTCAGTGTGATGAAATTCTTAAAGATGATTCTAAAATCTGTGATTCTACTGAGTGTGTAAATGAAATGCTTTTTACAATGGGTGTTCAAGTCAAACCGGGACTTTTAATTGTGCAGAATAACAACAGAGTTATTATGGGAGTAAAAATTCCTGTATCCCAGTGTTTCACTAGTGCTTGGATACCATCAAGGTGGAAAGTTTTCTCAGTACGGCGGAGCCATGATCGGACTGCCTGCTTCACGTCTAAAACGCTGGACTCCCAGGAACTCCTTTCATTTTTCCCAAATCTGTGGTAATGTCTTGGAGAGAGGTCAGGACTGTACGGGGGTTGTGGCAAAAACTCCCAGTCGAGTTCCTTTAACGCGCTAATGGTGCTGGTGAATGATTGTGTGTACAGTTCACACAGACAGATGTACCTCTTGTCAGATGTAAGTTTTGTCAGTTTCCAAGGATTCAGCGTTCCATGTGCTGAATGTTCACAAGATCGACTGCAGTGAGCTCCGAGCTTATTCATAGATGTAAGGGCTTCTTTAAAACTTTTGAATGTTTTTTTAGCTTCTCATCAACAAATAGCTTGTGTAAATAGCTTTTACGCCTTCATTTACAAAAAGTCCTGGTTTGACTTGAACACCATTTGTTATTTTTCTTTTTCCTGGACGTCACATATCCTGACTTTTTTTTTTATTTTTTTATCATTTTATTTTAAAGAAAGTGTAGAGTAAAAGTAATTTAATTCTTTGAAATTGTTTTGATTTTAATTTCCTTTTCACTTACTAAAGCAGTGAGCAGTTGAATTGAAATAATTGGAGCCGTTTTTTGGATGTTTATGTCTCATGAGCCCATACTGTATTCAGTTCTATGCTGTGTTGCGATTTTACACGCACACAAAAATGTTCTGCTTTTTTGCAATGTGATTAAAATTTATATAAGAAAATAAGGTAAAAATATTTCATGAATTGTGTTTTTTTTTTTTTTTTTTTTGGCACATGCATTATATATAGCGTGTGCATTTGAAATTTATCTAAGCCTTAAACCTTTTGACTTTTAAATATTTGTTTCATTTTTTGTCAGACTTCAATGTGACTGTTTAGTTTTCCTGAAACCTGTGCCTAAATCATTTTAAATGAGCTAAACGACTGAATGTTCTTTCTCTGAAATGTATTTCCTCTCTGCTGTACCTACAAAACTGTCAAACTTTGTTCGTGATTATAGCGCACATTTTTGTAGTCAGTATCTTTTCAAGGAATTACTGTGATTGCAGACTCCTCTACACTTTACTCTTCAGTATTACTATGAAATATATATATTTGTCCTTTTTTTTATCAGAACTTAGTTATTTTAGTACAGAAAATGAAACTTATCAGTATTAATTAAAACAGAGACAGATATTATTGATTATATGTTTTGTTTTAATATTGACGCTGATTATAAACTCATTACTGCTAAAAGATTATTAAACGTATTAGCCACTTGTACAGTCTTGTGTTACGGTGTGTGTGTGCGTGTGTGTGTGTGTGCGGCATCATGATGTTCATCAGCTAACATGCTGTGTATGTAAGAATTCAAATAAAAAGAACTGAATAAATCTCAATCAACCTCAAACGTATTATTATTATTATTATTATTATTATTAATGTGATATGAAAAATGTCATATTCAAAACACATTGGTGGTGTTTGAGATTAATACTGTGATTGCTAAAAATAAAAATTAACCGCTGCACTTGAGTGCAGTCTTGGCAAGGTTGGTTGTTGGTTGGTTGATTCAATTAATTGAATACTTGGGTCAATGACGTGACGCCCCCTTTTTCTGTCCGGGTTAATTTTATTTTGCAGAAAAAACTAAAAAATACATAAAAATTTCTCATCCACTTGTTATACCTTCTTTACCTACTAAACCACTCTAACTTCTCCAAATTTTTAAGTTTTTCATCATTTTTCTGCTATCCGAAGTGCCAAAACACCATATGGGGCGACCGTCCGGCCTTGACTTTAGTTAGGACAACTGGTTTAAAAACACTTTAAATCAACTTAAATATATCCCTTTTCCTAGTTGGCATAATTTTAAACATGTTTTACATCCATTGACAAAACTATAAAGCATTTGCTCATAAGCGCTATACAAATAAAATTGAATTGAATTGAATTGAATATGGGGCGACTGAGTATCATGTGGGGCGACCACTGCTAAATGTGTTAAATGATAGATATATGTCCTATATTTGTAGTTTTTATATTCTATACATCAATTATATACATAGAGTTAATTGTTTAAGTATAATTATTTGTATATTTTTTCTTTTTTTTCTAAATTCAGCCATTTTCCATTCCTTTTATAGGGATAAACATTTATTTTAACTGGATAATGAAGGAGACTCTGATATTATAGAATAAACTTGTGAAATAATGGTTTTAATAAAATGAAAGGGCACTAAAGTTTATCTTTCTTCATCAGTTTATCTATTTACTGATATGAGTTCAACTAGTCTTAATGATACATAAAAATGTGAATTCTGAGATATATTACGGTCACCCCAGATGACTTTTTTAAGGCTTTTTTTTTTTTTTAAGTCTTATCCGTCAATGACCCACTTACAAACAATAACAGTTTATTTCTGCAGAGTTAATCCACATATTATTTCAATGTTCATTTTGATATTAGTGTGATTTATAATTTTTTTTACTTTGATCTAATTTTCTGGTCAAGCTTTTTACTTTCCTGTGTGTGAGATGAATAAAATTCTTCCTCTTCTTGAGTTCATGAGCACTTGGTGCAATATCGCCACCCACTGGACTGGAGTGTGCAAGCAGAAGCTCGCGTTGAACAAGATTTGTACGATCAACAATCGAGTCTCACAGCATTCCATCGTTGCTTATTAGACACTTTTTTGTTGTATATAATACAAAATTTGTAAGAAATATTACAGATTTGAATGAATTAGAAAGTAAAGTCTAGTGCTAATGAATTGAATTGTAATGCATAAAATAATTTGACAGTCTAATGATACTGCTGATTTACAGCTCTAGTCTGAGTAAATTACATCAAACAATCAGACAGATAATTCAAACGCTCTTACAAAGACCATGTCTCAAAGTTCATGATTAAAAAGCTGAACTTAAACATTTCTTTTTCTCATATAAAGCCTTATCCTTGATTTATTGTCAGAAAATAAATGATGAATAAATGTTCTGAATTGACTAAGATAAGAACCAGAGCCAAAACATAGAAGCAGCTTAAATATCTGAATTAAATATAACTATGGTATCTAGAAACATTTATAAATAACTCTCAAATTTATTGAAAAATACCCAAAATGTGCAAAACCAGCAATAATTAAGTAACACATGGAGCTACACTTTATAAAATCCAATAAATGTAGGAGTGTTATTCTCCATGCGTTAATATAAAATGAAGGAGAAACGAGCGCTCGTGTTAAATAAAGTATATTTATTGAGAGACACAGATTGACAGAGAAACACAACAATCGACAGGGAGACATCTGTACAGGTTGAGGGCTGTTTTTGTTTGCTGTTGTATTTTACATATTTTTCAGCCAGTCCAGGTTTCTGCCCTGTGGGTCACACGGGTGAGCGGGAACATCGGGCATGTTTCCATCATCTCGCACAGGAACTGGGGAAGAAAAATAAATAAATGAAGTAAGAAGTTAAGAGAATGAACATACAGTACATGGGAAAGTCAGTGGTGCTGTGTTTTTGTGTATAGACTTCTTTTTGGGATTACAGTCGGAGAGGGAGAGCAGAACTCACCTGGGTAGTTGTACGGCGTCGCTTTGTTCAACATGACCGTGTACTTGGTGTACGGGCTCACCAGAGGCAGGATCAGCGCTGCACAAACATCAACATTATTAAATATATATACACAAATAATCAACAAGGAACATTAATGGTAGTGGTGAATCTCCAGCCAAATCACAATGAAAAACATAAGTATCTTTTATTAAATGTTCACGTATCTTTCAGGCGCCCTCTATAGGTAGCAGGTAGCGATGTCACGTATGACACCAATATTATCTCATCTTTACAATACATGAAGAGGGGGAATGCGCACAACAAACTCTTGGTTCTTTTTACACTATGCCTATGGTATTCAATAATGCCCTCAAGCTACCCCATAAACCCTGAATTGTTGTTTTATATACCCTATATAAGGCGCCTTGCAAAAGTATTCTTACCACTTGGACTTTCTACATTTTGTCACGTTACAACCACAAACGTTAATGTATTTTATTGGGATTTTATGTGACAGATCAACACAAAGTCTTGCCACAGATTCTCAATTGGATTTACCTCTGGACTTTGACTACTCTGCTCTAACATAGGATCACGTTTTTGATCTAAACCATTCCATTGTAGCTCTGCCTGTACGTTTAGGGTCATTGTGAACCTCCACCCCAGTCTCAAGTCTTTTGAAAGCTCTAACAGGTTTTCTTCTAAGATTGCCCTGTATTTGGCCCCATCCATCTTCCCATCAACTTTAAACAGCTTCACGGTCCCTGCTGAAGAAAAGCCTCCATACAGCATGATGCTGCCACCACCATGTTTCAGGGTGGGATGCTGTGAAAGAGTGATTCCTAATCCTGCTTAAAACGTCTCCACAACTTTATCCCTGACCTGTCGGTTGTGTTCCTCTGGCTTTATAATGCTTTTTAGCATAAAGTTTTTTTATTGATGTTCTCTAAAAAACCTCTGAGGGCTTCACAGAACAGCTGTATTTATACTGAGATTAAATTACACACCATTTACTAATTAGGTGACGTCTAAAGGCAATTGGCTCCACTGATAGGGTTTTAGATAGGCGTATCAGAGTAAAGGTGGCTGAAGAAAAAATTCAAGATTTATATTTGTAAAAAAAAAAAAAAAAAAAAATTTGAACACCATTTATCATTTTCCTTCCACTTCACAATTATGTGTTGGTCTATCACATAAAATAAGTTACGTGTGTGTGGTTGTAACGTGACGAAATGAGGGTGTGAATACTTTTGCCAGGCACTGTACTGTACTGTAGCTCCTGCTACCCATGTTAGGGTCGAGTTGCTATACACAATTTGTCCACTAGAGGTCAGTAAAACGGCTCATAAATGGAGATTCGTAAACTAAACCTTTTTATAAAACTCCTAAACAAGGCTTCCTCTCCTCATCACTATCAGCAGCTTGGATTAAAAAATGTTTAGGTTATATAAAATAAAGATTGCTCTAATCAGCTGTACGAGTCTCTAAGCTGAGTACTGACCGGCGATGCCGAGGCCACAGGCTGCCGTCACCACGGGCTCCTTATTCCACGCGTTCCTCAGGAAATTCCCGACTGAAACAACAACAATCCCGTTTTACAGTTTATACACAATATCTCACACTTAACACACTTACAGATTAACTTCCTCTTATCAAAACACAGCTAACTACACAGCACCGTCACCCTCCCAAGGTCACTCCTCCCTCCAAAACACCCAATTACACTACATTACGATTAACCGTCATGCGTAAACCTGTTTAAAAACATAATTTTACTTCAAATACACAAATCATAACCATGCCACTATTAAATAATCGCAGCCTAGGTCGCCTTTTTAATACTTACTACCCGCCATGTTGGACGTTGTAGTTCTGTTTTCAGCTTCTAATGGGAAATGTAGTTCGCCGCCTAGTGACGTTGTCGCTCCTGATTGGATCGAAAAGAATGACGTATATAACACGCGACGTGCTCGAATTTTGACGAGACCGTTATTATATAAAAATATGACGCTATGTTAAAAAGCACTTATGAAGAACATTTATGCTCTTTTAACATAAAATCTTTTTAAAATATTTCCATTTGTAAAAAATTTTTTTTAATCATAATTTTATGTAATTTTTTATTTTATGTAAATAAATAAATAAACAAACAAACGCGCCGCAAAAGTGACGTATATAAAACGCGACTTTTTGTTTGCGCGTCATTATTTTGTTTTATTATTGCACATTTTGAATGAAAATTATATGACATATTTTTTCTGTAACAAAATGTTATTAATTCTTGTGATATTATTTATGTATTATAATATTTTATTTGTGAAAATATTAAATAATTGAAGTAACGCGACCCGCATCGGAGTGACTGTAAATCCGTGACGTAATTAAAATGCGACGGAAGCCCTCTGTGCAGTTGTAGAAAAGCGGTTACAGATTATCCGATTATGAAGTAAATGTATGTTTTTTTTATTATTGTTAGTTGAGAAGTTAGACATTTTCGTGCTAATGAGACATAAAGCAGGTTGCAGTTTTTCTCGCTATCTGTGTTAAAAAGTAAGTAAGTCATGTTTGTGTATTAGGTCTTTGCTTGTGTCCTTGTTTATTTACATGTAAGTGAAGTAAAAATAATTACCTTGAGATAAATCTCAGACTAGTGCATACATCTTTTGTGTGTGTGTTTATGTTGTGTAAGATATGCATGATTATTAAAGCATTGTAAGGTATTCTGTGCTGCTGCTGATGTTCTGTATCACATAGTTTTGAGATTCTCATGCAGATGATTTGTTTGCTTTTGCTCTACGTCCTTCCTTAGACGCCCTAAGACTTGGCAGTAGAATTCACTATTGACGTTCTGGCCCCTGCTGATGAATTCTTGATGCACAATGCAGTAATGATTTTGATGCACTCGGTCGCACTGTGGACCTGCCTCAGCTTTTTCGGTCGTGGAGACGATGGGCTCTTCCACTGCTTTTGTCTCAGTGCAGCATGCGTAAACAAGTTTTGATTCACCGATAATGATTGTCGACATGAAGGATGGGTCGCCGTAAAGCTGTCGATTTATATCTAACATCTCTGTGGTAGATTTGCCCAGTTTTGCCCAGAATTTCGAGAGAAAAAATCATCATGGCCAGAAAAACACTTGCTGTCTATAATGAAATAGCAGATGTGGTCAGAATAGCATCAGCTGCACAGCTCTAAATGTACACAGGTCAGTGTCTTTTGGCACACTGACTTATGAAGGTCAGGGCTCCCTGTGACTGTGCGTGCAGCCTTGTGCTGCCATCTGTTGGCGTGTTACAGTCTCGAGACCTTTGTGATACCACCTTGTAACTCTTGTATTATAGATGATGGAGGATTTCTCAGGCCTGGCTTTGCCTCCTCTCTTCGGCGGTCACATCCTGGAGACCGAACTGGAGGCTGCGGGCGTTGAGCTAGCTGCAGGAGCCACCGAGATCCTGGAGAGCGGAGGAATTCCTCAGGACATAGAGAAGGACACGAGGGAACTGGACAAGAGGAAATATCAGGCTCTGAGCAAAAGGGTCAAGGAGCTGGAACAAGTGCGTAAAGATTTTTTGTTTGTTTGCTTTGTGGTAAAACAATGTGTCTATATAAGGGTGTGTTTTTTTAAAAATATATATATTTTTGGCTCTCTCAGGTGAATGAAAGGATGCTGGCTCGCCTTCACCGTGTCCAAAGACTCACACGCAGACTGAAAAAAGAAAGAAGGCAAGCCGTGTTACAATTTACGTGTTCAAAAAGCAGGATGCTGGTGACAATCTTTACAGAGAAGTCCTGAAATATATGATTGATTATATTATTAAAAAAAGTGTTATTAGAATTAAAGATTATTACTGTAACGTAAAATTAAAAAGACTGTGTGTGTGTTAGGTTCCTCATGAAGACCCTGGACACGTACGGAGATGATTACAGGAATGCAGAGATAACGATACCGCTAGAGGTAAAACACGTGCTTAAACACTTAGAAGACTATTAATCCTCACATACACTACACTCGTACTCATAGGTGTTTTTAACAGGATGAGGGCGGAGCAAATTTAGACGGCACCCCTGGAGTAGATGACGGAGGCTCCTCCCCCTCCACCACCAACCAACCCGCATGCGGACCAAAGAAAAAGCGGCACCGGGTTCCCAAGGAGAAAGATAGAGACGCTCAGGTGAGACGAAGCACTTCAGCTTCTCCCAGCTATAAAATAAAACATAATAATTTTAAAAAAAGTATTAAGTGTTGTCTTCTCTTTGCGTTGTAGGCGGAGTCTGAGCTGTGTGTGATGTCTGAGACAGCGTTTACGGCGTTCCCGAGCCCAAATTCCCTCTCGCACTGAGCTCTGGCCTGCTAAAATGTGTGTCAAAAACAGGATTTGTTGGGGGCGTGGCCGGGCATTTCTAAGCAGATCTATGCGTAAAAAACAATTTTGATTAAAACATAGTTCACATTTAATTTGTATTAATTAAACAATTATGTTAAACAGGCAGCTCTACGCTTCATGTGTTTCGGTTGCCATTTTTAAGTGTCAAAATTATTTATTGTTTTAAGAGCGAATGTTGCTAATTATGATTGTATTATAGTGAACTGTTTTTATCCGAGTCATATTTTTTTATTTTTGTATTATTAATGATAAACAGATGTTAATATTGTTTGTTATGATGTTCTGGATAAATAAAGAAATTAATAAAATAAACAGGTCAGAATGTGGGGTTGGTTTCAAAGTTTTATTTAATTTAATTGGAAAACACACACACACACACATTTAGAGAGAGAGAGTAGGTCTATCTGTGTTTGCCATAGCGGTTAAAACGACGGTACAGGAAGCGCAGTCTCTTCTCCAGCTGCAGTTTATCCTCTGTCATCATGCGATCTCCCACCAGCCTCTTCTTGCGTGTCAGCCGCTGGTACTCGTTACCACGGAAACCACGCAGCCACACGGGCCCCTTAATCAACTCTTTAGGGTGGGCTTTAAAATCACCTGAAGGGATCAAATTCAATCGGAATGTGAGACAGTTGCCATGGTGATTAAAGCCAGGTAAGACAACAGACTGAAACAAGCATTTTGCTTAGAAATTGTTACTATGCTAACGGAAGGTGTGTACAGAGCCTGCTCACCCAGAATGCCGATGTTGTCATAGACACCAAACATGCTCCTCTTCTCTGTCCACCGGTCCACCTGCTTCAGGGTCGGGATGGCGTGCATCCGCACACGTAAACATGCTCCTAACACACACACACACACACACACACACAAATCTGGTTTACTGGACACAAAGAGGAAATTAAACTATGAGATGTGAACTTTCAAGTCCATGATATGAACACACGGTATGGGACAAGAACCCAAGGTAAAAAAAAAACTTGTTAAAAAATGAGCAAGGAGATGATGGAATAAACGCAGATGGAAATAAAATCTTTTTTTGTAAAGAGATTTTGTAGAGTTGTGATGCTGTAAGAATTTTTTTTCTGCTTTGGGCGCTATTACTTCTGAGAATGTAAAAGCTGAACTCTTGAATTTTTCCATGTGGCTAAATTAACCAAGTGCGACTGGCTTGACCACACTATGGAAATGAAGAACAGTAGTCCCTGCACAGAGGATGAGACTAAATGTCTGATAGCACTTTGTGGGGACGCATCAGTGCAGACAAAGCGGCAGGGAGTGTGTAGAGACAGGGCGATATACGGGGAAATATCACACTTCATGCTAGGCTTAGCAACCAATGCAGGAATGTCACCACTGTGTCAGATTTGGGCTACCAGTCTGAACAGAGCCAGATCTGATCACTTTCACAGTAGGGTGTGGACACTCGGTTCTAAAGATCAGATTAGTGAAAAGATTTGCAGAATTTGCCTGGAGTCTGAGCACAGCCTTGGAAAAATAACAGCAGAGATAAGAGAGCTCTCTCTTTCTCTTACACAAACACAAACACACACATTTGTGTCCCTGTTATGATGCGTACACCACAGCGCTGCTGAACTCTCAATTCTAAATGGTCAAGATGGGTTTATTTTAAATAATGGAGAAAAAGGTACAGATGAAAACAGACTGTAAATAGATATACAGATAAAGACAGGGAGACAGAAAGATGGATAAATAGAAATAGAGAGACAGACATACAGATAGATATAGATACAGACAGACGTACAGAAATACAGTCAGGCATATAGATGGATAGAAATACAGAGAGATAGACAGACAAAGATAGAAATACAGGCAGATAGATAGATAGATAGATAGATAGATGAATAGATGGATGCAGACAGAACGACAGGGAGACAGAGAACCAAAAACAGCTGGATTAAGTATGATCTTATAATGATTGATTTTTAATGAAAGTCTTTGATATGTAAATGAGTCTATGACGCAGTGTGGTGGACTGTGTGAGTGTATGAGTGAAGTTTCCCCTGAAGCAGGGACAGTTACCTGTGTGCAGGTGTGAGGTGCAGAGCTGCATGGAGCTTCTCCACAGGGACACTCCGGTGTTTAATAACCTCCCCAACACAGACATGATCCTGAAACACACACACACACTTAAATTCTCCTCACAGCGGGTAAACACGGCTGTAGTCAGGGCTCGTGCGCTTTAACCTTGAGCCTCACAGCCGTGTGTGTGTGTGAGAGAGAGTTTTAAGTTAATGTTAACCGAATACACAGTCGTACCTCTCAGCCAGAAGCCACCGAACGTGACTGAACACTGCGGAAACTCACACACACATCACCGAGTTTAACGCCAGTAAACACACATACACACACCGTGTATTCGCTCACCGAGCTAACACAGCATTAGCGTGCGCAGCGCGTGAAGGAAACACCACGGCGACCGTTGAATTTCAAATTAAAAGTCATCGCGCGAGACCAGTTTAAACGATTCAACCGCTATGAAGTTTTTCACACTATAGTCACTTTTTATTAACAGTGTAAATGTTTGCTATAATACACATTTTATTATTACACAAATTATTATTTGTGTATAATTATTATTATTTCATGATGAGGTAATGTATAAAAGAGTTGCGACAATGTATTGATAAAGTTTTAACATTGATAACATTAACTACAACAATGTGTTTCAGGGAAAAAATATATAAATTTTTTTCTAAAAAAGTTTTAAAACACTTTCTAACTCCATGATGGTTCCTGATTTTTATTTCTTTCTACATTGTAAAGGAATGCTGAAGGCGTCCAAAAAATGCATTAATCTCCTTTGAACAGTTAATGGTGAGATGTTTCTGCTACTTCTGCTCTGTAAAGACTTCATAACGCCTCTAATCTGAGGTGCTGTTAATTGGTCATTTTTCAGGCTGATAACTCTAAATGAACTTCTGGTCTGAGGCAGAGGTAGGTTTTGGTCTCGCCCTCCTGGGACGGCCTTCATGAGAGCCAGTTTCATTATGGTACTTGATGGATTTTGCAAATGCACTTGACAGTACTGTTCTTGCAAGAACTATTAAAGAAAGGCCGACCTCTGTGTCTTACAATAACAACTGTTGTTTTTGTTGTTGTTACGTAATTACCTAATCCCATATGTGTTATTTTATAGTTTTGAAATCCCCAGTATTGTTGTAGAATGTAGAAAATAAATCACTAAACAAAAACAAAGAAATCTGCAAGTGACCCCAAACTTTTGAATGGTAGTGTATATATATATATATAATAAACCCTGTAACCCCTTGACCTTGACCCTGTGAGGTCACTGGCAGTCATATAAGCATTTCACTACATTTCGTACTGTGTATGACTGTGTATGTGACAAATAAAATTTGAATTTAATTTACTCACTCAACATCTATCCTGATTCACCATGCAGAGTACACCCTGGATGGGTCACCAATAGATTGCAGGCATAAACATGCACATATTTTTTTATTTATTTTATTTTTTTTGCATTGACACCCTTGACTCATTCATTATTGGTTGTGAAACATTTTAGTGTACATTCACTCAACACCATGTATACACATCTGGAATATCCCACCACACTAATTGCATTGTCCTGAATGTCATGGGAAGAGGAAAAAAAATCACATTTCTTTACTCATTCTTTATTTGCAAAAGTATTGAGTGACCAGGTCACATTATTAATTTAAAGGAATTATATCCTCATGCAGTTAGTATTAATGCTACCCATGTTTTGTAAATTTAATGAACATCTACATAAAAAAAGACGTAGCTGTTATTTATATATTAACAATTGTAATTTTTGTGGAATAAGAGAAACAGAACATATGAAATGTGCTGTTAAGGAAAATCCATTTTATCACACCACCTTGTCGATTATTTTCCACAGAGTGGAACTAAGAATGGTTTAAATTTTAATTTCATCAGGAGCAAACACTTGATATTTTTTTATTTAAACAATTAAAAACGTAGTTTTAAGTCTTGTTAATCTCAGGCTCCTCTAGCCGACTCCTCCGTGATGGCCGTTAATCTCCTGAGTGGTAATTTTTATATTTTGAAGTGTTCACACTTCCTCCTCCTCCTCCTGATAGATGGAGATGGAGACGGCGCTGTAGGGGTCGAGAACAATTTGGAAGCAGCGCACCATGCTGACCAGTAAGAACACGCAGAGCAGGAAGAAGAAGAAAAGAGCAAAGCCCAAATCCACGTCGATGTCCAGTCGTGACTCTGTATCCATGTTAGGTCCATCCACTGAGGAAAGAAAAAACAATCCAGTTGTTTATCAGCTTGGCTGAAGCCTATTATGAGAGCTTAAAGCCTTAACTTAAACTTATAACTACTCTAAACATTCTCCAATAATAAATCATATTTATTCCTAATTGAAAAGGTCAAACATTTTGGGCTCTCATTAATAAACTGTAAAAAAAATAAAATAATAATCTACATATAGATTTAAACTTCTCAAAGTGTATCGTGAAATTCAACACACCTTTGATTAAAATGTAAAAATTCACAGACGTCTGAATACGAGAAGAATCCTTTATGAAGATCCGTAAAGTTGCTATCACGTCTCTCTTTCAGGATACTTCTTCAGTCTTGGATGTGATGGAACAGACCATCTTCATTTCCATGCCTCATCCCTCTTCTCTAGTTGTACAGCGCTATGAATAATAGATTTCTATTCGAATTAAATTCGGCAGAAAGTGTTGTTGATTGGCTCTAATCTGATTATTAGATAAAGATAAAACCTTCTGGATGCCGAGGGCTGATTTCCATGTAGGTAACTGACCCTGCTGATCTTGATCTCCTTTGGCTACTTCTGTTACTTATACTGAAAGTTTCAGTGTCCACACACACACACACACACACAAAGCACATGCGTCCCCAATAAATACTTAAAAAGTGGAGTTTGGTAACAATCAGGTGTTTAGGGATTAAAACATTATTAAAGCAAGTGTCATGTGCAACAGAAACGAACACATGATGTTTTCTGGTCACTCGTGTTGGACCTGAATACTTTATTTTATATGCGTATGTATTTCATATTAGTCACTGCCAATGTTGAAGTAGAAACATACCAGAAGAACAAATCTACAGTGTGTCACTCACTGGTTTAAAACGGATCTCCGTAAAGACCTCTTCCGAACGGTTGAGATGTCACTTCGTCATTTCACATCTTTTTTACTTGCTTACAAGACTAAAAACAGGCCATGTTACCTCAAAGCACTTACCACATCTCGTACTGCACCACGCCCCCTCTGATCCTCTTGCAGAGCTTGACTGGTTCTACCATCTCTCAGGATACAAGGAAGGCATGCATCAAAATTTTTTTCTGTTTTAGGAACTGGGTGATGGAATGTGCTTCCTTTAGATGTCTGACTTATGTATGTTGCTCTTGATAACATGGACTGCCCCATGACAAAAAATGTAAATATAGAGATGTAGTAGCATCTACGGGATTTTTTAAAATTTATCATAGCAGACCTCAACCAATTGGTAGAGATGGCTCAATCAGGGTATGTCTGGCACATTTTTAACATATAATGACTTAAAAATGTGCTTCATCAAAAAAATTGAGCAGGTGATCGATCGAAAAGATTAATAACCCATCAACACGGTCACTTCATGAATTTATAGCAGGGCCTCTTAAATTGGGGAAATTGTCCCCAACTGAACATTTAAACCAAATAAATATTCCGTGCACGGATGTACCAGTACCAGGAAAACAAGTCTGTGCCTGAGTGGTGTGATAAGGCCGAGAAGAAGCAGAGGAATCTAGTTGCATGTGAAATTCCTCAAAATTTTACAAACTGTAATTTTACACCCTTACTCTTTCTTAATGACTCTTTTACCCCAAGTCCTTCGTTCTTTTGTCACATGACTTCCACGGACGCTATGCAGTGCAGTACACAGGCAACAGAATCGAACGGTTCTCAAGACGTTAATTCCTTTATCACGTGACTCCCATAGATGCTATGCGGTGCAATAGATTCCAAAGAACGAACGACTCGGACCGGAAGATATAAGAGGTGAGCGACACATTCTGTTTATTATACTAAGTCCTATTACCTGAACTATAGCCAAAATTCATGTATGTACAGTAGATGTATTGGGGATTTGTTTATTGAAAACGCAACATTTTATTTTATTTCTGATCAAAAGAACAAAATGAACTAAATGACTCAAAAAATTTTTGTTCATTTTGATGAATGAGATTTAAAGAACTGAGTCACTAAAACGGTTTCGAACTTCATCACTACCATTTGCCAGGTTTAAATGTGAGGTTTCCTTTACATTTTAAAACACTTTCTTTAATAGAAGAAAACAATTCAACGGGGACCTTTATTAGACCCTGAATTTGGTGTAAGCGGTTAAAAAGGCTTTCGCCTTCCTCACTGCCAGACTGTGAGACACCTGATGTAATCCTGAGAGTTGCAAAAGATCAGATTTACCTCAAGAGGATTCATTGATAAATTTTACAAAAGCCTGCAAGCTGATCTTCGTCTCCCGTCAAAAAAAAAAAAAAAGTGGACGTGGATTCTTGTGAACATTTGAATACTTTGATCCTTATCTATAAATCCTTTAAAATGAATTTTGCTTTTATTTACACACAAAAAATAAAACAAAAGATTTGAAAAAGCTCACCACATTTCTTTTTGACAATATAACAATTTAATACAAAAAATTCTTTTAAACATTTTCATATACATTTTCTTATATTTATGTAAATATATAAACTGCATTTTTCACATCTGCAGTAATGATTTAAAACAAAAAAGACAGACAACAACCAACCTCTTCACGTCCTGCCCGGCTAATCTGCAAACGCAAACTATATCCGAGTGAGTCACGACCCCTGATCATGCATGTAACTCTTAAAATGGCAACAACAACAAAAACAATAAAAATAAAAATCTATTTTAAAAGCAACTGCAAACATGAGAATCTTTGGATTGTAACTTTCATCTGACATACAGAGAGAAGAATGAAAAAGGAATACATGCAAATGTCTTTGACAAGAAAAAAAAATGAAATTATTTAAGAATCAGAGATTAGACTGTACTGTAGGTAGTTAGGTAGTTTAAGAAAATGGTTGTTGAAAATGTGTGTTTTGTGTTTGTGATCTATTATATTTAAATTATTATCCAGGGCACATCTGCAGGTATGCACATGGACATGATGATAAAAGCACTTAATTTAAGAATAAAACAAAAGTAGATTTCATCTAAGCTATTGGGTAAAAAATATACAAAAATAGGATCAGTATCCTAAAAAGAGCTCATTCTTTAAGATTAAACACAATCTTTATCACCCCCAGAATCTCATTTCATTTTGACAATTTTTTAAATAAAAAAAAGAAAAGAAAATTATACTATATTGAACGCAAGGAGTTTGTGAACAATTGTTTATTTAGATTAGGAAAGGAACAAAGTCGATTATAACTGAGCACCACAGTTGCAGCTGATGCAGGCTTACCTCATTTCTCATCAGCATTAAATTAATAAGGATAAGATTGGTCGGTTATTTGCGTATGCATTTGAGACAGTAAATGGTATGATAAATGCTTTTCTGACAATTTGTAAAATAAAAAACCTCATAATTACCTATACAAATATATAATCACGATACTCATCTGTTAAAATGTGGTCACTCCCTCTGTGCTCTGCTCAGGAAGAGGTGTAGGTAGCTACGTAGGTAGCATTTTAAGGCAGTGCAATAACAGCAGTCCCATTTTAAAAAGAAGGATAAGGACCACCTCTTTTACTTTTAAAAAAAATATACAACTATTATACTGTGATAACATTGTAAAACATTTAACGATTATTGCTACTGAATATGAAATTCGACATTTGAAACATTCCTTGGGCTCGGGCTAAAACTGCAAACGAGTGAGTGCGAGTGTGTTTGTGCATCTTTCTGGGGGTGCGACCGGATAAACCTAACTCAGTGTGTTGGACCGATTGTGCTCACTTTGTGCACTTGTGCGTGGTTATTAGAACACAGCTGCTTCCTCCGTGGAGGAAATGTCTACTCCGAGAGACATATTTTTACAAGCAAAACAAAAGTAACAAATGAAACAAATTTCCCCTTTTGTTTTGTTTCTTGATGAAACAAAAAGGAACAAGAAAGAGAGAAGGACAGAGGATGGTAGGGATCACTCAGGAAACGGAGGGAACATGGGTATTTCTGTGAAGTCTTCGTTGTTGAAGCTCGCAGATGAATCCAGCATGGACAGAACATCCTGCAGGGAAAGAGGAGACGTGTAGAAGAAGGGCAGAAGTAAATTTTTTATTCCAAAGTATCCAAAGCTACTCATACTGATGTCTGGGCTGAACAGTGGAACTTTTGTCCTGCCTAATTTGCTGCCTGTACTGATGCACCCTATCTTAGTGTTTTGTGGTCTACTGCTTCACCCCACCGACTATGCAAATGTTTTTTTGGGTCTCCGATTGACCCTACCCCCTTATTCTTGTGTCTTTCTGTGCTAAAAATACACTGTACACTCGATCTCAGTGTCTTTCTGGTCTAACAATTTACCCTATTCCCTTATCATAGTGTCTTTGTGAGCTACCACATCGCCCTACTCCCTCATCCTACCTAGTCGCCATACTCCAATGAAATTGGACTACGGTTCGGAAGATCCCAGGTTCAAACCCCGCAACCACCAAGTTGCCACTGTTGGGTCCTTGAGCAAGGCCCTTAACCCTCAAATGCTCAGATGTATAATGAGATAAAAAAAAAAAAAAATGTAAGTCACTCTGGATAAAGGCGTCTGCCAAATGCTTAGATGTAGACGCCCTACTCCCGCATCCTACCAAGTCGCCCTTCGCCCTCATCCTACCAAGTCGCCCTATACCCTTCTTCTAGTGCCTTTCTGTGCCAATAATTCCCCCTTCACACCTTTCTAGTGTCAAGCCATACCCTGTATTCTGCAATCCAATTTCATGTTTCACGCAGCCAAGAAATATGTGATGTCGTGTCTATCCATACAGAATCATGTTTATTTACGTGTGCGTATACCAACACCTGTATGTACTACTCACGGTATACATCTCTGTTTGGCTGTTCTGTATATGAGGATGCGTCTCCGCTGTGTTTTGTGTGTGTGCTTGATTTTGCCACTGCTGCCACGCTGCTGCTGCCTCTGCTGGTCTTGAGGAGAACTGCGGGCCTGCCTGGCTCACATCACCTTGGGTGAGAAAAAGAAAGAGAGTGAGAGAGAGAGTGAGTGAATAAGAGAGAGAGAGAGAGAGAGTGTATAAGAGAGAGAGAGAGTGAGAGAGTGAGTGAATAAGAGAGAGAGAGAGAGAGAGAGAGAGAGAGAGAGATTGCTGTTTTTGCGCTCTTACTGTATCCGTTAGTGGGCTGGTGGCCTCGAGGACCCATTTGCGAGTAATTAGCCGTGTTTGCTGCTACATTAGCTGACGCGCCACCCATTTGTCCAAAAGAGGAAGGTGCTGATGAAGAAGGGGCGGAGCTAAAATTCCCCATGGAGAACTGGGGTGATTGACTTTTTCCTGCCTGTTGGTCACACACACACACACACAAACAAATTTTTTTTGTAGTTAAAAAGTCACTCCTCCCTTTCTGTGATGATGATGATGAAGATGACTGACCTGCGTGTTAAAGGGAGCGCGTGGTTGAGCCCAGGACGCCGGGGGTGCCGGGTTTGCACTCTGAGTCTGAACTGGGCTGCTGTTGTTCACAGAGAGACCAGAAGGGGCGCTCTGACGTGACATGTGGGACAACATCTGGGTTGCAGACGGAGCTTGCCTGAAAAACACACACACACACACAAATAACACAGTCAACCCTAATCTTCTGTTGCGTGTGTGTACGTGTGTGTACGTGTGTGGTACCTGAAGGAATCATTGGTGCGTGCGTTTGTGCTGAAAGAGGCAGAAGGCGTATAGACCTGCTGTCCAGTAGGGGGTGCACTGGAGGCCATGACCTTAGAATGATCTGAAAAAAGTCAAGTATTTAGAACTGATAGCCAATCTTGTGTGTGTGTGTGTGTGTGTGTGTGTGTTTATGAGAGAGAGTGAGTGAGTGAGTGAGTGAGTATCTTACTAGGATCTGGTCCTACTGGCTGCACTGGAACCTGAGAAACATAAAGAGAAACAGAGTGAACACGCCATCCATCCATCCATCCATCCAATTTTATTTCCATCTTTCCATCATTTCATTCCTCTTTCTCCATCCATCTAATAATCCTTCTGTCTATTCAACCATCTGGCTGCATTCAGGTTACATAAACAGAGAAAAAGTCACATACTTTCCAGTCTCATACTTTCCACCCCTGCACTAAATCAGTTACGCACGAAACCCTAGGAATGTGTCGGACGTCGAATTTTATATTCAGTAGCAATAATCGTTAGAAGTTTTACAATGTTATCACGGTATAATAGTTGTATATATTTCTTTTAAAAAGTAAAAGTATCCTCTTTTTTCTTACCTGAGGCAGAGACACCTGTGCAGCCTCGTAGATTTCCTCCCTCCCTCCTCCTCCTCCTCCTCCTTCTAACTCTGCCTGCTGCTGTTGTTGGAGCTGCCTACAACACAACCAGACAGAGACAGGGACAGAGACAGGAAATCATCAGAACAGGTACACCGTCCCCACCGCATCTGCCCGCCACCGACAAACCGACACACCCTCCACCCTGCAATCCTAAACACCACCTCTGGTAACCTTGGACACCCACATCCACCTGGTGCATTCATGCTGATTAGAGCTACGGAGACAGAAAGAGAGACGGAGACAGAGAGAGAGAGACAGAGAGAGAGAGAGAGAGAGAGAGAGAGAGAGAGAGAGTACAAGAAAAGAAAGTGGCAAGAGGACAGGGAGATAAAGAAAAGGACTGATGTGTAGAGGGTAGTCCTTTATTTATTTTTTTGGGGGGGGTCTAATAGGGTCGACTGGTCTCACCTGGCGTGCTTTATCTGCCCCGGGCTGGAGGCTGAGGGGCTGTTCTGCCCCAGAGAGGGGGGTAACGCCCCCCTGGGGGAGGACAGAGGGGAGAGAGCGTCCTGATTCGGAGCTTTACTGTCAAAAAGGGATGGAGGGATTAGGGGAGAGATGCAGATCCGTGGTCAGAGAGGATTCACAGCTTTTCACACTTCCGTCTGTTCGGTTACACACTGCTGCCGCTTACAAGATTTTCCACATTTTAACACTCATCTCAAAACGGAGACAAATTCCTTTCACCCCCACATCATTCCCTCCACAAGGACAAAGGAAAGAGATCATTGGAGCGTTTTGTTCAAACACCCAATTTACACAAGTATTCACACCCATGGATTAGTACTTGGTTAAAGCACGATAGTCTCGAGTCTGCTTGTGAATGACGCTACAAGACCGGCACGCCCTTCTTTTGGACGTTTCATTGATTCTTCTTGGTAGGACCAATCAAGCTAAACCACGTTGAACTGGCACGGCCATTTCCGGGTCTCTAACTGAGTTCAGGACTATCACATACGCCTTTTCCACCAGGTGCTAGTTCAGGACTGAGGCAAGATCAGCAACAACGGCGGACTTCAACATGGCTTCGAGCAGTTCTCCTGGCTTTATCATTACTAGAGAGCGTTTGATCTGCCCGGAGCATATGGAGTCCACTTTCTAAAGATGCCAGTCATAAACCTTTAGTTGGTTATGATAATCCCGCCCCTTGTTTTTTTTTTTTTTTGTCACGTGCCTTCTAGTGAGGAATGTCTTCTACCTTACAGGCCTGATGGTGTCAGTAAGAGAATTGATGAATCAAATTTTTCGTGACCCTTGGTTTCTTGGGTAGCTGTCTGACCAGGGTCCTTCGCCCCGATTACTCAGTTTGGTTGAAGGGTCAGATCGGCAGGTGACCCCAAATCTCATCCATTTAAGAATGATGGAGGCTCTTGGGCACGGGAAATGTTCTTGTATCCTTCTCCAGATTTGACACGATCCTGGTGTGGAAGGGTGTGAATACTTATGTAAAAGAATTTTTTTTAGTCTTTGTTTCTTAATAAATGACCTCAAACACCTGTTTTGTCAGCGTGGAGCATCGTGTGTCTGAGAGAAAAGGATGTGAATGCTTTTTAAGATGAGTTTCAAGCATAACAAAATGTGGAAAACTTAAAAGTGTTTGGAGGAATTTCTGTTGCCACTATTTACTCACACACACACACACACACACACACACCTCTCTGCCATTTGTACACAACACAATCCTAATCAACACTTATTAATAAAATAAATGAAAAGTCACACAAAAAATCCCACATTAAATTATTAAGTTATTTTGTTTGCTTAGGACACACTAGGTTTAGTCCACACACACATCCGTTTATCCAATTAACTCTCCCTCTCTCTCTTTATCTATCCATTGACGTTTGTTACCCAGCGGTCCATCCTTCCATCATCTCTATCTGCAAAACCTGTACACACTGCTGTGTGTGTGTGTGTCTGTGTAAGAATAGACAAATATGTTTATAACCATTACAGCTCTTTAAAAAAAAAACAAGCACATCTGTCTCTGTGTGTGTGTGTGTGTGCGTGTGTGTGTGTGTGTGCGCACGCGTGCCCTTGCTCACTTGACGTTAGTGTTGGTGCAGATGATGTACTCGACCTCCTCCGAGTACGGATTCAGGAAGGTGAACGAACTCGTCCGCATGAGGATCCACTCGCCCGATTTGGTGCAGAAGCGGAACATCACGGACAGCACCTGACCCCGCAGCTTCACCACCTGGATCAGAGGTCAGAGGTCAAAGGTCAGACAACTCACAGTAAACTCTCACGCCGTTCACTCATCCCGCTATCGAGGCAAGACTCGCGCACCTGCTGCAGGCTGTCCCTTAGGAGCCCCTGGTCCTCGGGATGAGCCAGTTCTAGAAAGTTCTTTCCCAGAAGGTCCTACACACACACACACACACACACACACACACACACACACACACAGCTAAATATGTTTATATTCACAAGAGTTTAATTGAAGTTTCAGCGCTCAGACTGACGCTCGAGCCGTACCTGAGGCTGGTAGCCGACCGTAGCCACGCAGCGATGATCCACGAACGTGAACGTCCCCTGAGCGTTGTGCCGAGAAATAAACTCCACCGGGACGCTGATGGTGCTCAGGCTGTTGTCGCTGGGGCAACATGTCACCTAGATGACGCGCAGGAGGGTGGGTGAGTGAGGTGGAG
Organism: Clarias gariepinus; assembly: GCF_024256425.1. NCBI lineage: Eukaryota > Metazoa > Chordata > Actinopteri > Siluriformes > Clariidae > Clarias > Clarias gariepinus. The sequence continues at coordinate 3,856,269 of NC_071103.1, read as the reverse complement.
GAGCTACGGAATCCAAGACGGACACACACACACACACACACACACATACATACAAACCTGGAGCCTTCCAATGGCGACTAGACAGTAGCGGTTGCCCTGTCCGCCCTCGACCTCTTCCTCTGACAGAGTAACACCTGAGATATGAACATCCATGGAGTGACCTTTTAATTATAAATAATAATAATAATAATAATAATCAGAACTAGGACCCTGGAGGTCAGTGCACTCTAAACTCGTGAGTTACCTGCAGGAGGCCAGGATCGGATGTACCCTGTGCAATGCACGACCACGAACTGCGGCTCTCCGTCTTTAACAGGACCCAACCCGCTCCTGGTTACACAAAATCTTTCGTGTGAGTGTGTGTTTATGAAACACAAAGATTATAAAGAAATAATAATAATAAAATGAAAATAAACAGAAGAAAGGGCGTTACCTGTTTCTGCTCTTCAGAATGCCGAGTCTGTTCATGGAAATCGGCTCCACGGGACACGTCCCACACCTGAGCGTCAACCGCACAACAGTTAGCACACGACAAGCGGCGCGCTCTGAAAACGCTTAATAAAAGACGACGACGTGCCGAGAGCGCGAACTACACCGAGTCCGAGGAGGCGATTTATGAATTAAAGGGAAAGACGCGGCGTGCCGCTGAGGCCTCACCTCATTCTGCAGATGAAGGAGCGACGCGCCCCCATGCTCATTCTGACCGTCGTCTGGCTTCCCTCCTTCTTTACTGTGCCCGTCTTCAGATCCAGCATGCGGCCTGAGAGAGAGAGAGAGAGAGAGAGAAAGAGACAGACAGAGAGAGAGAGAGAGAGCAGCGAAATTTTTTATATGAAAAAGCAAATACAAAAACATACAGATCAGAGAATAAAAGAGAGCAAAAGACAAAGCCTCAGGGGGAAAGAAAGATAGATACCAGAACAGACAGATACCGGAATAAATAGAAAAGTCCAGAGAATGGATGAGAGCAAGAGTGTGTGTGTGTGTGTGTGTGTGTGTGTGTGTGTGTGAGAGAGAGAGAGCGAGAGACAAAGAGGCAAAGAGATGGCCAGTAGAGCAAGACTGTGACTGACACTCGCACAAAGAGATATATACAGAGAGAGAGAGACGTGCAAAAAGAAGACCAGTAAGACAAAACTGATGCACACAGACAGAGAGAGAGGTAGAGAAAGAAAGAGGTAGAGAGAGAGATAGAGAGATAGATAGATAGATATAGGTCGCGAGCTGACCGTTGTTGTTGTTGTTCTCGGTGGTGGTCAGCTGTTCTCTCAGCTTGTCCTTATCGTCGGGGTGGAGCTGATCGTACAGAGACGAACCAAGCCAGTCGGACTGAGTCTGGTTCAGCACCGGCGTGATCGAGTCCGAGACGTACACCAAGCGCCCGTTCTCACACGACACCACAAAGAGGAACCCGTCTGCCGCCTCCAATATCAGGTGCTTCAGCTCCTGCAGGCGGAGTCAAGATTTATTTCTAGCTGTGTTCCAATTCACACCCTGCTGTACTTAAGCATGAGCAGTACTATTAAGTACGAACACTAGCAGCCAGTTTTGGACGCAGCCAAATATAAAGACTGGAACACGCCCCTTATTATTTTTAAGGGCATTCCGCATAAAAATTTACATACCATATGTGTGTGTGTGCGCGCGCGCGCATGTGTGTTTGTGTGTGTGTGTAAGAGAGAGACCTGATCGGTGAGGAAGGACGGCTTGTATGTGCCGTCTGTCCCCGTGTTGCCGCTGCCCTTCAGCGTCTTCATGTGAGACACGGCCATGCGCAGGATGGTGAGCTTGTCTGGTTTCCGTGCCAACGCGCTGCACGTAGGCACCATCTCTGACAACTCCGTTATGTAGGCGGTCATCTTGTTGCGCCTGCGCCGCTCGATCTCGCTGTGGTTCTCCCTGGGGTCGAAGGTCATGGATGAAGATAAAGCGAGATAAGAAATATGGGCACGAGAGAGAGAGAGAGAGAGAGAGAGAGAGAGAGAGAGAGAGAGAGAGAGAGAGAGAGAGAGATGGTACTGTGAGATCGATTTAAAAAAATTATTGGAGTGAACGATTATGGAGAGAAAGAGAGAGAGATGACAGTGGATAAAGAAAAATGTTTGAAAGACAAAACATGTCTGATCTTTCTAAATAAAAGGACAAGTTCATGTTAAACCAAGGGACGGGAGTGTGTGAGTGGCGAAACAAGTGAGGGGAGGAAAGATCTCTTCAGAGTGCCTGAGAAGGAGAAACAGAGAGAAACAGACTGATAGACAGACAGAAGGAAGGAAGGAGGGGGAATAAAAGAAAAAGACAAACGGTGCTCAAAGGAAAAGGCTTCAGAGTGAACATGCACAATATAGTGGGGTTTCTATATAAGAGACAGACAGGCAGACAATCCGTCTGCGTGTCCAACAGAAATCTGTCAGCCTGCCGTCCAATAGAAATCTGTCTGCTAGACAGATGTTTTGCTATGCAGACACTGCTGGAATGACGAGCAATCAAGTCTAGATGGACGGTTTGATTACAGAGACAGAGACACAGTCACTGGTGTTAGATGATCGGACAGACAGACAGGTCAAGAAATAAAATAAGACGGTTCGCAGAAATGACAAACACTGCTGGAAACAGACAGACAGCTGGGTAGACAATCAGACATAGAGAAAGACAGAGACAGCTATCTAATACCAAACAGATCAACAGGAAGACATCACTTCAATGACAAGACAGACAGACAATCTGACAGAGACTAGAAGATGATCGTGATCGGTGTTCATCTCTCTCTCTCTCCCCGTCTCTGTCTGTCTCTCTCTCTGTCAGTACCTGGCGAATCGCTCCTTGTCGTTACCGCCGCCCGAGTCATCGTCACACCTGAACAGAGAACAGAAATGAGAGACAGATGTTAACTTTCAGTTGGTTATATGCAAAACACCACACACACACACACACACACACACACACACACGACTGTAGAGTTTTAAATAAGATGTGCGCACACCTGAAGAGCTTCCCTCCATCATCGTCATCAAAGTCAGAGCTGGAGAAAGAAAAAACAGAGCAGGACAAATTTATATCCCTCCTACTACTAGAAGAAGATATTTTATAACACGTACATAACAATTGTGCAGATCTTGTACACAAGGTTTTGTCGCACTTACGGGGCGGCTCGTTTATTGCTGCTCTTCGGCACGACGGCGCTGCCGTGAGACCCAGCTGACCCCGCCATGCCCAGAGGGGACATATCGGACATGTCTGCCAAAACAAATCCAGAGCGTACGTTAGGGAATATGTGCGTAAACGTAAATATGCCAACAATTCATAAAAAAGAACGATTCTTCCTCTCGCTGCAGTTTCCTAACAGACCCACTTTTATTTCATCCTGAAAAAATATATATTACATTTTCTGTAGAAGTTTTCTTTTTTTGCTGTTTTTTTAACTTTGAGAAAGAGGGATAAAGATAGCGGCTTGTAGCTGACAGAATTTTCACGAACTTCAACACAGCTATAAATGAATTAAAGTATGACATCATGTCCCTTAAATGAATAAAACACCCAGAAACTCTCACAACGCTATAATTGTTTAGCTTGCCGTGCACTTGTAAATATTTTTTTGCATATTTATCACATTTAAATGATCAACATCAAACTAATTTAAAGATTACACAAAAATACAAAATGCACTTTTTAAAAGATTATTTCATTTATTGTCCAAAATTATCTGGCCCTATGTGAAAAAGTAATTGCCCCCTTGCTAAATCATGAATAAACAGTTGATTTTTTTTCGGAAAGCGGAGGTAAATTTCACTTGCTACACCTACAACTTGATTACTGCCAGGCCTGTTGAATCAAGAAAACACTTAAATAGAACCTGTCTGACAAAGTGAAGCGCGATAAAAAATCTAAAACAGCAATACGATCTTAAGAAATGGAAAAACAGATGAGAAACAGAACAACAGGGAGAGCCGTTGTCTTCAAATGGAGAAAACTTGAAAGAGTGGTAAACCTTCCCAGAATTTATCCAGGAGCTCATAGAAGAACTTTTACGAGATCTAAAGACCTGCAGGCCTCACTCGCCTCTCAGAACCCAAAGACTCGTCTCAAGTTTGCAAAAAATAAAAATAAATCTTGATTATCCCCAAGACCATTGGGCAAATATTCTGTGGACTGATAAGACAAAGGTTGAACTTTTTGGAACTGACATTCTGTTAAATCTGGTGTAAAACTAACATGGTGCTTCATAAAAAGATTATCATACCAACAGTCACACATGGTGGTGGTAGTGTGATGGTCTGGGGCTTTACAGCTTCAGGACCTGGACGACTTGACATAACTGATGAAAACATGAATTCTGCACTCTATTCAGAAAATCCTGAAGGAGAATATCTGGCCTGACCTCAAGATCAAGTGCACTTGGGTTATGCAGATGGACAATGATCCCATGTTCATGCTCGATAACTCTCCAACATGACTGAATTAAAACATCTGCGCCAAAATCGTGCCACCCTAGTGAAGTGAAAGAATTATAACTCATTGCCAGTTACCGCAAACACTTGATCGCAGTTGTTGCCACCTAGGAAGGTTTAAACAGCTCTGACAGCTTTTTCCCCTGCATTTTGCATTTACTCTGCTTAGCGTAAATATAAAGCTAGCCTACATGGACAAAAGTATTTGGCCAATATACACTGCATCCAAATACTTTAGTATGGAGTCGGTCCCCCTTTTGCACTCATAGCAGCTTTCACTCTTCTTGCAAGGCTGTTCACAAGATTTTGAAGTGTTTCTGTGGGAATTTGTGGCCATTCATTCTGTAGGGTATTTATGATGACAGACACTAATGAATTTACTTTTATATGAAGGTCAGGCACTGATGATGTACAAGATGGCCTGGCTCATAATCTCCGGTCCAGTCTATCCTAAAGGTGCCCAATGGGGTTGCAGTCAGGGCTCTGTGATCAGACAAGTCAAGTTCTTCCACACCAAACTCATCAAACCATGTCTTTATAGTCCTTGCCTTGTGCACAGGGACACAGTCATGTAGGGATAGAAGATAGATACTTTATTCATCTCCATGGGAAAATTCACAAGATCCAGCAATCCATGAAGATTAGCTAGACGGCTAGCTGTGCTAACACATAATTTGTTAGCTGTGCTAACAAAATTCACAAGATCCAGCAGTCCACAGATAGTTACATCAAGAAAATAAGAAAAATAAGGTAAAAAACAAACAAACAAACAAACAAACAAACAAAAAACGCCCTAAAAAAGGGGGGAAAAACTGTTGCTACAAATACTTTTGTTAGTATCTCAATACTAACAACATCCGGGACACTCAACCGAAATGACGTCCATCTTCTGAGCTAAATATAAGTCTAATAATAATAATAATACTATTAAATAAAACCAACTTTATTTACTGAAAAGAAACTAAACTTTGACCAAGAGTTATCAATTAATAATATGAAATTAAATATGAAATAAAATTGCGGATAGGTTATAAGATGTTTTAAATTGGTTTAAGGTCATTGGGTGATAATTCACTGCTTGGTCAACATTTACACCTAACCTATAAACAAAAATATTTTATGAACAAATTCTTAATCTGCTAATTTATAAGATAAATTTCTATGCATATTTGCACACCATTATAGTTCTATGTGTACAGTATATTTCTATTTTCAGGTTCAATTTTTTCTAGTTAAATTTTATTTAAATTTTTTTATTTAAATTTTCTATCATATTTCTTCTATTGATATTTATTACTTATTATAAGTTTTAATTCTCTTTTTAAGGTCACTGGCGGTCGTGTAAGCATTTCACTACATTTCGTACTGTGTATGACTGTGTATGTGACAAATAAAATTTGAATTTGATTTGATAAATCCTATATAAATACAATCAATATATACACATATCGATTGTTTAAATACTTGTACTAGTATCACTATACTTATTCTATAAACATAAATCCTACATAAACAATATATACAGTATATACGCTTACTCTATAAAGATAAATCCTATATAAATACAAACGTAATCTCTTAATCCATAAACAAATATACAGTATATATTGATTATATGTATACAAGATTTATGTTATATGTTATAACGGAATGTTATGTTACAGATTAAAAGTATATATTGATAGTATTTCTATAGAATCTATAGACATGTATCCTATATGATTATTTACATGATATAGATTTATATTTTTTGGTAATACAATATATATATACTATTAATCGATAAAGATAAAACCCATAGAATATAAACTTAATCTATAAAGATAATTCCTATATAAATACAATTGACATACAGATATATTGGTTTCTTAAATAATCATTCTAGTATTAGTATACTTATATACTTCATCTATAAATATAAATGCTATATAAAATATTAACACACACACACACACACACACGTGTCTATACTGTTATATAACAACATTTAAAACTTCTTTCTTTCTGCATTAGCATTTGGCCTGCTAGCATGATTAGCTAGCTAAAGGTTACCCGGACACACACACACACACACACACACTTGCTAATGTTGACAGCTTGAGTTTCATAGCAAAAATGCACCAACCACAATAAAATAAGTTAACATATAATATAATATAAATAACAAAATATAAAATAAATATATCAAACAGTGTGCCGTTACTTACTACCTTCATGCTAACGCCCCCTAACTCTCCCCTTTTAACACTTTCTACTTGTTTGTTTTAAACACCAGTGACTAAATTAAATGTAAATTCCTGACGTGTTGTCGTTACTTCATAACATGAACACATGATTTACGAGCTGAATGAAGTACCTGGGTTGGAAGACGCCATATCCGTCTGGAAGTGAAGGTTAGCTAGACGGCTAGCTGTGCTAACACATAAACAAAACAAAATAGGTTTCAAAAACAAAAGTCACCCCGTGTGATGTCGATATCCCTTTTTTTTTACAACAAAAAAATCCTGAATTTAAATATATATATAAACCTTTAATGATATCACAGCGTAAAATAAATCATTTTAGACGAAACGGAGTAATTTAGCGGAAGGTTAGTCCTGTCCGAGTCTTTTCCCGTTTAAACCCTCCATGGTGAGCTAAGATGGCGCTCCGCTTCCAGGAAGGCACGCGAGCGAACACACACACGCGCACACACGCGCGCGCTGAAGAGTTCCACAGTTAAAACAGAAAGTGTTGGATATTACAGCAACACCCCCCCCCTCCCCCCCAACCCCAACTGTAACACATTAAAATTGTTTATATCGAAACTTTACTGATTCCTTTAATCATTCTGGTAAACATTTCTTTTGGCTCATGAGGCATTTCTGTTTTTCCTGTTTCAAAGTTTTTGTGTTCACTAATGTGACTAACTGGGTGAGAGTGCACACTAGTTACTGATTTGCAGATTTTCTCCAAAAAAAACAAAACAAAGTTGACCATTTTTTTCTCATAATGATTGAGAATGTCAAACACTGGACTTAAAAAAATCTGACAGTTATATGAGTTACTTTGCAATTTAGCATTAATAAAGTATCTATCTATCTATCTATCTATCTGTCTGTCTGTCTGTTTGTCTGTCCTTCAGGGACCCAGCTCAGCTAGTTAGTGATCATCGAAATTAGTTTGGAAAACTGATTAACAGCTAAGTCAAAGGTCAGACTGTTTCTATCTATCTATCTATCTATCTATCTATTAGTTGACATCAAAATCTATTTGTCTATTTCTATATAATCTATTTGTATATATGGATTATATTTATATAGAATCTATAGACATATATCCTATATGATTATATTTACCTGATATATATTTATATAATTTATAGATTTATATATTATCCTGTTTATCTATCTATCTATCTATCTATCTACCACAGACTTGGCTGGTTAGTTAATAACTTTTATTGACATTCCTTCGTCCATGAATACCGGTACCGCCCGTGATGCCTCGGTCAACTCCTGCCCCGGCATCCCAATGCCTTTCTCCTAATCTCCATCGATTTCAACCACGCATCGCTTTTCAAGACTCTTCCCACTTTCACTCAGTATGTGGATTGTCACACCAGGGGGGGATAGGATACTAGACTTGCTGCATGTTAGAAGACTAGACTTGCTAATGTTAAAAGTGCTCAGAGCATCGCAGCCCTTCCCCCCTCTGGGGTAGTCAGATCACAACCCAGTTCATCTACTGCCAATATACAACCCCCTGGCTCAGAGACAGACCGCTACAGTTAAAAACATGAGACGGTGGTCAGAAGGAGCCACTGCTGCCCTACAAAGGTGTTTCGATGGCTACAGACTGGAAGGTTCTCTTTTAACCACATTCTGAAACAGAACAACATGAGAGAGATGTAGAGATGCTTACTGTATTAAAGCTCTAATACATGCTGCCCTGATCCCCGGTTCTTTCCCACACAGAAAATGGCCACTACTTCTGTACTCCCCTCAGTCAACATCTCAGATGATCAGGTCAAACATGGTCTGAGCAAGCTCTGCCCCACAAAAGCTGCAGGTCAGGATAAAATCATTCCAAGAGTCTGTTTCTACAGAAAGTTCCTGCCATGGGGAAGAGATCATGCTTAGTACCGGTCCCAAAGGTACCACATCCCTGCACCCAGAGTGACTACAGGCCTGTTATTCTGACGTCTCACATTATAAAGGTGATTGAGAGACTGACCCTGGATACACTTTGTTCGCCGGTGAAGTCCCCTCTGGACCCACTTAAATTTGCCTATGTATTTGACTATCTAACTTGCCGTTCCCAGTATGTTCGATTACAAAACTGTGTCCCAGACAGTGATCTGCAGCACCGGTGCTCCTCAGGGGACTGTACTGTCACCTTTTATTTTCCCCCTTTATACATCTGACTTTAGATATAACTCAGAAGTCTGCAGAAGTTCTCTGATGACTCTGTGATTCTTGGATGTATTAAGGAAGATAACATCTCAGAGTACCAGTAAGTGGTGGACGACTTTGTCTTGTGGTGTGAGCATAATCACCTACAACTCAATATCAGGGAGACAAAGGAGCTGGTGGTAGACTTCAGGGGAAGTAAGACCTCTTTGACTCTTATATCTGTCCAGGGGGACACAGTGGACATGGTCTCAGAATACAAATATCTGGGAGTTCATCTTGACAACAAACTGGACTGGTCACTTAACACAATGTCACTCTACAAGAAAAGACAAAGCAGAGTTGTATTTTCTTTCAAAGACTCAGGTCCTTTATCGTCTGGAACTCTATTCTTTAGATGTTTTTCGAATTCGTTATGGCGAGTAATTTTTTAATGCTGTGGTTTGTTGGGGCTGCAATATGAAAGGGCCTGACAAAATTATACTGAAAAAGGTTATTAAAAGGGCCTAATCTGTGCTAGGCATGAAGCTTGACTCTGTTTAGGTTGTGGCAACAAGGCGGATTCTGTCCAAAATACAATCAATTCTGAACAATCTATCTCACCTGCTATTCAGTGTGCTCACTGACCAGAGAAGCAAATTCAGCCAGATATTTAGCCAGATAGATTCATCTATCTATCTATCTATCTATCTATCTATCTATCTATCTATCTATCTATCTGTCTGTCTGTCTGTCTGTCTGTCTGTCTGTCTGTCTACTCAGAGACCCTGTTTGGCTAGTTAGTGGTCAGCGAAATTCAATTCAATTTTATTTATGTGGCGCTTTTAACAATGGTCATTGTCGCAAAGCAACTTTACAGAATCAAGAGAAAAATATGGAAATTAATATAAAATATATCATTCAAAATGTTTAGATTGTCCCTGATGAGGAAGCCAGGGGCGATGGTGGCAAGGAAAAACTTCCTGAGATGTTAACAAGAAGAAACGCTGAGAGGAGAAAATATATAATTCAGGGAACTGAGCTGGTCTGAGGGTGTACCTGGTGCCGAAACGACTCACGGAAGTGCATAAACAGCGTTTAGATATCTGCAAACAAAATTCATGTTAAGCTGATTTCAGACTTTTTTTGGAGCACTTTGTACCTTTCCCATATATAATTGATTCTCCCTACTCCCTCTGGAGTTATCATTTACATTTAAATTTAAACACAAGCTTTCCTTTTTTTGGTGATGTGGGTATTAAAAAAATAATTAGGTCTTAAGTTGTCATTTAAAGATTTGGAGACTCAGCTGTGCGGATATCTAGAGGAAGTTCATTCCACCACCTAAATGCCAGAACAGAAAACAGTCTGGATGCATGTCTTCCTTGATGTCTGAGAGAGGGTGGTTACAGCTGAGCAGTCCTGGAGGTTCAGAGCGAACATGAAGCGGTGCGGGTATGATTTTACATTAGTAATGTGTTCTATGCTCGAATATGGTTCTGTAGCTACACAATCTGATATAGCAGGTGGCTGTTTGCGATCCACTGTTCTGTATATTTATGTATATTTTGAGCCCTGTTTAAAAATCCATGCTGGTACTCCCTGAGACTTGAGGGTTCATGTTTAGTATTAAGTGGATTTTTAATTGTTTGTGTTTTATTGTATATTTGCATGGTTAATTTAACCGTTGACTAGCAGGTTGATGGATAATGTTGACTCCATGTGTGAGAAAGTGCTAAAGCCAGTGTTAAAGGGATAGGCATTATATTCTTATGATGTTAAAAACATGTCACAAAGTGCTACAAAGATGACAGGAAATGTTAACTTTGATAACACTGAACTATATTTTTTGCTGCGCTATATAAGACCTATATATAAAACTATAAGGCAGGAGATACCGAGAAACCAGTGCGGACTTTAAAAATTTAGCTGCTGGTATCAAATTCTGGCATGATGGTGATAGAACACCAACAAAAAACCACAAAGAAGAAGACTACAACCAAGTCAACCTTTACACTAAGCCAACTCTTGCCGAAATATAATATTATAAAGGCTTTTATTAGAGGAAACAAGTTAATAATAAAGAAATCCATGTTATCATGGCACCCAGGCGAGGTGATTCTACAGTCGAGGGAGACAAAAAATGTGCAGACGGACTCTCCAACTAGCATTCATCACCATTATAAAAAAAAGAAAAAAAAAACTTTCTGAGCGTTCAGGGCCCCTTACTGGCCTGGGGCCCCAAGCAGTTGTCAGCCTTGACAGCCAATGCCTCTGTTGTGCTGTTCGTTCTGAGCAGCGGCCCTCTCCTGTGTTATGATACAATTAGCTTTTACACCTGATTCAAACCGTGTCTTAGTACAGCCTATTGTATGTGGGATCACCACTTGCAAGTGGAATTGGTCACGATTTAGCCCGGCAACCTAAAAATACATTTTGAACATTACATTTGGTAAATTTAGGATTTTATTTATATGTGCTAACTCATCATGAAATACTGCCAGTTATGAGCATGCACCTGAAAATTCTAGAAAGTTCGTCATGCTGTTTCTCAATTCCAAGAACGCAAAAAACAGACTTGACTTAAAGTGCACACTTGAGAGTACAGGATGTGTCACACGGCCACAATATATCACACATAAATGTATAACAACAAAGATCACTAGTTAGAAATACCCAAAAGGAAATAAATCCGCTGTTTTAACCGCTGCAGAGACATTACAGCCAGCAGTAGTTTTCAGAAGTTCCCTCCGAGATGAGGCTGCGTTGGGTGGGGTACCTGAGTGCAGAACGCCTGGGGATTGCCTGGAGCCCAGATCTCTGAAAACGTTTTAAATAGACGCTATCTTCAACAACCGATGGAGGTTTTGAGCTGTTCACACATGGATTCTCGCCTAAACAACTCCTAAAACTACAGCTTGTGACACAATAACGGTAATATTTCTAACATTATTACAGGCTGCCATTTGAGAAAACAAGGAATAAAGTTAATAAAAATAAAATAACCCAACCAGGTGTTCGTTTGTAAATGTGTCTCATTTGACCCACCATGAGCAACCCGACAGTGTGCTTAAAGTATCTAAAATAACTCAGAATATCGAGCCAGCATAAACAACCCAAGAAATATGTTTACAGAAACAACCCAGCATTTTTGCGTGTGACAGGACATCCATCCAAACCACAAACCACAAACAGATGCTCAGCAAAAAAGTACAATTTCCTAAAGCCATGGCTTACAAAATCATATTTTTTATCATGTTCTACATGTCTTTTAGGTGATTTGAAATAAAACACGCTGAATAATGCTCCTTTAAGGTGTCTAAATCCATTGTTCAGTGTAATAATCTGAAGATCAAACACACATTTTTGAATCATGTGACCAAATCAAAGCGCCGCCGCGCTTTTAAAGGCCGTGTGGTTTTAGCGCTTTCCTATTGGTCAGAAGGAACGTATCCGATTGGACACGGCGCTGCACGTGAATGGCTTCCTGTTTCTCTTGGGATGATAATAAATAGGAGAAAGACGGGGGAAAAAGTTTTGGTTTCCATGGATTCCGTGTCGTTATCGTTTGTGGAATAAAGAAAAATGACACGAGCACAGGCCTGTTTATTTCAATCTCTTCTCGTGGTCTTGTTCTTCCTGGGGTTGGTTTCGGGAAGTCGAGAGTTTGAGACTTTGGCACATTTGCGAGCGAAATCCAGCGACGAAACGCAAACCAGAGCGGTGCTCGAGCTGCTGAGGAGGCTGTTGGGGGAAATCTCGCGAGAGTTCGTGGTCTCCGTCAACGGCTCGCTGTCCTCGGACGGTCTGGACGTGTGCGAGCTGCGATCAGGGAGGGACCATGTGGTGGTGGTGGGGAGCAGCGGCGTGGCGGCGGCCGCCGGCGTCTATCACTACCTCAAGTACTACTGCAGCTGTCACGTGTCCTGGTCTGGAGATCAACTGCGCGTGCCCCGACCGTTACCGCGCATCGCGGGCGTCCTGCGAATCAGCACGCAGCACAGGTGGGCGGTGACGTCATCCATTCATCTACTGTACTGTACATTCATTCATCACCGAGGCCACATATCTTATATATTAATAAAAGAATGCTTTTATTAATATGTCTGTACATCGGTCAGAACTCGAGAGCTGCAATAATAATAATACAGTAATAATACAACAATAATATAATTTATATGTATGATGCTCAACCTCACAAAATCATTTTCCTTGTATTTATAAGTTAGACAAAGTTCTGTCGTACAGAAAGACAGACAGGTATGTGCGTGATCTTCAACCTGAAATAATAATATCACTGATTACATTAAAGCTGATTTCCACCAACTCTTGTCCCGTCAACGCTGCAGACGTCCACTAGTCCCATCTTAAACAATGAAAGTTTCATAGATGTTAACATCCCAACCTAATTTTCTGTTCATTATTTAAATTCTGCTTTCCCAGGTTCCGGTACTATCAGAACGTGTGCACTCAGAGCTACTCGACCGTGTGGTGGGACTGGCCACGATGGCAGCGAGAGATCGACTGGATGGCGCTCAATGGCATCAATCTGCCCCTGGCTTTTACTGGGCAGGAGGCGCTGTGGCAGAAAGTGATCTAATGCTTCCATTATCATCACCTTGTAGATTATGTGTATATTTATGTTACACAGGAAAAGCATAGAGAGAGAAAATAGTAATGGGCCTAAAACCGAACCCTGTGGAACATTAAACTTTCCCTGATTATTATAGTTCCTAAGGTTCCTTCTGCTTGTTTTAATCTATGAAGGAGAATAGTCTGATCAATGGTGTCATATCCTGATCAAGAGACGCAACACTGGTGGGAGGTCATTTACCACCACTTTAACCAGAGCTGTCTCTGTGCTTTGACATTGTTAGGTGTCTCTTTTAGTGATGGGAGTAATGACAACTAATATGAGAACACCCCTAAAAAGAACAATAACAGTGACAGCCTTACAAAAACAAAAATGTGTCAAGAAAAAGGACAATATCACCTATAGTAACAAAATGATAACCGCAACATTTACAAAAATTACCCTTTAGTGGTAACGATAATGGCGTAATAACAACAGTGAACACAACACTAATGATGAAAATATTTATATTACATAATTGATGACAATGACAACAATCACAAAAATAATTATAATTATCTAATAAAACATTAATAATTATAAAATAATTACTATTACTAATAATAATCTATAAGGACATCGATAAATGTAACTTCATTAAGGACATCAGTAGCAACAATGCTAAAACACTAAGATTTTTCTACTGTGTTTTATTAAAATGTTTACAAGACAAAAAAAAGTTGTGATTTTATAAAGGTCAAATTATTGTGCCACATTGAGCAAAGAAAAAAAACTAAGAAAATATGAAATTTCTGGAACTGGGTTAATAACCCTTCAACACATTAGCAGAACCTGGTGTGTCCATAAGAAAACCATTTGTTAGTGAGACTCATCAGACTTCAATTTTCTAGGGAGCTTCATGTGACCTGATGAGTCCAGACTAAGCCTATTTCTGTTTTACATGAGAAAGCATGAATTATTTTTACACATTAACTCTACATCAAAGCTAAAGTTGATTGGATAAAATCTTGAAAGTGTGATTTTTTTTTTTTTTTTTTTGCAATTTTCTATTTAGGAGTTCATTATTTGTGTCTGAATTGTGTTTGTACTTGCACTCAAAAAAATTGTAGCCCAGTCATCCAGTCCAACTCTTAAAATAAGTAAATATTCAGATTGTAGAGATTACCCTGCTATGTCTCTGTCTCACTTCTGTTACTTCCCTTCCTCCGAATTAGCTTTACACGTCTCTGGGTCTAAATCAGACAGAACTCGATGAATTCTTCACTGGTCCAGCGTTCCTAGCCTGGAATAGGATGGGAAATCTGTTTCAGTGGGGAGGCCCACTGCCCCAGTCCTGGCACACCAAACAGCTCTCTCTTCAGGTGTGCATGTGTGTTTGTTAACATGTTTGAACTTATTCAAAAACCTGTTGCACTACAACTGAACTATGTTCTAAATGTAGGGATTTAAAAAAATGTTAAAAAAGTCGCTCAAGTTCGGATAACTTTCTTCCTCACAGGTTCAAATCTTGGAGCGGATGAGATCATTGGGAATGATTCCTGTTCTGCCGGCTTTCTCAGGGATCGTGCCTCATGGCATTATGCGGTAATTCATAACTGATTCCTTTTCACAAGATGTCAAAAATTAGCTTTGTTGGGAGAAAGAGAGTAAGGGAAGGTCAAAACGTGCAAAAGTTTGCACATCTGCAAAATATAGAAGCATAGAATTAATTTGTTATAGTTATGGTTAGCAGTCCTTTTCTGTTATCCAGACAAGATGGACAAATAGGGTATTTTAAAATGTTAATAATGGGGGGAATAATGGAAATTTAGAATGTGGAAAAATTTACAATTTGTCTTTTTTATGTGCGCATTCTCACACTCTGTGCGTGTTCAATATGAACGTGTACGATCACCCTTCAGTTGAAATATTAACTTACATTTTGTCTCCTTTTTTTGGGAAATGCGCCTGATAATTTGTTTTGCTGATACCTTTTTTTTTTTTTTTTTTTTTTTTGCTTCGTAACCATTTTCTATTTGCATATGAATTGAAAAATTTAAATTGCTAAAGTTATCTCCCATTAAACCAAAAAGAGGGAATGCAAACTTTTGGACAGATATTACAAATCCCGTTTCTTCCACAGCCTGTTTCCCGAAGCCAACGTAACCAAGCTGAAGCCATGGAGTCATTTTAACTGCACGTATTCCTGTGCGTACGTGCTAGAACCTCGTGACCCGCTGTTCCAGCGCATCGGCTCTCTGTTCCTGTTGCAACTGGTTAAAGAGTTCGGGTCGGACCACATCTACAACACAGACACCTTTAATGAGATGAATCCTCCCTCCTCTGACCCAGCCTATCTAACCTCAGTTAGTAGAGCAGTATTCAACTCTATGACTTCAGGTAACCTCGGGCATCCAGATGTCTGTATTTCTTGTTTTATTTGATTTCATTTTCATGACTTGCAAATTATGGAAGCATTTATTTGCAAGTCAGCTGAATGACAACAGCCTACATGCTAGCGTGGACATTTTTTAAAAATTATTTCCATTGTTTGAAATTCATCCCAGGTTTTAAAATACAAATAACCTGACCCATGGATTATTCTTAAATTATGCACTGTTTAAAAGTTTGGTATTACAAGAGAGTTCCCCTTTAGCTTTTGACCCTCTTGTCTTGACTCTTCTTAGCTTTATTCCTTTAAAATAAAGCCATATTTCCAGTCCATACTCCCTGATCTAGATTGCTTAAATGAAATTGTTAAATAAATACAATAATGTTTGATCAATGCGATTATTTCTTGGTAGTCCACTTATACATTCTTCCTTTCTCACAGTGGACCCACAAGCCATTTGGCTGATGCAGGGTTGGCTATTCGTTAACAACCCAGAGTTCTGGAAACCTCCACAAATCAAGGCACTCCTCAACGGTGTACCTCAGGGGCGTATGATCGTCTTAGACCTTTTTGCCGAGTCCATGCCTGTTTTTAACTTCACCCAGTCCTTCTATGGCCAGCCCTTTATCTGGTGCATGCTTCACAACTTCGGAGGCAATAGTGGCCTGTTTGGCACAGTGCAGCGTGTTAACTCTGGTCCTTTTGAAGCTCAGAAGTTCCCTGGTTCCACTCTTGTGGGCTTAGGCATTGCACCCGAGGGCATTGAGCAAAACCCGGCCATCTACGAGCTGATGGCTGAGCTGGCGTGGCATAAAGAAGCAGTTAATTTGACTGAGTGGGCATCGCTGTACGCATGGCGCCACTATGGCAACACTAATGAGAGCCTGGCACTTGCCTGGCGTCTGCTGTTTGGGAGCGTGTACAACTGTACCATTCCTGCGTACAAGAACCACAACCGGAGTCCTCTGGTGCACAGACCGTCCCTGAAGATGCAGACAGATATTTGGTACAATCCTGCGGATGTCTATGAGGCCTGGAGGCTGCTGTTGGAAGCAGCACCTTCGCTGATGTCTGTCGATACTTTCCGTTACGATCTGGTGGACGTGACGCGTCAGGCTGTTCAGCTCCTTACAACACAGTTCTACATAGAAATTCGAAGTTCTTTCCAGGTAAAACAGAAATCGATGTATTGACTTTTTTTTGTACGACTTGCTTGAAATTTATATTCATTTATTTATTAATGACAAGATGCACCAAACAACCATGACATTTAAATGCAAAACATTATGCCCAGTATTGTGTAGGTCCCCCTTGTGCCATCTGGGCAGCTCAGGCTCCTCAGGGCATGACTCTACAAGACCTCTTGGTTATGCACCAGGATGTTGGCAGTGAATCCTTTGGGTGCTATGGGTTGCAGTGTGAGGGCTCCTTAGATCAGACTTGTTTGCAAGTCTGTGCACATCCCCTGGGTGCTTGATTAAATTAGGTTCTGAGGAATTTACAGGCCACTTCGTCAGCCTTGGCCTTCTTTGCATGCTGGCCCTATGCGCAGTGGGTGGGCTCTGGTGCACTGGGTGTTCTAGTGCCTTTCCATTGTGGCCAACATTAACTGTCTTTGGTGCTTTTTTTGTGCTGCATTGGCTTTTCTGTGGATTGGACCAGACGGGCACGGGTGAGCCTTTGGTTCCCATGATCCTGACACCAGTTATATATATAATTGATAATCATTATTAATGTTGTGTCTGATTGGTGTATATGATAATAAGGAAAAAATAATTAATAATTAATTATTTTTCATTAGATTTACCAAACAAATAAACTTGTTTTTACCTTTACAATTAGGCCGAAAACCTTCCAGAACTCCTGACGGCTGGAGGTGTGCTCATCCACGACCTCTTACCCGAACTGGACCGCCTTCTTTCCAGTGACTCACACTTCCTGTTGGGGGTGTGGCTTGAACAAGCACGGTCCCTGGGCATGGATGAACAGGAGGCAGAGCTGTACGAGCTAAACGCCCGAAATCAAATCACTCTCTGGGGACCTGACGGCAACATCCTGGACTATGCCAGCAAAGAGTGGGCGGGGCTAATGATCGATTACTACTTGCAGCGCTGGAGGTTTTTTGTCAGCACTCTCGTGAAATGCGTTGACCAGGGCCAACCTTTCAAGCAGGACGATTTCAACAAGGCTGTGTTCCAAATTGAGAAAGGCTTCGTCTACAACCAGAAGAGGTACCCTTCCAAACCGAGTGGGGATACGTATGACATCACTCGGAGGATATTTCTCAAATACTACCCACAAGTTTTGAAGATGTTAAAACCATAAAACCATGTATACCTAATTTTTTTAATGAATACTACACATATCATTTCCATCTGATATTTCTTGTCTTATCACAGTAGTGTATTCTCCACATTGTGTATGTTTTTCCAAGTCATTATTCTTCAATTTTACTGTGAATTGTACGCTCACAGTCAGTTTAATCTGTGCCAAATTAAATACACTGATTGGATGATCTGCTGTGGCGCTCCCTAACAGAAGCAGCCGAAAGAACAACGACAATTCAGATGGTGTCTCAGCAAAAGGGGAACAAGCTTCAATCAGACTCCAACCTTCCAAATCCTAAAGCTTTCGGCAAAAAAAGTTTACAAAAGAAAACAAACGCACACTATCCTATGGCCAGAGCTTCTGAGTCAAAAAATATAATGTAGCAAAGATGTTTACAGTAGCACTTTTAGAGACTGGTTATGAGGCTGATTTAAAAATTATTATCTTCTGCAGTATCAGAAGGCTATGGTCAAGGCTTTCACTGACGATAAGCCGATCAGTGGTCTTGTTTTGCACACATTCCAGTCCGAGTTAAAAATTATCCGCACTCCGGTTATATTAAAACTTCTGTTGGCCGCAGGGTCTTACCGGCGCTTTCCGCTCAAGGCTACTGTCTCCCGAGTCACTGATGTGCAGGAGTGAATGATTTACATCAGTTCATTTGTAACTGCGGTGCAAGTAAAAATAGATGCCTTACTTGTAATTTGCACTAAAGAAAAGCAGCGTGCAGTAAAATTCATTAATGTGATTTGGAGTTTGTGATTCTTAAGGGCCAGAATTGAAACATTATCAGGAAAAAAGGTTCAACAATCAACAGTGCTGCCCACACTCTCAACACTTTGTTGTTTTTTAAGGTGTTAAAGCATCCCCCCTATAGTCCTGCTCTCGCTTCTTCTGACTTTTTGAAACTGTTTGGTCCCTTGAAAGCAGCCCTACAAGGTTATATTAAAACTTCGCTTCGCCGCACACTTCTGATGAAGAAGTGAAGACAGCGGTGCATTTGTGGCTTGCAGCTCAGCCGTAAACGAAAGCTTGACAGTAAGCAAGAAGAAATTATGTGGAAAAATTAAACATCAGTGTGGGTAATGTTTGACTCACCCTGGTGTATAATATACAATCATAATGTTTAATGGATGCAGTAAAGAAAAAATATGAAAGCTTGGTGTTTACATCTAGGGTTCTTCTGACTTTTTAGAAATGTGGAAAAAATTTATGAAATGCTATTTTTGTACCATGTTGAATAAAATCCATTCTTTTCTATTGCAGATGTCTGTTTTCACTGTCTAATTCCAAGTCGACATATTAACATTTTAACTTCTCACTATTTTACCACATAAACCACATTAAAAAAAGTGCTTTAGTTCCCTTTATTTACATGGAGTCCCTGTGGATGTGTTCAAAATAAAAGCTAAACCAAAGGAAACTGTATCAGGTCGCATTAAAATATTTTTAAATAACTATAAAGTTAGACGTTGCGTTTGTGTGAAACTTCAAGCTCCATTTATTTCCCACCTCACAGCACAAGAAGCTAATGGTGCTAATGCATTTTGATTGGTTGCGGTCCTCTGAGGAACAGCCAATCAGCAGCCCGAACGATGTCACGTGGTTCGCGGACTGCTATGTCGACTGGACACGCACGAGCCTATGTTAGAGGAAGTGTGTGTGTGTGTGTGTTATGAGAGCGCAGTGATGATGTAGAGGAATGATTATTCATTATTTATATTCGGTTTACTTGTTACTTGGAGTGACGTCAGCGGGTAAAGCGGAAGACGGAGCACTTTTCGGTAAGTGTGTTTAATTTTGTGCGGCAGCAGCAGCTTGGCCTGTTAGCGTCACGGGGTTCAGGTCGAGTCCCAAACCGCGTCGTTACTGCACACACAGGTTCACTTCGTAACATCTGTAACATCTGCACTGCGGGGTGTGTGTGTGTGTGTGTGTGTGTGTGTGTGTGTGTGTTGGGGGGGGACTTCAGCATTAGATTAAACCCTGTACACTTTACAAACATCTGAGTTTGTTTTATAACTATACCTGCTGTCTCTCTCACTGGGTGTGTGTGTGTGTGTGTGTGTGTGTGTGTGTGTGTGTAAATAAAACCTGGAGCTGAACAACCCAGTTAGTCATAACGTTTATAACAGAAACCCAGAGTTTAACTATGACGTTATTAACTTTTAAAACACATAACAGTTACACATTCAGGAGTGTAAAGTCTTCATTCCACTGTTCTGTGTGTGTGTGTGTGTGTGTGGGCGTGTCTGTCAGTGTACAAACCTGATTATTACACTGTTTAGTGTGTGTGCGCACGTGTGCGTGTTCTAGTGTG
This sequence comes from Clarias gariepinus, assembly GCF_024256425.1. Lineage (NCBI taxonomy): Eukaryota > Metazoa > Chordata > Actinopteri > Siluriformes > Clariidae > Clarias > Clarias gariepinus. The sequence continues at coordinate 3,835,841 of NC_071103.1, read as the reverse complement.
CTCCTGCCTGTGACTGTCTCTCTGTCCATCCGACCAGCCTTGTGTCAGTCTTTCTTTCTGTCCATCCGACCAGCCTTATGTCAGTCTGTCTCTCTGTCCATCCGACCAGCCTTGTGTCAGTCTGTCTCTCTGTCCATCCAACCAGCCTTGTGTCAGTCTTTCTTTCTGTCCATCCGACCAGCCTTATGTCAGTCTGTCTCTCTGTCCATCCAACCAGCCTTGTGTCAGTCTGTCTCTCTGTCCATCTAACCAGCCTTGTGTCAGTCTGTCTCTCTGTCCATCTGACCAGCCTTGTGTCAGTCTGTCTCTCTGTCCATCTAACCAGCCTTGTGTCAGTCTGTCTCTCTGTCTATCCGACCAGCTTTGTGCCTTTCCATCTGTCTTCTGTCCTTCCGACTGCTGACTGTCTCTCTGTCTTTCCAACTGGCCATGTGTCTGTCTCTCTCTGTCCATCCGACCAGCCTTGTGTCAGTCTGTCTCTCTGTCCATCTCACCAGCCTTGTGTCAGTCTGTCTCTCTGTCCATCCGACCAGCCTTGTGTCAGTCTGTCTCTCTGTCCATCCGACCAGCCTTGTGTCAGTCTGTCTCTCTGTCCATCCGACCAGCCTTGTGTCAGTCTGTCTCTCTGTCCATCCGACCAGACTTGTGTCAGTCTGTCTCTCTGTCCATCCGACCAGCTTTGTGCCTCTCTTTCTGTCTTCTGTCCACCCGACTGCTGTCTGGCTGACTGTCTTTCTGTCTTTCCAACCGGCCATGTGTTTATCTCTCTCTGTCCATCTAACCAGCCTTGTGTCAGTCTGTCTCTCTGTCCATCTAACCAGCCTTGTGTCAGTCTGTCTCTCTGTCCATCTAACCAGCCTTGTGTCAGTCTGTCTCTCTGTCTATCCGACCAGCTTTGTGCCTCTCCATCTGTCTTCTGTCCTTCCGACTGCTGACTGTCTCTCTGTCTTTCCAACTGGCCATGTGTCTGTCTCTCTCTGTCCATCCGACCAGCCTTGTGTCAGTCTGTCTCTCTGTCCATCCGACCAGCCTTGTGTCAGTCTGTCTCTCTGTCCATCCGACCAGCCTTGTGTCAGTCTGTCTCTCTGTCCATCCGACCAGCCTTGTGTCAGTCTGTCTCTCTGTCCATCCGACCAGCCTTATGTCAGTCTGTCTCTCTGTCCATCCGACCAGCCTTGTGTCAGTCTGTCTCTCTGTCCATCCGACCAGCCTTGTGTCAGTCTGTCTCTCTGTCCATCCGACCAGCCTTGTGTCAGTCTGTCTCTCTGTCCATCCGACCAGCTTTGTGCCTCTCTTTCTGTCTTCTGTCCACCCGACTGCTGTCTGGCTGACTGTCTTTCTGTCTTTCCAACCGGCCATGTGTCTGTCTCTCTCTGTCCATCTAACCAGCCTTATGTCAGTGTGTCTCTCTGTCCATCTGACCAGCCTTGTGCCTCTCTATCTGTCTTCTGCCCATTTGACTGCTGTCTGGCTGACTGTCTTTCTGTCTTTCCAACCGGCCATGTGTTTATCTCTCTCTGTCCATCTAACCAGCCTTGTGTCAGTCTGTCTCTCTGTCCATCTAACCAGCCTTGTGTCAGTCTGTCTCTCTGTCCATCTAACCAGCCTTGTGTCAGTCTGTCTCTCTGTCTATCCGACCAGCTTTGTGCCTCTCCATCTGTCTTCTGTCCTTCCGACTGCTGACTGTCTCTCTGTCCATCCGACCAGCCTTGTGTCAGTCTGTCTCTCTGTCCATCCGACCAGCCTTGTGTCAATCTGTCTCTCTGTCCATCCGACCAGCCTTATGTCAGTCTGTCTCTCTGTCCATCCGACCAGCCTTGTGTCAGTCTGTCTCTCTGTCCATCCGACCAGCCTTGTGTCAGTCTGTCTCTCTGTCCATCCGACCAGCTTTGTGCCTCTCTTTCTGTCTTCTGTCCACCCGACTGCTGTCTGGCTGACTGTCTTTCTGTCTTTCCAACCGGCCATGTGTCTGTCTCTCTCTGTCCATCTAACCAGCCTTATGTCAGTGTGTCTCTCTGTCCATCTGACCAGCCTTGTGCCTCTCTATCTGTCTTCTGCCCATTTGACTGCTGTCTGGCTGACTGTCTTTCTGTCTTTCCAACCGGCCATGTGTTTATCTCTCTCTGTCCATCTAACCAGCCTTGTGTCAGTCTGTCTCTCTGTCCATCTAACCAGCCTTGTGTCAGTCTGTCTCTCTGTCCATCTAACCAGCCTTGTGTCAGTCTGTCTCTCTGTCTATCCGACCAGCTTTGTGCCTCTCCATCTGTCTTCTGTCCTTCCGACTGCTGACTGTCTCTCTGTCTTTCCAACTGGCCATGTGTCTGTCTCTCTCTGTCCATCCGACCAGCCTTGTGTCAGTCTGTCTCTCTGTCCATCTCACCAGCCTTGTGTCAGTCTGTCTCTCTGTCCATCCGACCAGCCTTGTGTCAGTCTGTCTCTCTGTTCATCCGACCAGCCTTGTGTCAGTCTGTCTCTCTGTCCATCCGACCAGACTTGTGTCAGTCTGTCTCTCTGTCCATCCGACCAGCTTTGTGCCTCTCTTTCTGTCTTCTGTCCACCCGACTGCTGTCTGGCTGACTGTCTTTCTGTCTTTCCAACCGGCCATGTGTCTGTCTCTCTCTGTCCATCTAACCAGCCTTATGTCAGTGTGTCTCTCTGTCCATCTGACCAGCCTTGTGCCTCTCTATCTGTCTTCTGCCCATTTGACTGCTGTCTGGCTGACTGTCTTTCTGTCTTTCCAACCGGCCATGTGTTTATCTCTCTCTGTCCATCTAACCAGCCTTGTGTCAGTCTGTCTCTCTGTCCATCTAACCAGCCTTGTGTCAGTCTGTCTCTCTGTCCATCTAACCAGCCTTGTGTCAGTCTGTCTCTCTGTCTATCCGACCAGCTTTGTGCCTCTCCATCTGTCTTCTGTCCTTCCGACTGCTGACTGTCTCTCTGTCTTTCCAACTGGCCATGTGTCTGTCTCTCTCTGTCCATCTAACCAGCCTTGTGTCAGTCTGTCTCTCTGTCCATCCGAGCAGCCTTGTGTCAGTCTGTCTCTCTGTCCATCTAACCAGCCTTGTGTCAGTCTGTCTCTCTGTCCATCTAACCAGCCTTGTGTCAGTCTGTCTCTCTGTCCATCTAACCAGCCTTGTGTCAGTCTTTCTTTCTGTCCATCCGACCAGCCTTGTGTCAGTCTGTCTCTCTGTCCATCCGACCAGCCTTGTGTCAGTCTGTCTGTCTTCTGTCCATTCAACCAGCCTTGTGCCTCTCTATCTGTCTTCTGTCCATCCGACCAGCCTTGTGTGTCTCTGTCTGTCCATTCGACCAGCCTTGTGTCTCTCTGTCTGTCTATCCGACCAGCCTTGTGTCAGTCTGTCTTCTCTGTCCATCCGACCAGCCTTGTGTCAGTCTGTCTCTCTGTCCATCCGACCAGCCTTGTGTCAGTCTTTCTTTCTGTCCATCCGACCAGCCTTGTGTCAGTCTGTCTCTCTGTCCATCCGACCAGCCTTGTGTCAGTCTGTCTCTCTGTCCATCCGACCAGCCTTGTGTCAGTCTGTCTCTCTGTCCATCCGACCAGCCTTGTGTCAGTCTGTCTCTCTGTCCATCTGACCAGCCTTGTTTCCGTCTGTCTCCTTGTCCATCCAACCAGCCTTGTTTCTGTCTGTCTGTCTGTCTGTCTGTCTGTCTCTCTGTCCATCCAACCGGCCAAACAAATAAACTGTCTCTGTCTGTCTCTCTACAAACAACAGCTGTCTGTTTGTCTCTCTGTCCATCTAACCAGTGGTGTTGTTTATTGTAGCTGGACTTAAAGTGGGCACCAGTCTATAATGTCGATGTTCAGCACAGGCGTGCTGGTCCTTACCTCCCCTCTCCACACCCTCCCGTTCCGTCTCGCTCCTGCCCTTAAGTCGGCGGCTAAGCTGGTGGAGCGCACCCTTTACATTCATCTCCACCCGGGTCTCAACCTGGGGACAGGCTGCCCGCCTCGGCCGGTCTTCATCCCCCCGTCCGTGGATCTCCCGGGCCTTATATCGAGCCTGTACAGCAACGCGGCCGACGTCTGCGCTCACCTGGACGTACGTCTACTCCTCGCGAACATCTGTGGCCAACAGGACGTGACCCTTAACCCTTTCCCCTCCCCTCAGATGCTTTCCCACTTCCCAGAGGTCGTCATGACAGATTTCCCCGTGAGAGACTCGGCGCAGATGTCTCCGGTGGCTCGCTGTCTTCAGGTTTACGCCGGAAACTGCTACGTGTGCGAACCTGACCTTTCCTCCGTCGTCTTGTGGCCTCAGCTGAAGGACCTGGTGGAAGAGCAGGAGGAAATCGAGAAGGAAAACATCTCAAAGCCTGCAGAGACGTATCGAGACATAGTGGTGGGCGGAACCTTTGATCGTCTGCACGGTGCTCACCGGACCCTGTTGAACATTTGCTGCTTGATGGCGAATAGGCGGTTTCTGATCGGAGTGTGTGATCAGGAGCTGCTTAAAAGTAAGTTACACACTCCGTGTCATTACGGCAAAGTGATGCTCGATGAGGGAGCGGTGATGTAACTGTTAGCCACATGACGTTGTTGTTTTGTCTTTGTCCAGGTAAGGTGTTGAAGGAGCTAATTGAGCCGTACAGTCGGCGCGTGCAGAAGCTCCAAGAGTTTCTGAACGACGTTAAACCGTCGCTGCAGTATGAAATCGTCCCGCTGTCCGATCCCTTCGGCCCGTCTGTCAGTGACGCCGAGCTGGAGTGCATCGTAGTTAGCGAGGAGACGCGGCGGGGTGGCGAAGCCGTCAACAGGAAACGGGTAGAAAACGTAAGCATCTGAATACCTAACCCTAAACCCAGATCGACGCTTTACTTCACAGCCAACTGTATAAAAGCACCGTGTTTGTATGGCCTACCTAAATATTGGTTGTACAGGGGCTACGAGAGCTGGTGCTGTACGAAATTCCCCTGATTAAAGACGTGCATCACGCAGACATCGAGGAGGAGAAGATCAGCTCATCGAGCCTGCGCACACGCCTGCTGGGCACGCTCCTCATCCCTCCCACCGTGAATAACTTTTTTTTGGTCTAACATAAAGCATTTAAAATGTTTGCACCAAGCTTACGATACTTACGGTATGCCCTGCTGTCTCGCCCGCACCAGTCTCGCCCCGTGCTCTCTCGGCTCCCGTACGTAATCGGCCTGACCGGCGGCAGCGGGAGCGGCAAGACCTCCATCGCACGCAGACTGGAAGGATTCGGCGCTGCCCGGATCGACGCCGACCAGCTCGGGCACGAAACATACCGACTTGGCACGGCGGCCTATCACAGGATAGTGCAGGAGTTCGGCGCAGGTGAGGACGTAGGAGGCAGGACTGTGAGGCTGAATGGGTGACGTGGTTTAATTTTAATATATAGTTGCGTACTTTCCGTGATTCTATGTCTCCCACGCCAGATATCGTGAAGGAGGATGAGACCATCGATAGACGAGCTTTGGGGAGGATGGTGTTCGGAAACCAGGTGAAGCCAGCATATTTGTGCCCGATAATGATAATAATAATAATAATGATGATAATAATAATAATAATGGAGAAATGTTACTGTTTTATAGGAGCGATTAAAAGCCCTGACTGATATAGTATGGCCTGAGATTGCACTTCTTGTTAAGGAAAAAGTGCAGCAAGCTAAAAAAGACGGTAAGCTCCTGTTTTAACGCTTTTATCATTTAATATACTTAAGTATGCATGTGTGAAAATTATTCCTTATGCTCTCAAAACTACACTTTCACCTTCAATATGGCCGTTCCATCAGGGAGGTAAAATCTCCATAGAGGTGATGGTGTGGTCAGCTGACTTCATTTCATTACCACATAAACATTGCTGAGTCTCGACCTAAGTAACTGAAGCCAAACCCCAGATCATAACACAAGTCTCTGGACAGTGGACAGTGTCCACTGTGAAGAGGCTTGTACAGTGGACACTATGCATGATGGGAGCATCAATCACTTCATGTGATTCCCCTTCTTACCCTGACACGCCCATCACTCTGGAATAGGGTCAATCTGGACTCATCAGGTCACATGACTTTTTTCCATCGCTTCTTAACCCAGTTCAGACAAATTCACAAAATCTCCTTAGTTGTTTTCTTTGTTCTATGCGGCACGATAAGTCGCGGCAGAGTGTGCATATCATACATATCTCTACCATATTATACATGTTTTTGCTGTTTATGTATATTTTCTGTTCAAAGGAAGTTGTGTCTCGTCACAGGGAAGCGTGTGTGTGTGGTGGATGCTGCAGTGCTGTTGCAGGCCGGCTGGACTGACATGGTTCATGAGGTCTGGGTGGCCATTATACCAGAGGATGAGGTAGTAGAACTTCTCAACTTTTCCATTTAAAAAATCTTTTAATATAGACACTACTGCTCAACAGTTTGGGATCACTTAGGATTTTTTATTGTTTTCCAATTAAATGTATATATACACACACACACACACACACACACACACACACTTTATTACCCTGAATAGAAAATATAGCAAAAGAACAAGACATGAGTTAGAAATAATGATTTGGATGGAAATGATGGGAAAAAAAAAAACCCAAATAAACAACAACAAAAAAAAAAAAATCCTTTTTCGGCAAAAGACAGACCCTAGGAATTTTTTTTCAAGATGATCTGATGAGATTTCACCCCGAACTTCCTGGAGCATCTCTCACATGACGGCTTGGCCTGAAGAAGTCTCCCTCCGTCCCGTACGGTCACAGTGCTTTCACAACGCAGACATCGTGAGTCCGAGCCGACTGCTCCATTACAGTCAGAACTCCGGCTAACTTTATTGTGTTTAATTGTGAAGTGGACAAAATTGTTTGTGAATGGCATGAAAATGAAGAAATTTGCAACTGATCCCAAACTTTTGAGCGGCAGTGTATCTATCGAACACTTGCATATTTTTCTGATTCACCTTTTCTTTCTCAATCCTGTCCCTTCAGGCGGTGCGGCGTATAGTGCAGCGGGATGGCGTGAGTCAGGAGGACGCGCTGAGGAGGATCCAGAGTCAGTGGTCTAACGTGCAGCTGGTGGAGCAGGCCAACGTGGTTCTGTGCACACTGTGGGAACCTGACGTCACTCAGAGACAGGTGCACGTCACGTCCACACAGCTTTTTAGTAACGCTTTGGTCAGGGATGTGTGTCATCATGCTGGATTACAGAATGTCTCGTGTGTGTGTGTGTGTGTGTGTGTGTATGTATAATACTACAGGTCGAAAAAGCATGGAATTTACTTCAAGATCGGATACAGCAGGAATAAAAGCGGAAACCGGATGAAGACCCTTTGAAGACCATCACACACACACACTACATTGGTTGACGGTATCAGTTTATGAACATTTGGACAGTGTGTTTAGGATCAAGTGTGTCTGATTTAAGGCTTCGCTCAAGTCACTTTAAATTTTTTTTTACAATTTTTTAAAAATAAGTTACAGGAACTCAGACGAAGAGAGCTGATGAAGAGTCATGAGCCGGTACGGGTTATGAGGAATCTCGTGACTTTTTAAGCAATTTCAGTTGGTGTAATGTAATAGTTTTATTTCTTTCATTCATCTAAAAGATTTTGAAATCAGCTCTCAGATGAGAACAGCTGAAGAACTGAAGCATCTTTAACTCTGACTGATCCATTATGTCGTGACTGATTGTCTAAGGTTTTTCATTTGAAATCTTCTTGTGACAATGAGGCAATCAAATTATTTTTTTTTTTTGGTTTTGAAATCTAGCTCCTAGTTTGGTGATGTCCAAATGTGAACGATTTTATGACATGGCTGAATAAATCATGTTACAGCGGCACAGTGGTCTGACTCGCTTCTTTCAAAACCGTACATGGCAATGAGCTTTTTAAAAACACATGACTAAATGTTTGAGATATGCAGCAAAGAGTTAAGAGCTAATTCTCTCCTCGTTTTCCTGTCTGATGAGGGGCCAAGAGTCGACTTCTACAGAATTCAGAAATAAATAAACCCGAATCGATATTTGGTGCACACAGGACAGGAACGGAAGGGGTTACGGAAGATACATTAATATAATAAAATTCTTTATTAAAGGAAAATCTCACATCGTCATAAGTTTATATAAAATTACAGCTTAATATGTGTACAAACACTCACTCATCAACCACTTCCTGTTGGCATTTGTGTAATTATCCAGTCGACTGCATAAACATGAACAGCTACAGTCCTGTCGAAATGTGATTTCAGTGACAGAGAGGCTGGGTTTAGGATTTCAGCAGCTGCTGCTGTGATGGAATTTTCATACACACACACACAGGGTTCAGTTCCAGTGCGAGCAGAAGCACCTTGTCGGCGGGAGGTAGGAGCTGCCGGTTCAAGATGACCGGAAAGCTCCGGTAACCAGAATAGTCACTCTCTACAAACACAGTGAGCAGAAAAGCATGTCGAACCTTTAGATCGACATGGTAACTTAATCAGGTGCCCAGGTGTCTTATCAGTGGACGCTGTGAACATTTAACTCGTATAATAAAACACAAAAGTGTCCTAAAGTGATAAAAGTGAATTCAGAACAAATCCCTCCATGTCCAGTAAATTGTGCATCAAAAGAAACGTGTGACCCGTGAAGACTTTAAATCCTTAGTCGAGTTGCCTTTTTCCGCTGCAGGCCGTGCTCCAAATCACAAAAAAAAAAGAAGTGCTTTTTCTTGTCCACAGCCTCGTCTTCATTACAGCTCCACACCTCTAGTTGGCCACAGTGAGCCTCGCCGAACACAGCGCCTGCCCAAGGTGATTAGAGGCTCGAATGTGGTACGTCCCAGAATCACTGGGTTGCACTTCGGTCAGAGTGAGCGTACACAGCCCGTCCGCTTTGTACTCGATCTGCATGCGGTCCGTCTCCTTGAGGGGCTCGTTGCCAAGTAGCCACACCACTTCCGGGTCAGGATAACCTAAAGAAAAACAAAACAAAAAAAAAGACCACACTCTAGGCCTGTAACTCTTTCTGGTTATGTAGATTTGGTCCCGCTGTGGGTGTAAACAACATGCCGAGTCTTGTTACCTTGGACGACGCAGGCCATGTGTACAGTAGAGCCGCATGGCTCTGTAAGGTCGTGAAGGGTTTGTGGGAAATTCGGCTCACTCCTCAGCTGCGTCTCCAGAGCCAGAACTGCCTCTTCTGCCTCCTTCGCTAGACTTTTGTCTTTGGCGGAGAATAAACACCAGCAACATGATATTAGTGTTCAGTACAAACGGGTACAGGGATTTTTACACCGCACGTTTCTTACCATTAACCTGGCTGGAAGGAGATTGAGAATCCGAGGTGTCCGACTTGTTAGACAGGTTCGCCATCCTCTTTAGCGCCAGCACGGCTTTGCCGGTTCTCTGCAACACCCCACCGTAAAATCAAACATGGAATCCAACACTGAAGAGATTAGAAATTAAAGACTGGCACATAAGCTGAACGAACCTGCCATCTTTGCCTGGCCAGGAAACGCCGCATCTTGTCTTTGTTGAGGGTTTTTGTGACTCGCCTCGAGCACGCGGCCATCCACGGATGAGCCAAAGCCTGCTCGCACGACAGCCGCTCCCTGCGCATGTTGGAGACACAAAAAACAATATCAATACAACGGGATCAAAAAAGCATTTCAGGATTCCAGCTGTTGTGCGTTACGAAACCTTTTGTTCTTCTTCAGCAGCTCGCAAATAAAATCCTTAGCCTCGTCAGTGATGTCCTCGAACTCGGGGTCGAAATCCCAGGTCGCGGCGGTGACCAGCGAGAGAGTCTCAGCGTCCGTGCTTCCCTGAAACGGCGACTCTCCGCTCAGTCTGCCCGCAACACACAATGAGATTAAACACAAACCCAGAGCGCACATTAAAACGGAGATGCGCGGGACGGTACGTACAGGATGTAGCAGATCACCCCGATGCTCCACATGTCCGTTGCCAGATCCACGGGCTCGTAGCCGACCACCTCTGGAGCCACAAACTCGGGCGTGCCGTGCATCACCCTCAGAGGGTTTCCGGGTTCTGTGGGAGGAATTCAGGGCAATTTGGTCGTCCAATCGAAATGTTTAATTTTAACATATTCAGCAAATGGTGCGAGATATAAAACATAACGTATACAGGAAAAATTGGACAATTTATTATATTAATAATTAAAATAAATATCATATCTCACCGAGTTTCCTAGCCAGGCCAAAGTCGATGATCTTTATAAGTGTCCCGGTGGCGTTGAGGCACACTATGTTCTCGGGTTTCAGGTCGAGGTGGACGATTTTTTTGCGGTGAAGATACAGGACGCCCTCCAGGATCTGCCGCATGTACTGCATGCTGTTGGGCTCCGTGTGCTCGAAGTTATCGTCCACGATGCGCTCGAAGAGCTCACCGCCGGCGATGCTGGAACACATCAACAGGTGATCAAACGTGTGGAGTCGAGGGGGTGGAAGAGGCTAAAGCGCCGCCGCATCGTAACACTCACTACTCCATGATCAATGCAATCTCCGAGCGGGTGTCGAACGCGCCCAGGCACTGCACCAGTTTCGGATGGTGTAGCTCCTTCATCAGTTTGATCTCTTCTCTGGCTGCATCTTTATCCTTGGACCCGATCGCACGGTAGAACTTTCCGGCACACACGCGTCCTGTCTCCTTGTGGGTCAGCCGGAACACCTGGCCAAACTTCCCTCTGGGGAGAAATAATTCGACTGCAGTGTGAGATCAGTGTATTATAGAAATTATTAACGTGTCTCTATCGCACAATTCGCTTAAGAACATACTTACACTCCCAGCTTTTCATGGATGTCATAACAGTCTTTGACCTTGTGCACAGTGTCAATAATGACATCGCCTTGCGCGAGAATCTTCTCCTGTGGCTCGACTGGTGGGGGGTACAAAAAACAAAACCGTGTTTCGGGTTATAGTCATTTTTCTGCTCGTCAAGGAAGATGCATTTTTATAGCCTTTATTCACATTTTACAGAACAGATAAAAAAAAAGGAAGCCTGTTTTACAATTTGCATTATGCAATCACAGATCTTGCTTTTGTAATTGTTTTTTGCATAACTTGCAGGACACAAGTGTTTAAGTCAACCCGGGACTTTTGATGGTGCAGAATACAAAAGTAACTCTAGAAGGAAGTATTGTCCGTTAAAGGAACATTAGAGGAGGTATTGTCACATCCCCCAAACAAGTGAAAATGGCTTCCGTTGGGGTCAGATAATGTGAAACTGAGAAAATTTTCTACTTTGATGGTGTCCAAGCACTAATTAACGCTGGGATAAGTGCATTAGTGTAGCAGAGGGTTATATGGAGAAATAAAGGACGTTCTGTTATTCTGCACAATCAAAAGTCCCGCTTTGACTCGGACGCCCTTTGTAGTTTAGCATTTGCACAGATTGTTATCTGTAGCTAGAGCGTACCTGCTGTATCCATCTTAATGGAGTCCGACTCTTCACTGGGGTCGCTGACCCCCACGGCGTTGCAGGCTCGTACTCGGAAGCGGTACTCGCCCTGCGCGCGAAGTCCAGAGCGAACCCGGTACGTGGTGTCCTTACACTGCGAAGTGAGCACGCTCCAGTCCTCGGATTCACCTGGACCAACACTTTTCATCTCTACGACATAATCTGTGATTTGTGAACCGCCATCGTAACCCGGTCCACTCCAGGACAGAACCAAAGAACTGCGAGTCAGCTGGGAGACAAATGGACACGACGCTGGGCGTTCCGGCCGATCTGAGGAAACAACGGGAATTTAATTTTTTACTTAAAAAACTTAAATTGACAGCGTGACCATTTCTGTCAATGTGAAAAGTACTGGATAAGTTTTCAGACCTCTAATGCTGAGAACGACTGTATGTTGAGCGAGGCCGTGTCGAGTTCGAACAAAGAGCGTGTAGCTTCCTACGTCCACAGGAAGCACTTTAGAAATGGTCAAGACGCTGCCAGTAGTGCTGCTCTCTATGCATGTGCGATCGCCGTCCACCACGACCTGTTGGGAAATTAAAAATGAAAAAAGAAATGGTTAGTTTATATAGCCGACATTAGTGGATGACTTAGTTTAAAACAGTTTTAGGATAAGGTAAAAACTCTCCATATCTTTTTATAGTTACATTTAAAAACATGAATTACTGATTTGGACGACAAAGTATATTCAAGTTGTGCTTAACCTTTTTTCCACCCATTCACATCATCACACAAAATCTCAGATGAAAGATTTAATTGATTTGCAGCAGGTCCCGCCAATTCTTCTATCACTTTTATTGTGCATCATTAAAAGAGGATGACAAAATCTTGAGACCTTTTTCTTGTTGTGGATCCAGCAGGACGCCGAAGGCCCCGAACAGCTGTAGGAGCAGGAAAGCTGTGCCGTCTCCCCAACACACACCTGCACCTTCTCGACAGGGTCCACGAACTCAACCACAGGGCCTGAGAAAAATAGAGAGAAATGATGGGATGAATAGAAATGATTTCATTTCAGGACATGAACTACACCAGGAGATAGTGATTCGGACACTGTTTGGGAGTTACCGGTACTTCTGCATATGTACTGTATATCCAAAAACATTGTATTTGGTTTGCAGTGTCCTATAGAGCCATCGCCCTAGCATTCTGGTATGATTTTTGTCATTCCTTGGAACCTTCTCGCCAGGGTTCCACTCAATGTACCACTGCTGAATTTCATAACCTGGAATCTGATTTCTCAGGAGGATTGTGAGGAGATCCAGCTGTGGTTCTTCTGCCTGCAGATCAAGGGTATACTTCATCTCAACTGCACACTCTTTGCATCACTGTGCAAGTCTTACAAGATCTAACCCAGTACTTGGATCAACCAAGTCAATAAACAATAACTGTAGGACTTTGTTGAAGGTGCACAAGCACAAGAAGGGATCTAGGTTGTTTCTTTTTGACCAACCTGCTGGTTACTTTGTCTGAAACACTGACATTTGGATTAGGGTTGTGGTTTTTGGGCACTGTGGGTTAGTTTTGTGTGTGTTTTTTTTTTTTTAGGTGCTTTATTTAAAAATAGATATCCTAAGTTATCTCATGATCACCTGGTTTTACAGCAAATATCCATTATCCAGATATAACGGTACACATCTTGTGTAGGTTCATGGAGGGCCTGGAACCAATCCTGGGGCAAAATGTGTACTCCAATCAGCTTATACGCACAGTTGGAAACCACACAAACACACTTATAAACATACTGCAAGATTTAAACCCCCAACTCTGGAGGAGTTCCATTTCTTTATTTAAAAAAATTTATAAATAAAACCTTGCACAATTTGCAGTAGTATGTGGGTTGGCCTGGGAAAGTGACTCAAACTTGTTTGGAATTTAAAAAACTTTTATTCTGGGCTAAAGAAGCAAAAAAAACGTTGAACAGTTGAGAGCAAGCTGCTGAGAAGTTAGAAAAACCACACATGGCACGAACATCAAGCTTTTCACAGTCATGAGTGTCAATATGAAACTTCTGCTGCAAAACTCACATCACAGCCTTAAATCCTCAGAGCACTGAACCACAGCGCAGAAAGCTTTCACTGCCGTTGTGAAGTTCACACGTGCCGAGACGTCACGTTTCTGCAGACGCACAAACTAGATTCTTTTAAAACGCAGCTGATTTCATTCTTTTCGAAAGAAGTAAAGTCAACAACTAGGCCTGGTCCAGAGATTAGCACACGGCTAATACGACATACTGACTAGCTGGGAAACATGGATATAGTAGCTGGAATTCTTGTTACCTAGCTCGCTCGCTCAAATAAACTGCTAATAAAATAAAATAAAATTTGTATTTGGTAAACATTTTGGATGCTGCTAGTCACTTAAGTTTGCTAGCACTAAACAAAGGTACAGTGCTTCCAGATTTCAGCAAGGTCACAGTTGTTTGTAAAAAACAAACAAACTCTAACATCAGAACTATTGTGTCCACACCATTATGTTGCACGTCGGTTTTAGCCAAACTCATTGTTTTTTTGTGTGAAGTCATCTAGACAGAGAACATTGTAGAAAGCCTGGTGTGACAGAGAAAGAAACATGGCGGACGTGACTTAACATGCCTTCAGGTCAAACTCCTGAACACACTCACCTGCTGCTCCACTGCCGGATCTCCTCCTGGGTTTGACAGCTAAAGCGTGGACAAACAACAAACCAAACCAAACAGGTTTAAAAGACAATTCAGGTACAGGTGAATCAGTCATGTGACCTCCAGGGAAGTGTGGGTAATGGCTAATGGCTAATGGCTAACTCATTGGTTAATAATAGGAATAATAAAAGTTTTCTTGAGTAGCCTTAGATAGAAACTATGACTCACTTCTGTCATTTTAAGACACCTTTGGCTCAGACGAGTGTTGGCAAGAACTTTTGTTTAAAAAAAAAAAAAATTGTGTGAACCATTTTTTTGTTTGTTTGTTTGTTTGTTTGTTTGTTTTTTTACCAGGTTATTTGAATCATAGGAAGATGCTCTGATGCATTGTTTTTATATTGTCATACAACATAACGATAGTCACTGTAAAATACATTCAGTTCATTGTTACAAGCAGTGTTCAAGTCAAACCGGGACTTTTTTTGTGATAATTGTGCGGGATAACAGAACACAGTGATGAGAGTAAAAAATCATTTTTTCCCCCTCTATATAACCGCCTGCTACACTAATGTACTTATCCCAGTGTTTCACTAGTGCTTGGACAACATCATGGTGGAACGTTTTCTCTGTACACCAGAGCCATGATCGGACTTCCTGCTTCACATCTCACCTGAAACCCTGGCCTCCCAAGAACCCCTTTAATTTTCCCAAACATGCGGAAATGGCTTGGTGCGAGTGGTGTTGGTGAATGTTTGTGTGTACTGTTCCCACAGACGGATTCGTCTCTTGTGCAATTTGGCGATAAGTTATCCGACGCTTGTTAACGGGAACGACCTCGTCCAGGACGGTTATACATGGACGAACAGCCTTATTTAAAAACCTTTTACACCGACTAAACATCTCATTATCATACTGTGCCTGAAGTCTTCTGTATCTTTATGATTTCATTTACCAGGAATATCATTGCAAGTCCCAGTTTGACTTGAACGCCCCTTGTATTTCATGCTGTTGAATGTTGATATCCAAACTTTTACATAAATTATCAGTAGATACTTATTTACTTTTCAGTAACTGCATGAGTTGTACAGTATGTGTGTATGTATGCTTACAACATAGCAAGAAATTAATTAAGGAACAAGTCAGACGTTTTATTTGTTCATAATTGCTGTAAAGTTTTGGTATCTCTTATATTACATTAGACATTCTTCTCTCTCTCTCTCTCTCTCTCTCTCTCTATCTCACACACACTTAATTTGTTTGTCCTCAAACTCTACCTCTAGTTCAAAACTCATAGTCTGCCAATTAAATCGGATTAAATCTAGTCACAAGTCAGCATGACTCAGTGTACTCTAGTGTCGTTCTACCAAAACCATACAAGAGCATTTAACTGGGACGGTCCAAAAGTCCTTCAATCATCTCTAACTGACCTTTACATGTGTCCACATCTGTATTTTCTTTGTCTTTCTTTGCTGTGCCGTTCTCCTTGCTCCTCACCCCACATCCTGCAGCTGGAGACTCTCTTGCTGGCTTGATCTCCATGGTAATGGTGGTCTTGTAAGTCTTCGTCTCAGCACCTCCATCACAGTCCATCTTTCGCAGAGTTACTGAAGTTCCTCAGGGCGATTAGACAGCAGTTTTACATACTCGCCGCCCCTCTTCCTGTTGTGTTTCCTGCCCGGGGTTGCTTCATTGTCAGCACAGAGACGTCTGTAAATGTGCTCTGTCAGTGTGTGTGTGAATGTGTGAGTGTGTATGTGAGAGTGTCTGAAAGTCTCACTAATCATGCTGTGCCTTCCTTTCATCTCGCATCAGAATGAGCAAGCTAGGCGTGTCTTCAGCCCCGAAACATTGTGGGCGTGTCATTTGAGAGGGCGAGAGAAAGAAAAGGATGAGCTACACAGGTCTCGGAAGCGGGCTGAGATTAATTAGATTCAAAAGTAATTAAAAAGCAGGGAACAGAAATTAGAACAATACGCATAAACAGCAGTTATTACATTATGAGTACAGAATGTTAAGTAGCTGGTCGGATCACGCTCATGTTCCTCTGATCGTACACAATACATCCACATCCTCCTTACACACTCTTTTGTTGTATTTGTGGGTGTGGGTGTGTGCATGAGGTGCTTTTGTTAAGTGTTATGCAAATAGTGATGTGATGGACGTTTAAGTCAAAGGAGGACTTTTGATTGTGTAGAATAACAGAAGAGTTCTACATGTAGAAAAACGCCCTTTATTTCTCTAAATAATCCCCTGATACTCTAATGCCATCTATACCATCACTAGAGTTACACTAGTGCTTGGGTATCATCAAGGTAGGAGGTTTTCTAAGTACGTCAGAGCCATGATTCATTTCTGAAACCCTGGCCTCCCAGGCCTCCCTTTAATGGCCCTGACATGTGGAAATGACTCGGAGTGAGGTCGGGGTATGTGGCAATCAGTGTCGGGGACGTTACTGTTTAAAGTGACTAATTACATTACAAAATTACTGCCATTAAAAAGTTACATAACAGCATTACTTTCTGATAAAACATCAAAGAAGTAATCCATGTACTCTAACGTTACTTTGTAACGCGTTACACCCAACACTAGTGGCAATAACGTTGGTGTATGTGTGTGTGTACAGTTCCCACAGACAGATGCGCCTCTTCCACCAGTTGACGACAAGTTTTCTGTAAATTTTCAAGGATCATACGGCTTTCTTTAAAATGTTGGTTCCATTCAGATGATTTACTGCAGCTATGAGTCTCATCAGCGCACTGTGCTTTGAAATGTTGTTTATCCCCTCATTCACCAGAAGTTTCCAGAAAAGTCCCGATTTGTACATGAATTCACAAACTAACAGACTAAAGGACCTTATCGAGCAAGCAGTTGCACATACATGCGACAGATGTATGTAGTGCCAAAATCCAGACACAGAGACACAAGGGTGCAATGGACAGGAAATTTCACACGCATACCACAGATGCTCGTGAACGCATAAACAAACCCATTTCTGAAAAATTCCTAAGAACTCCGGATGTGCTGATCTTTATCTGGCATTTATGGAAGAGCTAATTGTCCAGCATCCTGTTTTTTTTAAATTTTTTTGTTTAAGGGCACAGGAAATAAAACATCAACATGGACATGTGAGGAGACAGCGATGTGACAATAGCGTGGTGGTTATGAATTAGCATCCCTATTGCTTACACTGTTGCTTGTGCAGTACAGCATTCTGAAAGTCTCTACATGGATTGAGTCTATACTCTAATTTGTCACTTATTGTTACATTTATAGAAGGAGTCTCCAGTTCCAGCACTCATATGAGGTAGAATTTTCCAATTTTCTTCCCTAATTTAGTCGTAGCCAATTCCTCCCCTTCACTAGGGGGCTCCCACATTAAGGCTACTACCACTCAGCCGGGAGGGCCGAAGACTATCACGTGTTTCCTCTGAATCGGGTGACGTCAGCCGACCGCATCTTTTCGAACTGCTTGCTCACGCACCATTTGGGGCGGAGTAACACTCTCGGAGGAAAGCGCTAGCCGATCCTTTCGCGTGCGCGAGCTCACAGACGCCCCTGATTGGTTGTAGAGCCGTTTTTTAGTTTGAGAGCGCAAGTACCTCTCATCCCTCCCCTCTGAGAGAGCTCGGCCAATTAGCTCTCTCTAGACCTCCGGCTGTGAGAGAGAAACAGCATCACCGGGGGTTCGAACCAGCGATCTCCGGATGATAGGGCGAGCACTTTACCAGTCATCTGCTGCTATTCTGACCACATGCTGTATCATGTCTGCATATTAATCATGGACAGCGAGTAAAAAACAAAGAGCGAAGGTAAAATTCCGCGTGAAACTGGGAAAATCTGCCACAGAGACATTAGACACGACTCTGCAAGTTCATGGTGAAGCTGCAATTAGGTATTTCAAGGTGTTTTAAGTTGCACACGTGCTTTAAGAGCGGAAGAACATCTCTGAAAGACGAAATAGCTTAACCCCTAAAAATGTTTAAATCACTCGGCCATACACCCTCCGTTGTCGCTGCGTCGTCCGGAACAGTCCAGACAATCCTCCCATTTGATTTAAAGAGGTGCCATCTTGCTGCCAAGTTGGTCCCCAGGCTGTTCACCTAGGAGCAGAAGAAACATCACATCAAGCTCTTCCGAGAACTCCATCAGCGTGTCGTGGGTGACCTGTCCTTCATGTCCAGAGGATCATTACTGGTGACGAAACTTGGAGATGAAGCAACAATCTTCACCGAGGAAGAGCCCGTCATCTTCGCGACTGTAAAAGTCGAGGCAGGACTGCAGATTGACCAAGAGCATCCTCATTGTCTTATTCGAGGTTTGCGGCGGCGTGTATCGAGAATTCGTCCTCAGGGGCCAGGCCTTAAGGTGTCTGTGGACAATGAACATAGCTAAACTCGAAACGTTTTGATACCACCTCGTATAACAATCAGGTTGTTTTCCACCAGGTTGTTTTTGTTAGTTTGTTTTAATAAAACAATTAATGTTTTGTAATGTCTCGCTCATTAATACCTCATAATAACGCACTCTTCAACCCTAACTTGCTGAGGAACGAAACACTCTGACGTGACGACGCTTACTTTTGCTTCACTGCACCACTGTCGTTGATTGTTTTTTCTTTAACAACACACCTCAGAGTTTTATTCCAGTGCATTGAAATGTACTCGCTGTCACAATGACCGCTAACATATTTAATGCTAAAAGATTTTGAGATCCAGACGTAGAGGATACACACCGCTCCATCAGGGAACGATCTCTCGATCTGTCACTAGTTACAGCTCCAACGAGTCTGGGAAACTTAAAAGGCTCATATCTTGGTGGTGTTGTGCGACAGGTTTAGCTTCTCGTTTTTCTTTTTTCCCTCGTGCATTACTCCTTCATTGTGTAAAGAAATAAAGGGTTCATTGTGAGAGCGCTTTAGTGAAATAACTGAGGTCAGGAGGAAGCACTAAAGTAGGTAGAGCCAGTTTGACGTTTCAGTACAATGCTATTGTTCAACGGTTAAGTCAGCGCGGTAGCGCATTGTGTCTCGTACGCACTGTAATCCGATCTCGTGTGCTTACGATGACGTTACAGGTTTAGACGCTGCTCGGTGATGGTACGTACTAGTATCATCTTTACCCTGTTGTATATTTCATTTGGAAGTTTCATCTGTTCTTTAGAGGCGTTTGAGTCAAACCGGGACTCGTGTTGAGGTTTCTGGTGAATGAAGGCGTAAAAGCCATCGACTTGTACAGAAGACTGTGATGAGACTCGTACATCCGTGAATGACTGAATCCAGGCCGAGGTGGCTCGGAGCCCACTGCGGTCGATCGAACTCCATCAGCAGCTCAGATACTCCAAGGAAAGCGCTATCCACCTACTTCTACTTGCGTAAGCATACAGATGCCCATGATTAGCCAGTGTCGCTGTGATTGATATTAGAGATCAGGGCAGCCACGCCTCCTTTCAGCTCCTGGCTATGGATTGGCTGTGGCATCACCCGGGGCTCAAACTTGTGAAGTCCAGATCATAGGACGAGCACGTTTCTGCCGTGCCACTCGGGAGCCCAGCGTGACCTTGTAACACAAATTACAGACTGAAAGTGATATGTGACTTTTTCAGAAAGAAGTCCAAGAGCTCGAAAGGGTGGCCAGTTTATAACTTTCAGTTGACCTGAAACAGATTAAAAACGACCCCTAAACGTTGCTTTTCCTAAAACGGGGACGGAATTATTCATTTCTTTATGGGTGTCGATACTAAAATTGGTCTAAGCTCCTATAAGCATATGACCTGCAAAAACTGCTGTTTAAATGCAAAACAGTTAAGGATCCCCCCCCCAAAAAAAAAATCTGTAATGTCCGTAACCATGTTAAATTCATGTTGCAACACCTTAAAAATTTTGTATTTTAGTATAATACACTTTTTCAAGTTTATGTCTTTTCATGAGAAATCTAAATTGGCCGAGTTTCATCTGAATGACGTTAATGAAGTTAAGATCAAAAGAAATCAAATAAGATTTGAATTAAAAAAAAGGGACGGCTACGTTAACGAGTACAGATTTAAAAACATTCTGATGTATGTTCCAGTGTATTTATTCATATTCTTTATTATTATTATTTTTGTTTTACAGATTAAAAATTTTACATGTACTATACACAGATGTAAATATACACAACGAGGAAATGATCCATATTTTTAAATATCAGATTTTTAAAAATAATCATTTAAAAGATGTCCAGTTGACTCTTCGAATCGAATGCGTGTAACACTGATCATGATTGTGGAATTATAAAAGCATGATGTTATAATAAATATACAATGATGCGGTTATTCATATTGTTTCTGTCCAGGTAACGCTGATCTGCGGTTCAAGGCTTCAGGGCTTTTGGTCGTTAGCGGCTCGCTGTCTCCGGATCAGCTCGGCGTACAGACCTCCTCTCCTCAGCAGCTCAAGGTGAGTTCCAGCCTGCCAGGGGAACCAAAACAACAAAAAAGAGTCAGACCTAAAACAAACTAGCTTACAGTCCTATGATGTCATGTTCAGGATATCTGTTTTCATCTCCCTTCATGCTGTTGATGTGTATGAGGAATAAAACACTTCGGGGCAGTAACCGTAAACACCCCCCCCCATGCTTCCCACCTCTACCACTCTGCCGCTGTTCATGACGCAGATAAGATCCGCCCCCTGGATGGTACTGAGGCGGTGTGCGATGATGAGCACGGTGCGCCCCTCTGTGGCCCGGTCGAGCGCCTCCTGCACCACGCGCTCGGACTCGGCGTCCAGCGCGCTCGTGGCCTCGTCCAGAATCAGCACACTGGGGTTCT